>NC_137014.1:319817-512317 GCF_032717465.1 Coenobita brevimanus | reverse complement strand
CCCTTTGAAATATTTTGTATTCCGTGTTCGCCTCCCCGCACTCACCGCCTCTCAATCCCACAATGGCCCTATGGCGTTGACGCGCACGGCCGCATTCCACGATATTCAGGTCGGCGTTCTTAATAAATTCCTGCTAAACAAAATTGATTTATGCCTGTCGAGTGTAAACGGGGCATTAAACCAAATATTTACTGCGGTTTAAGATTTTGAGAAAGGAAGTTCCACGACCTTTACATCCCTTCCTTTTGCCAGTATATGTTTTTTTCTTTTTCTTTCTTTGTTTTTCGTTTTCTTTTGTTCCCGTTCACTCATAAATATACATGGTATCCTGTATGTATCATAAGGGCTATTGTATCCATAATGTGTGGGAAGACTAAGCTAACAAAAGTTGTTGTCTCCTTTTACTCTCTCAGATGCCTTTGACTCACTCTCAGGTAAATAAAGTCGTCTGGAGTTATCTGGAGCAGAATACTAATTTACTTCGGGCCACGAGAGGGATAATTGTGTCGATATTTACTCTCCTAGGTTACGGTGACTCAGGTGAAGGTAATCGTCTGAGGCCAGTTGAAGGAAAGTAGTAAATACCATAGAAGACATGGGCATGAGAGTTAATGACAGTCCCCTCCTCCTCCTCCTTCTCCTTTCCCCCCCCCTCCTTCTTCACCTCCTCCTTCTTCTCCTTCTCCTTCTCCTCCTCTTTCGCCTCCTTCTCAGTATTTTTCCTACTTTTTATTTTTCTTCGTGTCCTCCAATTCGTATCGCAACTAAGTGTATCGCATGTTTGTGTTACGTACTGTTCTCCTTCGATCTCGACATTCCTTATGCTCCAAAAACACCATTTTATTGTTTGGGTTTATGCAGCCAGAATTACTTTAAACATTACACTAACTGATTCTTTTACTTTATTGCATTTTATTGTCTCATTCGTAGCTTTGATATATACACCTGTCTCCTCTAGATAACCAGCACTAATAGTAAAATGTGCTGTGATCCAAACATCCGTAATTCTTGCAAGTAAAAGCCGCCTGAATTAGAGCACGAGGTCCAAGCAGGTGAAGTAAGGACCAAGAACACTAAGACACATGGGGGCTGTGATTCATACCGTCGTGTCACAACTTCCGTCGTATTTCTTTCTGTTCGTAATTTTACCGCGGCGCCATATATCACGCAGGGTGGGTGGCACAGGGGAGAAGGGGGGTAGAGGAGGGGGCGGAGGTGGTGCTAATGGTGGGAGAGGAGGAGCGAGGAGGGAGAGATTAGTAAATAAAAGATGTATGTAGGGATTAGGAAATCTTACTTTATATAGCATGAGTATTTTTTTTTCCTGGATCTGGTTAGAGTGCATTTTCAATTAAACCATTGCCACGCTCATTCTGACCTTCTACAAATACGTTTTCACAGAGGATATTAACCCTTCCGTTTCTCACTATAGAATGCCATGCTAGCCCACCAAACATACCATTTCCAGTTAGATCTATATTTTAACCCCTCTCCCGTCAAGGTAGAACAAACAAACAAACAAACAAAAAACATGGTAAAAAAATCCAGCCACCAACACAGTCCCAAATACATCGCCCATCGTTACATATTTTTTTTTTTTTATGCAAGGAAGAAGGAACCAAAGGCCAGATCCCCGCCAGGTCACACCATCCACCATCATCATAGAACATCCTTAGCCACCCACTCCACCCTTTCTCCATTCATATAATCGAAATTTTGATTATATAAAACTTCCGCCTAGATTACTCATCATAGCACGCCAACCTTCCTAGGGTGTTGTCGCCTCACTCCTCCATACCAAGATTTCTCTCTCTCTCTCTCTCTCTCTCTCTCTCTCTCTCTCTCTCTCTCATGTGTGAGCAGAAAATGTGTGTGTGTGTGTGTGTGTGTGTGTGTGTGTGTGTGTGTGAGAGAGAGAGAGAGAGAGAGAGAGAGAGAGAGAGAGAGAGAGAGATCCCTTCCATTAATTTACCCCAATCCCTCCATTCCTTTCCCCTTCCATTCCTTGTCCTCCTACCTCCATTCTTTGCCTTCGACTTCTCTCCCTTCAGCCTTTTCTCTACCCCTTTTTCCTCCCCGTCCATTCCCTACCCTACCTTCCATTCCTTCCTTCCCGCCATCCCTATCTTTCTGCCAATCCATCCTTTCCCTTCCCTTCCATTTTTACCCTCTTACACTCTATTCTCTTGCCCCATCATTCGTTTACTTCATTCATCATTCCCTTACATTTCTTACATCCTTCACTCCCTTTTATTTTCCGTCTTTACTTTCCTACGCTCATTCTTACCCTCTTCCTCGTATTCCAGTTCACTTCCCTTCCGTTTTTTCCCTTCCATGTCTTTCATTTACATTACTTTTTTTTTTTTTTAGGGTCCTTTCGTCATTTCTTTTTACCTCTCCTTTTATTGCATCCCTCACCCCTTCTCTCTCATTGCACTCCTACCCTCCTCCTCCTTCCTTCAATTTCTCCTCCTGTTCTCCTTATTTTCTCCTAGTTTTCATTTTTTTTGTCTTTCCCTTCCCCCACCCCTCTGCCTCCTCGCAGGTAAGCCTAAACTCAAAGGCCTCCCCACATCAAAAACATTGGGGATATTTTTTTTTTTTATATAAGAGTGCAGTGAACCGTTTACTCCCGGTGCTGAGGAATTTAATTTATATGAATTTCGAGTTGATTTTCATATATTTCGTTTTTTCTTATAGAAATTCTTGCATATTATTTTATTGGATGTAAAATCATAATCCTCTCTCTCTCCGTGTATATATATATATATATATATATATATATATATATATATATATATATATATATATATATATATATATATATATATATATATATATATATATATATATATATATAGATAAATAAATAGACAGATATATAAATAGATCTACCGGTACTTGGTAAATTAAGTATGTTGAATGAAATATTTTCTCCAATTGTATTCTGGCAGAGAGCCTTCTATTATTTCATCGTCACCATCATTATTATAAGCTTCGTCATTGTCATCATCATTATCATCATTATTATTATTATTATTATTATTATTATTATTATTATTATTATCATCATCATCATCATCATCATATCACCGTCACCAGTCCACCATCATCGTATCATTATGACCACCATCATAATCTAATCCAGTTTGTGTGGCTCATGAGCATATGAGAAGGGGAGATTTACAGTAAGGCTTATTTATCTCTCTTGGAAGACGTGCCAGTGACGAACGAGAGAGAAGAGCATGAGAAAATTATTAGGAGTGGAATGAATGAACTGACGGCATTGTGTGAAGGAACAATAGAAGGAGTGACATGGATAACTGGGAACATGTAGACAACACAAAAATGAACCATGAGCACTCGTGTAGGTGCTAGCTCTCACGTTCCAGAGACTCGTGTATCAGTCGAGGAAACCCTCTTGGTGTAGCTGGAATGTGGAGTTGTCCTGCCCGTGAGACTGTTAAGTACAAGTATATAAACTCTGAGACTCTTGTACTCACTCAAAAATATAAAATTGTCTGGTAGTAGGTGAGACAAATAGTACAGATCTCCCTACCATGAGTGGGTTAATGTAATTTTTCGCTTTACATTTGGTTCGGGATCGCTCAGGCATCAGACTTTACCCCGAGCTAGAGAATACTCATAATATCATTTTAATATTGTCAGAACGCACAAGTGTAGCCGTCATTATTCCTTTTAATACAAGGGGTCTCTCAGCTCCTTCAATCGGGTATTGTGTTTCTACATGTGCACTTGCGGAAAGAGGGCGGGTTTTACGTTTTGGGTGGTGTGTGTGTGTGTGTGTGTGTGTGTGTGTGTGTGTGTGTGTGTGTGTGTGTGTGTGTGTGTGTGTGTGTGTGTGTGTCAACGAGAGCACAAGTGAATAAACTATAGGGTCTTTTATTTTCTGTCAGCAAAGTTCTTCCCACTGTTCACGACCTCTCTTTCTATCACCCCTCCTTTTTTCCCCTCCTATCTCCACCCTTTCTCTCTCCCTTATCTTTCCTCTCTTTCCCTGGTCCCTCTCCCCTCGTTCATCGTTTGTTACTGTCCTGGAAAACGATAACTTTCACACCTGTTATCTTGTTATTGATGCCTAGGACTCTTTTCTCTGTTGGTGGGAGCGAGGAAGGACAGGGAGCCGAGGTTAACAGACAGAGGTGCACAGAGAGAGAATTATCTTAGATTTGACGAATATATAGCGAAAAAATCGGACTATTTGAGACACCCATTAGCTGAGACTGGATTTTCGTTGTGCTTCGTCTGTTGTAAATCTTCTTCGGACAGAAATGGAAGCATATTTATGTCATTGACGGTACAGCCTTAGGGAACTCAGGTCAATATGTAGCCCCTTCAGTTCCACAACCTGTTTTCTATTTTATCTCTGCTATCTTATGACAGTTACATTTGCCTTAAGATCTCTCAGCGTTAGATAAAGCCTTCATTATCCATTTAGCACATTAGAGGTTTCTTAAGCAGAATAAAATGGTGTGGAAGCAGAAAGAAAAAAATAAAGTACGTCCTCGGGGTGAACAGAATAAGATATGAGAAAAGTGATAGTTGTATGGGATGAAACGAATTACAGTGGAATATGCAGATAAAACACCTTGTGATATCTTGTTTAGGAGTACTGCTTTATCCTCTGCCAAGGCTTTAGTTCTCTCTCTCTCTCTCTCTCTGTTGGGGTGGTAGTACCTTTCTTATTAATTCCGGTATACTTGATTGTCGTAATTGACTGTTCCTAACACTGGATTATATAACTATATAATTAGGCTATTTTACTTCTGTTTCAGAGTAGGAAATGTAATAATTAATATGCGTTATTTTACCATACGCGGGAGACAAACTGTTTATTATGCATGTTTGGCTAAAGCAAATTTATGCCAATCGACTACACAAGGACTTAATAAATTTCAGAAAGAGAAGTGCTGCGACTTCCTCCACCTCCTACACTAGGGAAAGTCAGGAATAATGGTTTACTATTCTATTTCCGTGGGAGTGAGGCTCGTTGCACGCAATGACTATGTTGTCAGTTTGTACGGTATACCAGCACTAGATGGCACGGGAGTCAGCCCATGCGGGCATCACTTGCCGGGGCAGTGCCAGTTGAGCAAAGGTAACCATATTAAGTGAACGTACATTGGATGAAGTGCGATCTGTGAGGCGTTTTCTGTGGACAAAAAACATTCAACCCACGGAAAGCTATCGTGGACTCGTAACATTCACTGGCTGGGAGATAATGACGGTGAAGGGTGTGCAGAAACTGTGTCGTGAATTCGGAAATCGGTGGGTTAGCGTAGTGGACGGATAGAAAAGTGACGACCATCCACCTCCCGTTATCATGTTGGTGGCACTGATGTTGCGGTGAGGGCCGACAAACGGTGACGCTTGTGCAGTTGGAACAAAAATTTACCCTGTCCCACTACACAGTATGGGACATCATTCACGAGCGTCTAGGCTACTGACACGTTAGCAACAGGTGAGTTCCCAGGCAACAGAGGGATAACAAAAATACATGCATGGCGAATTCGCTCCCATTCCTTCGGCCGTATGCAGAAGTGAGTGAAGATTTCGTAGGCAGAATCATTACTGGCAATGAGACCTGGGTGTTCCATTACAGTCTTGAGAGTAAAGCACAGTCAGTGAAATGGAAAGATCCTGGTCCTCGTTAATGCATTGGCTGTAAGCATGATGAACCAATACATGTCTCAATGTTGCACTCCTGCTTATGTTACCTTTGTGTTATCTCTGTATCAATCAGTCAGTCAACTTTATTAAGAATTTTTATAAATGTATATACAGTAATTTATTCTTTAACAGTGGGTAATTTAAAACTTTATCCATTTGCTTTACAATATTTGGTTATCAACATGAGACAGCAAGAACGACTCAGTATTACACAATTAATAAATGTATCGGACACGGAGTTGGTGTGTATACAATAATAATAATAATAATAATAATAATAATAACAATTACAGAGCTTGTAATAGTAACATATCCTAGTTTTCTGCCTGTAATAGAAATAAAAGACTAAGTAACAGATAATAGCTTCTTACTTTTCTATTAAAGACACATTTTAAACCGTAGGTCTAGTTTTTGACAATATTTTTATAATTACCTTACTCAGTTGTTGCCATTCAACGGTTTCCTCTGAGAAGGGAATATAGCTACAACCAGAAGAAATGCCAGGAAATAATGGTAGTGTCAGGCAACCCAAGCCGTAGCACTTGTGTGTTGATCCCGTATAACACTGTACGTTACTTGATCAGTTTCATTCCTGCCTGACTGGTTCGACAGGGAGGACTCTTTCACTGAGGTCAAGCCTATCGTGATTTTATTAACTGCTTTATAGACTTATTCAGCAAGTATTTTGTTAAGGAGTAATTTCAAGGCTGTCAACACTGTGGGCAAATCTAAGAAAGCAGCGTGCACGCATTGTGACTCGGAAATTTCCTGCTGTAGCAAAACAACCTGACAACACACTTAAGGTAATTTTTTTTCGTAGTCCAAAATGACACTGGTTTCCGTACGTTTATTGTTGCTACCTTTTGTAGTTTTTTTTTCTACATCAAGAATCACGAAATCATAATAGCAAACAATTTAAATAATGTAATAGTAATAGTAATAGATGGCCAGGTAACAGTAGTAGATGGCAGCCAATTTAATAGTAGTAGTAACATAATAGATCAAAATATTAAGTAACAGTAATTGTAACATGTCTCCATGGTTGTTCAATCTGTACATGGATGGGGTAATAAAAGAGGTACAAGGTAGGGTAGTGGATGTTGGAGTGGCCCTGGTGAGAGAGGATAGTGTTTGGAAACTCCCTGTACTGTTGTTTGCAGATGATACTGTGTTGTTGAGTGAAGACGAAGGGGAGCTGCAAGGCTTGGTGGATGAGTTTGAGAGAGTGTGTAAGAAACGGAATCTAAAGGTGAATGTAGGGAAGAGTAAAGTGATGGTCTTTCAGAGAGGTGAAGTCAGTGAATGTACAGCGAGATTGGATGGTGAGGAATTGGAAAATGAGAGTACGTTTAAGTACTTGCGTAGTGTGATGAGTAAGGATGGAGGTTTGGAGGGTGAAGTGCTTGAAAGGGTACAGCAGGGAAGAAAGGTTGCTGGTTCTTTGAAAGCAGTGATAAGAAACAGGGAAGTGAGCATGGAAGTGAAAAAGTTACTACATGACAGTATTGTGATACCAACTCTAACGTACGGAAGTGAAGCTTGGACGTTGTTGGAAGGACACAAGTCAAGAGTGAGAGCCGTGGAAATGAGTTATTTAAGAGGAGCCTGTGGAGTTACATGGAGAGACAGGCTGACGAATGAGGATATAAAGGAGCGTTGTGGTGGTGATGTGGATGTGATAGGAAGCGTTATGAGGAACACACTGAGGTGGTTTGGCCATGTGGAGAGGATGGAGGGTGAAAGACTGACGAAGAGAGTGTATGTGAGTGAGGTGGAGGGGGAAAGAGGGAGGGGGAGGCCGAGGATGAGATGGAGAGATGGGGTGGAGAGGTATATGAGAGAGGGGGGTTGAGTTGGGAGCAGGGGAGTGAAATGGCGGGGGACAGGGCGACTTGGAGGCGATTTATTTGTGGCCACCCCAAACGGGATTGAGGCGTCTGGCAATAGATAGATAGATAGAATTGTAACAGTAATAGAAACCCAGTAATTGACCTCATATCTGGTCTGTTTTTTGTCTTATTTTGGAATTACTTTTCTTTGAGCATGGGTAATGGCATCACTTATATATTGTAGACCCACTTGTTTCGGAATTATATAGGTATCACGCAGATTTAATGTACTGTACTATCACAGTCAACAGTTATACAGTACATCAGAGGGAGGGGGAGTTAGCTGGGATCAAAAACAAGTTGTTTTGTGGATCATTGAGTGAAAAATGCAAAGATTTTCATAAATAAAATTACACAGACTCTGCCTCACCACAAAACCCGTTAAATTTCTCCCTTTTTACCAAAGAGCCATCCATAGACACACCCATAACTAATTGATTCCTGGCCAACAGGGAAATTTGATTTTGGCTATCTACCTCAGCTGCTGAAGAAGGACTGGTCCTGCACTGGATCATATATGGACTGAGAGAAGACAAAGTGTATTTGATGAGTGTCACTGGAAGAAGTGTGGGCAATTTTCCCAGGCATTTCAATACTGACACCTCCGAAATGGCTCTCCACCATTCACCTTGTATGAGAAATTCAGAACTGACATCCGAAAGATCACCCAACAGGAGAGACGAGTTCTGGCCGGCAGAGTGATCCATATTAGGTGACACCTTCTGCCATGATTTTGACACCGCCACTCTCCCCCCTCAGTCAGAATAGGCCACTCAGTCATCACAAAAGTTTCCTGTCGCATGTTTTTTTAAGTGTTTGACTCTGGGCATAGATATGATGGTTCGTTCCCTGAAGTCAAGCTGTCGTTGTAAGAGTCATACTCCTTTATATGTCGCTATGTCGGTAGTAATATTCATTGGTCATACTGAATGCATAATACGACTACCTTATTCAGTACTGGTGTGATGGTGTTAGCGATGAGTCTTGTGGCAGATCAAAAGTCAGTTTAAAAGAAATTCAAATTGTTCTTTGGCCCAGCCTGGGATCGAAATCGCGTCCTTTTAAATAGCAGACCAATATCTAACCATTTGACTATAATTCTTGCTCCTTTCGATCCTGCATTTGTCACTTCTATGTTTTCAAAACGAGCGAGGCCATTGTTACGTTCATAAGAACTGCAGTAATATTTGCCTCTTGTTTTATAAGCACAGTAGCGGCACAAGGTTATGAGTAAAAGAAGACCATGGGACATATAGCAAGTTCCTGGTATTACAGAGAGAGAGAGAGAGAGAGAGAGAGAGAGAGAGTTATTATAGAGGTGAAAAAAGTAATAGTGATAAAACATATGGAAGGCAGCGTGGAACACAGATGACTTAGGATTAATATTTGTCGATTAAGCTACACGAACATTGAGGCAGACAATTATAGGGCTTAGTCTTCCCCTAGAGTAGAGCAGAATACCCTACCACTGTACCACCGACTACCTAGGGAGCACTGAAACAAAGGGAGCTGGCACTAAAGGGAAGGACGAAGCTGGGAAAGAATAAGGGAGAGGATACCGTAATGTAATCAGCGGCAACTTTCACTCGGCCTGACATATCCCCTCTGGCTGTCACGACCAAGAAGTGGGTGTGGTACCAGGGAGAATATTGAACAGAACGCGTGTAGATGGACGAGAAGAGCTAGGCTAAAACTGTACCGAAGTTTTTGCCACACCACAGGTAAAGTGTGTCACTATCTACATGGGAATATACATACATACATACACACTCGTACATACATACATACATACATACATACATACATACTTCTATATATTTCTTTAAAAAACATATCAAGGTATATACATATGAGGAAGTTATCACTACTTTTTCTGACAGATTCAGGTGAAAGTGCATATACATACCGTATATATGGTGATTGCTGACGCTGCATACAGTATTTCCTTGTCTTCACACAGGTATCACATCTCCGTAGGAACATCAACCAGTAGCCTTACAGCCGTAGCCCATGGAGGAGAAACAACACCACAAACAAAGGTAATTTTCCGCAATAACACTGATCATCATATAAATCACAATATTTCACTTTACTATACCCGTATGTATATAGTTTTTTACATCTGTATCTGTGTGTATCTGTGCTTCTTGTACATGTGAAAATGTATGTTTGTGTGCATGTATGAATGAATACAGGTACACGTATATGTAAATTAACAATTATAAAATACTAGATTTTTGCGTGGGTACAGGGTCCTAAAGTGGGACTTCGTTTAAATCTACTGGAGTGAAAATTCTCGTTTCCAAAAATCCTTAAAGAAAGAGAAGGAGAGGGAGGGAGTTGCAAAGGAGAGTGTGAACTGTGGCGAGATGATAAATACTAAGTTCCCCCAAATGAGTCGTGCCTTTAACCCCCCCCCTCTCTCTCTCTCTCTCTCTCTCATACGAGTAGATCATCGTCGTGGAGGCCTTGGATTATCCTTAAATCCTGCGACGTATTGTTTTTAGTTAATTCGTGACACCTCCAAGTGATTTTATTGAACTTCAGAAGGATGTCTGTGTGTAAACGGGTTAAGGAAGGCTATATCTTACCTCTTCAGTTTAAAAAGTCACCCCTAAGCTGAAACAGTTGTCTGATAAAAGCAAACATGAAATTAGCACACAATATTGCAATGAAGGGTTATGGGATATGCAGTCTCCGTTCTTCCCTCCAGTGCTGTCATAACTTATTCATCTTAACATCTTCGGTCAAAGGATCCCATCATTCTCTTGCTCACCCCTGTCTAGTGTACTTAATGTGGGATTTGATTTTCGAAAAGAAGTTAGATATAGTCAACATTAACCCCTTCATTACTGGGGTTATCGTCTAAGCTTAATAAAACTGATTGTTACAAGCAAGAACTAAGCTATTAAATAAGCCTTCCTAGTAAAGGAATTAAAAGAGACCTGTGTTTGCGAAGGGGCTTAAGCCACAGTATTTGCATGTAGATGAACACTAGTCCCGCGGAAACTGCCAACTGGGGGGCTATGAGACTATCAGAGGTGCCTAGGGAATTTACAAGGCAAAGCATTGCAGTACTGATACAATGCTCCGAATGTAAAGTTGAACTGAAACAAGAGGGAAAGGCTTATGTTACCCGTCACGTGAAGAGATAAAAGAGAGCGACCTACTGTGGAGCATGAAACAATCAGAGGTGCCTTGGGACTTCACAAGACAAAGCACTGCAGTACTGACACAGTGCTGCGAATGTTAAGTCTGACCGAAACAAGGGGAAGGGAAAGGACTAAACTACATGTCGCATATAGAGATATACGAGAGCAAATGTAAAGAGAAGTTTGAGGAGACAAAACTTGTATTTCTTTATTATTTTGTAAATGCACATTTAAGCTTTTAATGACTCTTCGTCCCTTGTCATCCCATAAATGAAGACGCCTTTGTCATGAGGATGAGATCTGTTCCTCTCTTCCTTTCAACATTTCATTCATTCCAGGTTAAATTCTTTCTTGGCCTTTTTAATAAGAGGTATTTATTAACCTAGGATTATTCCTTTCTACAAAGTTCACTTGCATCTTGCCTCTAACGTTCAGATTATCCATTCCAAAAATTCATGTCAGCTCTAATAATGTCAATGATAATCAGCAACTTTTCTCTCCAAGGCGTGCCTCTATATCTGACTTATTTACAATCATCACAAGGAAGGAGGGCAGATAAGAGGAAGGAGGAGGGTTAAAAGGGAGAAGGAGTTGTAGATATGAAGAAAGGTCACGAAAAATGAAGAAAGAAGGTAAGAGGGAGGAGAAGAGGGAAGATAATGGTTGTAAGTGTGTAGGATAAAGAGATGAGGATGGGAAAAGAAAAAGGAAGGGTGAGAGGGAAGAGGAGGGGCAGTGAGCGGGAGGAGGAAGAGTAGAAGGAGGTAGAGGGAATGAAATGAGGAATGATAAGGGTGAGGGATAAGTGTGCAGCAGGGTGGCAAGAGGAGAAATGGGAGGAGAAAGGCGGGGATGAGTAAGGGGGATAGGGATGAAAAAAGGTGGGAAGAGGAGAAAGAAGATAGAGGGGAGGTGGGAAGGAGGAGGCAGGAAGGAAGGAGAGGGAGAAGAGGAGGGAGGAGGTAGGAATAGTGGGAGAATGAGGAAGGAAAGTAAGGAGGGAGGAAGAAGGGATGTGGAGGGATGGTAGGTGTGAAGAAGGGACGCAAGGTATGAGGAAGGAGGGGAAGACAGTGACAAATGGCCTGTGATAATTGAGAAAGTCAAGGGAAACTGATTACTGTCCCCTCTCCCTATCTCATGTCTGTATGTGTATGTATTGTTGTCTGTGTACACTTTATTGCCTCAGTGTCTGTGTACGTTTTTTCTTTGTACACCTTACTGTTTGGCTGTGTACGCCATCACGTCTATGTGAATGTATCGTTGTCTGTGTACTGTTATCTGCGCACACTTTATCTATATGTGCACATTTTATCGTCCGTTTACTCCTTATTATATGTATACATGTCAATGTCTGCGTGCATATTATTTTCTGTGTATATGTAATTTTCTGGCTGTGTACGTATTATTGCCTGTGGTCACCTTATTTTCCGTCTGAGTACACATCCCGTGAAGACACCCTGCCTAAGCAAACTCTCTTTTTTTTTTCTGTCAACTGATATCTTTCCTTTTTTTCGAAAGTCTTTTTTCATTCAGCCAGTTCCGGAGAAGCGTCAGAAAGAAAAAATTAAAGCCCTGTACCCTTCCTTTTTGAACATTTGTTTTTTCTTTGATCATCCACATAGAGTAGGTGCCCGTATTCTACATTTCGAGATTGTGGTGAAGCTTCTGCCATTGTGTTAAAAGATTTCAAATGCTTGTCCCTGAGTCAGGCACAGATCTATAATTTCCAAACAATCCTAACGTGGCGCGACATGCAAGGCCCAAACGCTGACACAAACTTATTTACGGTAGATTGAAGCGTCGCCTGCCACTGACAATCACGTCCAATGTTGAGGTATGCGCGACGAAGAAATAGGTACTCATTCATAGCAATATTAAAACACAGAGAAAATGATGATCAAGATAGAGTCGCCAAGAAAACTAGAGTAAAAACCGAGTAACTGACGCATATTGAATACAAAATAAACAAAACTTGGCCAAAGTAAAATTAAACGTAAAGGAATAAAAGACATCTAATTATTGTGATGGATTAGCCTCAGCAGCGCAATAAGATGGGCGAAGATTAATGGTCTCCTCATAAAGGCTTAATCAATTCCCTACATAGGGGTCTCTCATATGTTGAATACTCGTTGGATTCAGCCACAATACATTAAGAAAGCCAATTTATTTAAAGAGCTAATGAAGATTGCTGTTAACCTTATGACTACAAGTGTTCGCTCAAAAACTGGAGAGAATCGTCTGATGACAGCAAGAATGTAACAGTCATAATTACAGCAAGGAAGTATTAAGGAGGCTTCGACGTGCTAAAAGGGTTAAACAGTTCAGACTCCTCTTCTTCCCCCCCCAAAAAAAAAAAAAAAAATGTCTAATGTCAGCTGCAACAGAATACTAGAGCTGACAAGACTATGAAAGGGTTTTTGCTGACAGTAGTATTTCTCAGGATTCTACCATTTACTAAGTTGAAAAATACCTTGCATTGGATGGAACAGAATATCCGAGTTGTATTGATCAGGAAAGGGTCAGTGTGAGTGAGATAATCTTGCTGTCAACACCAAACCATTAGTCACATTGGAGGATATTTTGCTTTCCCCATATTTTTTTTTTTTCATGTGTTCGTTCTTCATACCGTCACTCGTTGCCACAGCTCATGACATTGCATCTAAGCCAGTTTCTACGGCTGCACTTGAGCTGGTATTCTGAGAGACCTTCCTCAAGTTTTTTCTTTCTTTTTGGGCCTAGAAAATCATTGTTAAGCCCGTAAAATATGAGAAGGTAGAGGTGTAACAAATAAGACACTTGGAACCACCGATGCTAAAGCAACCATCACCACACACACACACACACACACACACACACACACACACACACACACACACACACACACACACACACAAGAAAAAAATGGCCGTGTGTAGTCAATAGGTATATATTTCATTTAACGAAGCCTATAAATTGCACCAAAGGAAAGCGAAATACCGACTGGTTCTTGTATTAAGGGGGTAAAAGCGTCTGTCAAGGGATATTGCAGGGGTTCTGGAGGCTATATTGGCTTGTTAAGATGAGGAGGGAGGGGCAGGGGAATGGGGCGGGGAAACAGAAGTGGAAGGGAAAGAAAGAAGATTGCAAATGGCTATCTCTCAGCCGAATATAATCATCTTGACTTTTATAGGAACAGACTACTAGACTTGTCTCGATCATGAAAGGGTTAATGGTGATTCCAGTCCTCCTTTTGACCTTCTGAACTCTATAATAATAATAATAATAATAATAGTAATAATAACAATAATTAATAATAGAAGTAGTAGTAGTAGTAGCTGTAGCAGCAGTAGAACTAGTAGTTGTAGCAATAGTAATAATAAAATAATAATAATAATAACAATAATAATAATGATAATAATACTAATACTAATAATAGTAATAATGATGATGATGATAATAATAATAATTCTTTTCCCTCTTTTGTTCACTCATTTTCATTCTAGATCACTCATCTCCACTCCCTCTCCTCCCTCAGAATACAGTACTCACCACGCCCTCTCCCTCTGCTCTTTCTTATAATTTCACAGCCGCATCCATGTCCGCACTCACCCACTCTCATCTTCATTCACGCATCCCAACTCCATTTCTCCTCATAATACGCATCGCCTCATCTCCATGCGCTCTCTCTTTTTATTTTTCGATTCCCTCCCACACACCAGTCATTCCACCCAGCTCAGATTCCTCGTGGTGTTACATGAACCATTTTTGCTTCCTGGACCACAGAGCAGTTTTGCATTTACCGCCACTTGTCCAGGTTAATTGGACGTGGAGATTTAAAATGGAGCTGGCGGTCACTTCACGCTCACCAGAAAATTCACGTTCACATGCCTTTTTCTTCCTTTGCACTCAGGATTCTCTTGTAATTCGCCATCTTCCCACGGGCGTCTCTCAATTCTGTTGGCACTGCAGACTGAAAATATTTTGGTATTATTAAACAGTGAATACACAAGCACTTCAGCAACGGAAGGTGTGTATTATTAAACAGTGAAAATACAAGCAAATGATCAAAGACGAGTGTCCCATGCTCGCTCCACTTCAGCTTGGGTAGAATGTCCGTCTCTTAGCTATAATTCCCACCTCCTGAATGTCGAACTTAACAAGATATTAGCACCACAAAATCATGCTAGCCAGGAACTAATATTACTGAAAAGATACAGTACCGTAGTATTGTTATTTTTAGCCACTAAATTGCATGAAGTAAGCTGCAAAAGGATGAAAATAGCCATCAAATTAATATGGACGAGCTCCAAGTTTTACTGATTATGGTGCTACTGCTTTGCTATTTTGTGTTCGTACTTTCTTTATGTTGTTAAGGTGTTAGTGGAGCTGCTGAAGCACTTAAATGTCTAATGGAGAGTGAGACACCTAAAGCACAATAAGAGGAGTGTATTCAACATTTTTTAAAGCTAGCACCGGGATATGTTGGATGAGATGGGCTCCTATTCTGAAGGGTTTTGTCTTTGCATTGCTATTTGAGAATGGTCATGTATTTTGTGCTCAATTACAACTGAGGCTTTTGTTCAGCACGTAAGGACTTTTAATGTACAGTAGATTGTGCAGTATGCAATGAAGTAATATTCTAATTTTGTATGTAGTACCTTAGATAACAGGGAAAATGCACTAGTTATGACACACAGAACAGTGATTATATATTTCCACGCTTCGGGGAGGGGTGCATGTTTATATGTGTTGAATTCTTCGCCTGCATTCCACTCCCACTACGGTGAGCACGCAGCACCCGTCTAACTACACATTCTCATCCCTCTTCTGCTAATTAGTGGTGTCAGTCTTTCATGTATGCAACTGGTTAAGTCTAGATATATTATTCTCAGTCCGTATTCCCACAGTCAATGACCTCTAGCCTTTCAAATGCAATGCCTCAAATCATGCAAAGGAAAGGAATTTTGAAACTGACTCAAAGCACCCCTATTCTTTCTTTTTGTTCTTTCTTTGTCTTTCATTCTTTCTTTCTCTCACTCTTTCTTTCCTTCTTCTTACATTTAAATAGTGAGAAGGTTAAAGTGTCTTGTCCAAAAGGTAGGCAATACTCCCGAGGCCAAACATAACACTCAACGCCCTGGCAAATTGTACTCTCGTCTGTTTCACTCTCTCACTCAGGCTTCTTACAATTTCTCCCTTGCCCCTCACAGCGAGCGTCCCCACTACCTTGTGCGTGGTTGTCTCAGGTGAGGAAAGGAATTAAGGAGCTCGAACAAATCCAAGTCTTACGAGCAATTCACTTACACTCTCTTTCCCTTTCGCTAATGTCGATGAGGGATTGAGAAACCAGGCGTGTGTTGTCTCTAAAGCTGAGTCTGATGATTGTGTTGATGGCTAGTAGGAGGGAGAGAGAAAGGAATGGAATTACTGAGAAAAGAGGAGAAAAGTGTGAGGAATTACTGGAGAGAGAGAGAGAGAGAGAGAGAGAGAGAGAGAGAGAGAGAGAGAGAGAGAGAGAGAGAGAGAGAGAGAGAAAGAGGGGAGGGGAGGAGAGAGTCTCATCTTCAGCGCCTTCTCCAGGTGCTAACAAATGAAGCTGTGTCCCAAAGGTGAAGGTGGGCAGGCAGTATAGCCACACACCTTCCCTCGCTCCATTCTAAATCACTTTCCACCCACACCTGCCCTCCCTCCATACTCAATTATCCTCCCCCACACCTGACCCCCTCTTTCCTTAATTATCCTCCCCCACACCTGCCTCCCTTCATACTTAATTATCTTCCCACACACCCTCCCTCCTTCCTTCCTTAATTATCCTCCCCCACACCTGCCCTCCTTCCTTCCTTAATTATCCTCTTGCACACCTGCCCTCCTTCCATAGTAATCATCCTCCCTACACCTGCCCTCCCTCTTTAGTTTATTATCTTCCCCCAGACCTGCCTTCCATCTGTCCTTAGGTAGGCAAAAAGGAAGGCAGGCAGGGAGATAGGCTGAAAAGTCGGTAGGGAAGTAGGAGGGAAAGTTAGTAGGGAGGTAGGTAGGAATGTAGGTGTGTGTGTGTGTGTGTGTGTGTGTGTGTGTGTGTGTGTGTGTGTGTGTGTGTGTGTGTGTGTGTGTGTGTGTGTGTGTGTGTGTGTGTGTGTGTGTGTGTGTGTGTGCGTGTGTGCGCGCGTGCGCGTGTTCGTGCGTGTGCATGTGAGTGAGCGTGTGAATATCAGCTTAGACTCTGAAGTGTTTTTGTAGCTGAACGATTCCTTTGCATATGAATGCATATTTGAATGGCAAGATATAAATTCCGTGCCTGTAGCCACACCTCAGTCTCATGTTGGCGGCCACCTACAACATTTACTTCCCCTCCTACTCTGTGCTTATATTTATCTTTGTTTTCCATGCACTCTCTCCTGCAAAGCATTGGCTAATTCGTGTTTATCTTTCTTGGGTCCTTTCCTACAAGCGGTATCAGAGTATCTAATTGTGTGTGTCGAATTCATTAATATTTCATGCTTAATACTGCCAAGAGATTATATTCAGATCAACAGTTCCTTGTAGAAGAGGGATCAGAAATGCCTGTATTCTTCCGTTAGCCCTTTCTCTACCGTTTCGTATAATTCCGATTTCATTCCTGCCTCATGGTTTCCCTGTTAACAAAATGCTCTTTGTCAGAGGGTGTTTAATTTACAATTCATATTTAAAATACATAACTTCTCAGAATCCTACAGCATACTCGTCAACACTCTTCCCATTTAGCGATCACCTTTACTTTTGCTAATCTCAGTCGTTCATTTCATTTTTTTTTTAATTCATCCAACCCAACAACTCCATCCTCCATCCGTGTGTCTGCATCTCATTAGTTATTCCGACATTATTTGCCGGACATATTCGTCCTTTCGCAGCCTGTTGCAGTAACTCACTGACAGAATACGACGATACTGTGGCTCTACCGTACATCCTCCCCAGAGCAGTTCTTTATGACAAGCACCATCTTAGGGCTCATATCTCATAAATCAGCATCAAGAAAAAGATGACTGGCACCATTTTCTAGAGCTCATAAACTTTAAAGATAGATAGATGACAATTTTAAGCCAAATTAAAATAGGGTACAGACAGCGTCCTGTACGTCATTCCTTGCCTCCCTCCCACCAAACGTTCTGTCAGAGGGGGTCCCGGCGCCCCCAGAGGGTAGCAGTGCCGCCTCGCTCACCGGTGCCACTCATGTCAGCCGAGTGACACTTATAGGTTGTTGTGCCATCACCAGGACAGACCACGGCAACACGGACCTCAGACGACACCTGGCCCAAACTAACTCTCCCTTTCTCTCCCCCTGTGTGTGTGTGTGTGTGTGTGTGTGTGTGTGTGTGTGTGTGTGTGTGTACGTGTGTGTGTGTGCGTGCGCGCGTGCGCCTTTCTTGCACTGTTCTGGCGATATGGTTCTTTGTGTACAATAAGCAGGGGTACAAATAAACTCAGACATAAAAACACCACACAACTCAAGCACTATACCACACCACACCACATCACAGCACACCATCCATCACACACCAACCATACACCACACAACCCTAACACACCATCCTCACACCACACCAGTCCATCAACACCAGCCTCGTCTCTGCTGCCTTCAACTGGTGTAAAATCAAGCAGATCAACCGGTATTTGCGTCAGATCCTTCGTTAACTGAAGGGTGGAGGGGAGAGACTGTTGTAATCCCTCTAATCCGGTAGTGGAGGGGGAGTCGAGCCTTTATATCTGTGCCACACACTCTTTGCCTTCGACTCTTAACCTGTTTAGTTCGATGACTTTATTATGTGGTTTATTCCTGCTAGATGTACATAATTCACGTAAGGACAGCCCTCTAGTAAGTGAAGGGGTCCATGTAGGCTATTTGAAAGGTTTCTCCTAAGCTGTATAATGCTGTCTGTAAATAGAAGAATATAACCTAAAGACGCGTAGGTAGTAAAGGATACGATGCCGTCTTTCGTAGGTAATTATAGAAACTTGTATTCAGTTTAGGTAAGTTTTTTCAAAGTGCCGGAGATAAACGTAGCCTTGATTAACACCATTACAAGAGCTCATCACTGAACTCTAGCCACGTAGCCAAATTAAGATAAAATTGTGTCCTCGGGATGAAGGAGCACGGCAAACCATTTGAATATGATGATTTCTGGTTCACTGCTCTTGCCGCCTCCAGACCACCATATTCGGCTTTGAACAGCACGCATGGTGTGAATGGGTTAACGAAGGCAATACCTGACTTCCACAATTTGTAAAGTCTCATATCAGCTGAAAACACACACACACACACACACACACACACACACACACACACACACACACACACACACACACACACACACACACACACACACACACACAATCGTCTGGAAATAGCAAACACAACGAATGACGGCATCTTAATGAAAGGTTAAAAGGATATCTTTATATTTCATCCATGCTGTCACTCACCTAGTTACTGGACTCAGGAATGATCTCTCACACTTTGAGATGGTTGTAATCTCAGTTTAATGCCCTGGTTTGAAAGCTTCTCCTACGTTAAATATATTCGCCTGGAGAAAGCGAGAATAAAATTACAAAGAGATCACTGTGCTGACAAGGTTAGGTTTAACTGCCAATTATTTAAACTTCTTATTGCAGCTGTCCCCCTTTCTTATGTTCTTATATCATAATTTCTTCCATCTTATGGGTGTATATACAGATTCAGCTCTTATTCTTTTCCTTTGCTGAACTGACTGACCTATAATCCACACTTTCACGTACGCCGTCTCTAGCTTCCCACCATCTTCATTAGCATGCTCCCCTCGTCTTTGCGTTTTCATCTTTTCTTTTGTTTTTCTCATTTGGTTGTTGGTGAGAATAGCTGCCTTGCCTCTTCCTCCACTGTTTTCCCCATTTACACACTCTCTTACGCAATTTTCAGCATCCTCTCTCCTTCAAAAATATGATCCACTCCTGTCTATCTTACTGACTTCTGTGTTCCGATCCTTCTCTTTGGATTATTCAATGGAGCTTTTCCCGTATCTCTTCCTCTGTTGTCATTACACGATCTGTATTTTCCACATACGGTAACACATTCTGCAGCCACCGCAGTGGTGTTTGAGTAGTTGGTGTTATATACCACTTACGAAGCTGCAGACCCAACAGCGCCCCGGTTCACGTTCTGCTGTGGGCATCTGGCGCTACCCGCCTCAAGTGTTCTTCCACCATTTGTGAGTAGTTAGGAAGCTAAGGTAATGCCTAGTGGAGGTAACCACCGAAATCTGGATGATGTAATGGCCTTGTATCTCAGGTTAGTGAGTGATAAACCCCTATAGTCTCAAAGGCATTTATTACTGAGATGAGCGCCGCAGCAAAGTACCCCGTGGCATCTGTCCACACCATTACCTTTCTTCTCCTTTACAAGATTTTCCCCCCATTCTTCATCTTCCAGTTGTTATATCCCTTTTCTTCTCATGGGGTTATACACGAGGGCTGTTCCAACGGCTCTTCCCTTACTGTTTTACTCATGCTATATTATATTTCCATACCATTTTCCAGCATCCACTTCACTTCCTTTACTAGCTCCCCTCCTCTCCATCTTCCTGACTCTTATCTCCCCTTCTTTCTCACGGGATTGTACAGGAGGGGAGAGAAACTGCTCCCCAGTGCCCCATTAAGGCCTTCCCCTCTACTCTTCCCTCCCTACTTTCCTCTCCCATTCCCGATACCGTTTTCACCTTCTTGTTACTCTTGTGTTCAGTTCAGACTCATTTATTGGGCCTCTTTCCGTTGTCTTTCTTTACGCTACATTTCTTACATTTTTTTTTTCTCTCACCAACAGTCAAGAGCGTCAGCTAAGAACTAATAATTCACGTCAGTTGATTCCTAACACCATATTGTGAGCATATCGGTCAGACTTTCATTTCATGGGCTGAGCAATATAACGATCGCATGTCACACTTGTCCAGAGCATTATGAGTTATGGTCATGTGTTTTAAATTATTTAAAATTTTTTTTCAAGAATTATATCTATGTCTATCCATCCATTTATCTACTTATCCATCCAGTAGGTCAACTCCTTGGGTGACTCGCAACCCTACCACCAAGTTTGGTTAAAATGGTATCAGTCCGTTTGAGTCTGTCAGATTCCTGTGCCAGGATTACCCCAGCAGTCGTCAGTGTTGAGACAGTCACTCCAAAACTACAGTTGGTTGCCACCAGTCTCTCTCTTTCTCTCTCTCTCTCTCTCTCTCTCTCTTTGATCATCCAGGGTATATTTTTCACCTCCTCATCTCTTATACATTCAATTTTCATCAGTTTTAACTTACTCCGTAGTTTTTACTGTGATTCCTCGCACTCCTTGCTGCTAAAGCTGTGTCTGCCGTATTCTGCAACCTTGATCGTGTTCCTATATTTATTCTTCGTTTTTCCGACTCGTCCTCATTTCCCCCGTTGTTCCCTCCACTCTCCTCCCTTCTCTCCCCCACCCAAAGTCTGCTAGTCATCAGGGCTAAAAGTTATCGTTTTGTTTATCCAGGCTGATGTCTGACTGCGGACCCTTCTCTCTCTCTCTCTCTCTCTCTCTTATTTTCCCCATATTTTTCCTCTCCTCTCCTGTCGAATCAGTATTTTTCTGAATTTTATCTCATATCTTTACTTCTCCCAACATTATTGCAAGCGTATATGCATTTCATTCCTTCATTTGTCTTTTTTCTTAAGTATTTTCCTATTTATCTTCTATCGTCAATCAAAATTTTCAATTGCTTCGAGCGAGCGTTTAAAGGGACAAGATTTACAAATTAAGTTCCCATGTGTCATTCCATTCTCTCTCTCTCTCTCTCTCTCTCTCTCTCTCTCTCTCTCTCTCTCCTTCTTTCTAATTTCCTTTCAGTCTCTCTTCCCTTATTCTATCATTATCTTTGTCTGTTGACAGAGGACGTCTTTTCATATTTCACTCACGTTACTGCAGTTATTAATTTTCAGTGTCGGGAGGATCCTTGGAAAGAAACTGAATTACTGAAGATTATGAGGGATGGATCAAACTAACACTGTGGAAGGATATGCGTTCTTGATGTCTGTTAGAGAGGATAATACTGGACGTGGGGTTGGCCTGCTCTAAAATAAAAGTGCTTCAAGATCATTAACTGGGTAGAAACCTTTAGGCAACAGCAGGATGTTTCAAGCAACACTCATAGTTTAACAATGCAGTATCAGCAGTATTGTTTGCTGTGCATGTAGAGGAAGAGGCGGAGGATGTTTTCTATCATGCACTGTAAGATACCGGGAAGACATATAAAGACTGTGATTGGTGATCTACATGCAGAAACTGATAATAGCAATGAAGTAGCAGCAATAAGTGTTAATACAAGTGTGGTGGTGTAAGTTTGATGGCGTAAATGATGTGTGGTGGTGTCAGTGGTGTAAGTGTGATGGTGTAGCTGTGGTAGTGTAAATGGTTGTGTAAGTGTGGTGGTAAAGTGTAGTGGTGCAAGTTTGGTGGAAGGAGAGGAGCATCCCGTGTCTTGCTATTTAGATTTGGGCGTGATACAACACGTCCCTCCCTCACTCCCTTCCTAGAGTCTCTACCTCCTCCTTTCCCCAAACTCCCACCGTCTCTGCCTCCCCCCAACCCCAGATTTTCCTCCTCACATTTGCTTCTTACATCTTCACTACGAGAGGTCAGTCCTAAGGAGGATAATGTCTCACTTGGACGTGAAGGCTGTGAATGAACCTAATTGAACCTACTAGTGCTCAGATAACATGAACTCACCTACCTAAACTTGAGTGGATGTGAGGCAGTTGTTGCTGTTGCCTATCCCCCGTCTGTCTGGCGGAGAAAGCACATCGACCGCAGGTAAGCAACTGCCCCTGTGGTGTCGTCCCATAGGTTCCTCACACCGTTAATACTGTGTCTGCTTCTTAGTGTGGTATGTGCTGTTCAGTGTTCCCTCGTGTGTGTACTCTTGTTTTGGCCAATTCTAGATGCCGGACACTGTCATATGTAACTCCACCCAGCCCAAATCTTAGCTGGTAACTGAGGAGGGCTGGGTGATGTTTTGATCTAAGCTTAGCAAGGTGTACTCGATCAGATCTATTTAACGATACCTTTGATGGGTGAATGTTGGCGGGGGGGGGGGGTTGTAATTCACGGTTCTGATCGAGGGACTGTATTGCCCTGAGCGTGAAATGATTCTGTAGGTGTTGCTAGTGTTGGAATGTATGGAGGTAAGGCGTTATCGAAGTGGGTCCGGGAGTGTTTGTGTGATGATTGGATTGTGTGTCTAGATGTGTTGTGTGGCTCTTTAATATTATAATTATAGGGGTGTTGTGTTTTAGCAAAGGGCACCAACTAGAACTGTGTGCCTCTCATATCAAAATATTTTCTAAGAGGGAGGACCTTAGCTTCAGAGTGAAAGGTGTGGTTTTGGTGCAGTCAGTGATGATGCGAAAGACGTTCTATGTGCTCCACAAGGTACTGTAGTGGGTGTTATATAGGATGAGGACCTATGCCAAAAAAGAATTACACTACATGCTGATAAATGCTTTTTTTCTAATGCATCTGTTGAAGTCTAACCATTTTGTTGGTTAGCATTGCTGAGTACAAAGCTACAGGCCTCATAGCGCCAGATTTCGCATCCTGGTGCGTGTAGCTTTCGTCACACGATTCAGATGTCCATCCACTTTTTGTGGGCCGGTGCGTAACATGAGTACTTAGGGTAACACCTAGGGGAGGTAACTTCGGTAACCGGGATGATAGTGGCGTTGTATACCAATATGGTGGGTGAAATCCCGCCACAGGCTTAAAGGACCGTAGCTAAGCGCCTCATGGCGTTTGCACCACCTTTATCATATTTTAAGATGCTGTAAAACATTATATTTATGGGATTTTTTAGTTGAAGAGGATGTAAATTTATTTGTTCACACGTGAAATAATACTGTGTGTACACTGACAGTGGTGTGTTTGGCACTACACACTGTGTGTACACTGACAGTGGTGTGTTTGGCACTACACACTGTGTGTCTGGTCTGGTCACCCTCCAGCGGCAACCAAATGTAAACAACAATATTTTTGTGTTGAGAGCACTGCTGCTGGACTGACACCGGGCGGGGACAGAGGGAGATCCAGCTGACACTTTACAGATTTTAGACCGATATGAAGATAAATTTATGTCCATTTAGCAACAGTTCTTTACGGATTTATTATTACTTTTCCAATTTCAGCCCAAGTATTACTGCCACTCCAGCGATTTTAGTGCTGAGCGATTTTCCGACACCATTTTCTTTCTTTTATTGGCAGAGCTATCGACTTATTTTTATTTAGCAAGTTTCATTTTTTGCCAGAATTTTGTAGTTTTAACTTATCTTCCTTTTTTTTTTTTTTTTCCTTAATGACTTCCACGATCCTTTATAGAGTGAGATTAGAGCTACATGAATATTTTTTGGCGATTGTAGAGGGAATGCAAGGAGAGGGAAAATGAAGGAGCCAGTAGTGCAATGGTCAGAAATTTCGAAACAGGAAAATCCCGAGTTCGACTCTCCTGTCGGTTAGATTCAGCGACAATATTTATTTCCCGAACAATATGTCTCTCTTCTCCTTACATCACTTTTTTTTTTTTTTCCCTTGAGGACTTGAATGTTAATTCGATTGTTCGATGTTGGGCCCCACCATACCCACCCAATCGCCGTGCCCCACCATACCCACCCACCCAGTCACACCACTCACCCAACACTGCCCTTCCACCTAATCACTCCATCCATCTCGCTCACCCTTCTCATGCCACCCTTGCTCCCACCAACCCTACCCATCCGTCCACCACCCTATCTAACTGGCCACCAAACTCACCGTTATGATTATAAGTTCACACACACACACACACACACACACACACACACACACACACACACACACAGAAAAAGAGAGACAGAGAGGCACAGCTGCTTTTACAGTATAGACTAATAAGATAAGTTGATGTGACTGAATCAACTGTAAAAGAATCATTGTTGAACAGTATAAAGGTGCAACGAGGAAGGGAGGGGAAGTGGCGCCTCCCTCCATCATGATTCAACTTCCCTATGCTCCATAACTCTTGCAAATCCTCATATGCAACATTAATATCTTTCAATTACTTCATCACGTACCTGCTGAAGATACTATGCATTTTTTCGTGTGACACTCGATATATATCCTATGATCCTGAGACAGATTCCTTAACATGTCCAATTCTGCTCCTCTCTGTACTGGCGAACGATTTTCATACTATTCCAGAGTCTAATAGTAAATGTGGAAACTGTCATACTTTCGTCTTCTCTTGCAGCCTCCGTACTCAGACATCTGCTTCATATCACGGCAGAGCACCAGCAACAGTACTTCTTCAGGTAAGTACATTTTTCGCTTTTTTAAACATTTGTCTCCCTTGTCCATAACCACGAACATGTACATAAATTCCTATAACGCCTCTAGGCTTCTTCCTCTAACAACGCAACACAACAACCACCACTTTCCTTTTATTTACATTTACTCTCTAACAATGGCCGCTCAGAGTCACTTATAAATCTCTGAGTCAGTCCACAGAGCCTATTTTCACTACCAGCAATCAACACAACAAAGTCTGTGAGTATATCAGATATGTAATATACCAACTTTCATCATATATCGCAGCTTCACTTTCGTCCCCGCAGCTTACGTATTCTCACTCATTGATACAGTATTTATACATCAATACGTATTTGTATTCATGAATGCATGTGCGTATGTATATATGTATGTATGTATGTATTCATGTATGTATATTTATTTGTTTACATATAATATTAATTATGGCATACCTACTCTCTCTCTCTCTCTCTCTCTCTCTCTCTCTCTCTCTCTCTCTCTCTCTTTCCTGTTTCTGTATCTGTCTCTGTCTGTCTGTCTCTGTCTGTCTGTCTGTCTGTCTCTCTCTCTCTCTCTCTCTCTCTCTCTCTCTCTCTCTCTCTCTCAAGCTAAATTATAGTGAAAGGCTGTGTAATATTCCTTAGGGCTCGAATGATTGATGACGGGGAAGACTGTGGGTAGGAGGAATAGGCCTATAGTTGAAGGCGAAGCGATGGGACGTGAAAGAGGAAAAGTCATTATCATCATCATCATTCCTGTCGTCACCATTCTCCTCATTATCATAATCACTGTCACCAACAACCTACTCATCATCATCATCATCATCATCATCATCATCATCATCATCAGAGAGAGGAGGGAATAGAGGGAACGTTAGGAAGAGACTGAGAGGGCAGGGAAGAGAGATATGGACGAAAGGAAATGATAAAGGAGAGACTGAAGGGAAGAGAGGTTTGAGGAAAGGTGGCTGAGAGAAGAGAGAGAAGTGGAATTGAAGGAGAAGACACAGAAAAATGGAGGAAGATTAGGGGAGAGAGTACGTGGAAAACAAAACGAAGTAGAGAAGAGAGAGAACAGTAGAAAGAGAATGAAAGGAGAAGGAATAGAATGAACAGTAAAGACTGGAAGAAGAAGGTGTCTGAAGAACAGAGGTAATGATAGGAAAACAGTAAAGTGAGAAGATAGAGAAGTAAGGAAGAATGAACAGTCATGGAAAAGGCAAAAGGGAGAAACGAAACATGTGTGGAAAAGAGGGAATGTTAAAGAAGAAAATTAAATTGGAAGGAGGAGAGATGAGAAACAAAAGGAACAGAAAGGAAGAAACTGAAGAAAGAGAAGGAATGATAGGGGGGAGACACAGGAGAGAGAGATGAGAGGTGGGTAAGAGACAGACGGTTAGGGAAGAGGTAAGGGGAGATAAAAGAGAAGTAGGGAGGAAAGGGATCGTTAGACGAGAGACACAGGAAAGAGATAAGAGAGTTGAGAAGACATAGGAACTTAGGGAAGAGACTGAAGGCTGCTTCAACATCCGCTCTGTTTATTTAATTATTTATTTATTAAGTATGCTAACCAACTAAACATTCATTCCTCTCCATCCAATTCCACATTTTTAGCGGTGTTGTCGACAAGCGTACGAGCCACTAACATGAGTATTATTAGAAGTATTAACACGGAATTATTGATGAGCTTCATACAGCCCCAATGTCTTTGTTTCGTAATTAATCAAATTACATGTGGAAGCGTCCCTTAATGGAGGCGGAATGTAGGTGGAGAAGAGACGGAATGGAAGGGAAGAGACGAAGGTGAGAAGAAAATGGTGATGGGTAGAGAAGGAATGTAAGGGAAAAAAAAACTGAAGGGAGAGTTGAGAAAGGCGACGATGGCCAGAAAATTGAGGGGAGATGGAAGAGAAAGGGGGGGGAGAGGAGGGAAAGAAGAAAATGTTAGAAAGAAAATAAGGGAAGAAGAAAAACAAGGTGGGGAAGAGAGTGAAAGTTAGGGAGGAGAACTTGAGAAGAATAGAGGTGAGTAAGAGAAGGAATGGTTGGAAAGAAACTCCGTGGGGTTCCCTGCAGGAATTAGTCGCTCATAGCTGGCCTGAATTCAGCCATCGATATTGTTGTCTAATGAGGATGGTGAATATTCAATTACTTTCTAAAAATTTCTGGAGAAAGGAAGGATGCGTCCTTGCCCCCTCACTTTTCAACTCTTGCTCGAACTGGGTGCCGGATTGGGCCGTGGGATGGAGTCACTTTAGTTTATCAGCTGACAGTTTATGGTTGACGGAATTGAGTTTGGTCATGATGGAATCCCGACAAAATTACTGGAGACATTCCTGAGTGCCCACGAGGTACTTCACGGGCAGGAAAGTAACACTGAGACTAGAGATTTCCTGGGTCAAGACTAAGATCTTGGCATTTAGTGGCTTGTTAGATGAAACCTTACAGTCTGTTCAGGCATGCGGTGAAGGCATAGACGCCTTGGAGAGATTCACATTTCTTAGTACGTGAATCATAACAGTATTAGGCACATGATGAGTCTCGTTCTCATTGGTCTGGCTTATGGTGTTAAGGACTCACTCAGCTTATCTTGCGACATGTACGTATACTTGAAGGCAACTGAGTCAGTACCAGTCAGTGTAAGAAATTTAATTTTCATCACTGCCAGAACGCTACTGCTCCTTCGTTGTATTTCGCCACCGTTTGCTCCCAGCTCGTCCGTCACCATCGTCACTTTTCCCATCATACAGTCGGGCGAGCAGACGAAGAGGCCAGCAATGCAGCTCCTAACTTCTGTTAAAGGGAGAAAGTTTGTAGGGGTTTACTGTTTCTCTGTCATTTAGCAGCAGCTCATTTGCTATAAAACTCAGTCGAATAGCCGTATCTCAACCCAGCGTGGAAATGCAAGGTAACTGAAAAACAAAACTGGCCTAAGCTATGCCATATTTTTCTACTAGTCTGTCAATGTATATAGCACTGGACTTATCTCCAAAAGGTTAAAAAAATAAAAAACTCCATCAGGTAACGTCTATTGCACAATTGTATGAGTCTCTTGTTTCACAACGCCATGAATTATTCAGCTGAATGAATTGTACCCACATCGTTGAAGAGGCTCCACATCCCTGTAGAGGCTCCAGCTCTAACCGAAACAGTTGTACTCTCACAATAAACATCGTCAGCATGTGGGTATAATTCATACATTGTGTTATGTTTACTCTCTTATACGAGCAATGTTTATACTGATGATTTATTTCTTAACAGGCACTTCTTTCCTCTCCCAAATTGTGTGTGTGTGTGTGTGTGTGTGTGTGTGTGTGTGTGTGTGTGTGTGTGTGTGTGTGTGTGTGTGTGTGTGTGTGTGTGTGTGTGTGTGTGTGTGTGTGTGTGTGTGTGTGTGTGTGTGTGTGTGTGTGTGTGTGTGTGTGTGTGTGTGTGTGTGTGTGTGTGTGTGTGTGTGTGTGTGTGTGTGTGTGTGTGTGTGTGTGTGTGTGTGTGTGTGTGTGTGTGTGTGTGTGTGTGTGTGTGTGTGTGTGTGTGTGTGTGTGTGTGTGTGTGTGTGTGTGTGTGTGTGTGTGTGTGTGTGTGTGTGTGTGTGTGTGTGTGTGTGTGTGTGTGTGTGTGTGTGTGTGTGTGTGTGTGTGTGTGTGTGTGTGTGTGTGTGTGTGTGTGTGTGTGTGTGTGTGTGTGTGTGTGTGTGTGTGTGTGTGTGTGTGTGTGTGTGTGTGTGTGTGTGTGTGTGTGTGTGTGTGTGTGTGTGTGTTTCCGTCCATCATATCAGGGCTAAAACTGGCAGCCAAACTCCTTTTGTACAAACCTTAGGACTCATTGCAACAATAGCACAAATGTCTTCACTGACATTTTCACCAGCCACTAGCCTACCGTGTAGAATATCATGTAATGTATTACGTATCTGTGTAGCAAACTACATAAAATATCATAATAAGAATGAAAAACTACAGTGTCACATAAGCTGTGTATGCATACATAAGCCACACATACACACACACACACACACACAAAAAATAAATAAATAAAAAACGCCTACTTTGCCACTCTCACATAATGAGTGTTATTGTGTTGATTAAAGTGTCTATTCCTTGTGCTGAAGAATGCTTAATACCTCGTAGAGAACAGGGAAGGTAAAGCAAACGGACGGACATCATAAAAAGAAAGGGGAATTTTCTTTTGCGCTTCCTTTCTCCCGTTAATCATGACTCTGAGATATTAGATATCTTACATACCTCGCCACCTTAAGTGAATATGGAAAGCTTCTATTTATGATGACTGTGTAATGACCTGTGTTACTGCAACCATTATTGGTGCTGTACATGACAGTGGTGCATTATGAGTCATGACGACCAGACCTACACATACAGAGTTTGTTAATGCCACCTAGAATGTAGCACTGCAAGCAAATGCTTTGGTCTGCAGAAGAGGACCATGACGGTGGAATGAGGAAACAGAGTGTGTGTCGACTTGTTATTTTACTTTAGTATTGCATCCTAATACTCACAGTTTAGCGCGTTAAGCAACATACACTTTTAGGGCTATATCTCAGAATGATGATGTCAAATAATTACTTGACAAGGTAGTAGTAAACGCGGTGTGCAAGATAAGTACGGTAAGTATTCGGACTTTAAGAAATTATTTACTCATGTACTAATCTAGATGTCTTTATTGATAATGATTAAGTTTCCATTTTTACAATCAAAATACGCCTTGGATCCAATTTAGGTTGCATCATCGAAGGCCGTTACAGACCTAAATTAAACGAACCATTTGATCCAGATGCTGGTTGTAAAAGAAGATATGATGCACCGTTGGCAGAAAATACCGAGATGTCGGTAAGCTATAAAAGTCCGGGATGAGGCGGTGACACATATAGGCTGACGAGCAGCAAAAGAGAGAACAAGGATGAGAAAAAAAAAGTGAAAAAAAAAAAAAAAAAGCAAGGAAGAGACAGTTATAGACAGATAGATATAACTGGTTCACTTTGACTAATGGATGAAAGTATGGTGACACATGACTCCAAGGTGATTATAAACATTTTCGACAAGTAAACACACGACAGACCAGTCACTGGTTAGACCTGATTTGACAAAATTTGTGCAACACCGCCACGCAGAGAACCGTAAGGAAGGCCATGTTGAAGGAGGTGAACATCCAGCAACAATAATAGTAATACTGTTACTGCTACAAGACAGTTTTACTTACCTTATCCATAGGCGACTTTTTCGAACTGGAGTGGATACCTATAGCATTCATTAACGTTTTCAGTGCAAGGCATCAATCCGAAATGAGTAAAATGGTCAGGAGGCAACACGAAAAGCATAAAAAACATCATCGGACGGATGAGGTCAAGTTATAAGGGCAGTGGCAGTGTGATTAAGAATAATGACAGTGCCGACAGAGAATATTTCGCATGAATGATGGTACTTGTGTGTACTCTGCTACCTGACACCTGACGAATAAATAAGAAAACACAGCAAATACTGTATTAACTCTATTATTTTTTATGTTTGCTGTCATCAAAAAGCTTTAAACAGCATGAAAGTGCACGAACAAGAGGGGTTAGATAAAGCCTTCGTTAACTCCTAGAGGCTACAAAATAAAATACAGTATACGTGACGTCTTTATGAATGGCATAAATACATTACAGCCATGCTAATGAGAAATAACCAACTATACAAAAAGGCATTGTTTTACTATGTTTCAGTGTGTTATTTGTTAATCCTCTCAGGCAAACTAGAGGCAAATGTGCACAAACGGAAAACACAAAGTTTGGTGAGATACGAGGTGGGAAATGAAGATGTGAGAGCAACAGAAAACAATTTATATAGTAGTGTTTCTTTTTTTTTTAAGTAACACAAGAAGAATGTTTTACTACACACACACACACACACACACACACACACACACACACGGCCTGCGTTGCTCATCACTACCTAAACCACTGTCACCCATCACACTGTGCTGCTTCATCTCCACCTTTCTTATCTCTCTCTGTTGTCCTGGTCACCTCGCTCGTCTTCTGTTACTAGCCGACGCACCGATAACCTCCCTGGCTTCATATTTTACTCCTCCCTCCCTCACCCTCGCACAGTGCAAGGGTAGAAGGAAGTTAAAACAATGTGTGAAGTTTTTGTAATGTTTTTTTTCTGTTTTTATTTATTCAGTTGTTTTGGTATGTATCTGTGTATATTATTTATTTATTTATTTGTTGAGCATTCGACTCCAGGCAGGTATTTCACGGTCCGTTCCATGAGTCCCAGCTATCCTTCTACTTGACACACACACACACACACACACACACACACACACACACACACACACACACACACACACACACACACACACACACACACACACACACACACACACACACACACACACACACACACACACACACACACACACACACACACACACACACACACACACACACACACACACACACACACACACACACACACACACACACACACACACACACACACACACACACACACACACACACACACACACACACACACACACACACACACACACACACACACACACACACACACACACACACACACACACACACACACACACACACACACACACACACACACACACACACACACACACACACACACACACACACACACACACACACACACACACACACACACACACACACACACACACACACACACACACAGAAAGGTCAATTGTCAAGCTCACATGGCATCGTCAACTCAAACAGTTTGGATCTCATCTGAACAAGACTTAAAGGAATGAGAAAATGACAGACACATTTGTTTTTCTAAATATAGACCAAAAAGGCCTTTTAAAAATAGGTGCCATAAATTATCATAAGGTGCCAGATTAAGTCATATTATGTAATGTGCCTTATACTTTTTTCTTCCTTTCGACTTGTACTCTGGGTATAGACTTGATAAGCCGTTCTCTGAAGTCCATCAATTTTCTTTCGTGCCATATACTGTTTCAGCCCACCACCTCACCGCTATTACCCACCATCGAAACTGGAAACATGCTAGGTTTGTCATATTCAGGACTGGTGTGATGGTATATGAGGGGGGGAGGAGGCTGTGTTTATAATGTCGGTGAGTCGTGTGGTGGAATAAGAAATCTGTTTTAACGAAATTCAGATCACAAATTGTTTCCATCCTCAGCCTAGACTCAATCCTGCGTCCTTTCATCCAGTAGATCACTCCTCTAACCACCTAGACCGACGCAACACCCAGCCTGCCCTTGATCCTTCTGTGAGGCGCTCCCATCAGGATGAGCCGCCTACCATCTAGCGCTGCAGCCAAGGAGCTCTGCAGACTATCTCACTCCCACCCACCTACTGCATGAAGAGGAATGAACTGCGAGAACTGGACGATGATTTCCTCCACACCGTTGATTTTTTTTCCTTCCCACATTGATGAAAACTGAAAATTGCAGTGTGCAGTAACGATGATTTTCGATGTGTTGTGACGTTCTGTATCCTGTTGTCTATAATTGGATATAATTGACTAAGTGTAGCAAGATCGATGACTGACGGGCTGGTGCTGGTGATGTGCTGGTGATATTGGTGGTGTGGTGTGGTGGTGCCGGTGGGTTGCTGGTGATGGTGGTGGTGTGGTGTGGTGGTGCTGGTGAGAGCTTCTGAGTGTCGCTCTGCCAACAGGGAATACCAAATGTGACCGCGGCTACCAACACGACCTATACGAAGGCAGAGAGTGCTGACAGCCTTCTTAATGCATTTCTGAAATTGGCTGATATTTAAAAGGGTCGCTTCATACCACATTGATTTTCTAATGTGAACATGAATGGAGTAATGAGAGGCGTGAAAGTGGGGACCCGTGGCAAACAAGTTGTCCTAAAGAGAGAGAGAAAAGAAATAAGTGGAAGCGGTCCCAGTGCTAACAGTGTAAGTGGAGTCAAAGTAAAAAAAAAAAAAGAAATTGGAAGAGGAATATTAACTAAATGTACAGAAGACCTAATTGATTATGTTTGAAAGAGGCATATTGCACATAAATACAACTGTGCACGTGTTCTGGTATTTAAGCAGTAATGTGAACAAAGGTGATAGCAGGAAAATGATCTACAAGGAAATGATGGAACAAGGAAGGAAGATAGTAACGGCGTTCAGAGCAGTGATAAGAAACAGGAATGTAAGTGAAGTTAAGCAGCAGAAGAAACAAAAATTAAGCAGCAGAAGAAACAAAAATTGGTGTGTTATGACAGCAGACCGAAGAGGAAGGCTCCTTGGTGGCATGTTGGCTAGAAATTTCAGTTTGGAAAAGATCGTAAGATAATCATCCATGCTTTGAGTCCGAAAGTTGGCTGCAGTACTGCGATGGTCTCCGATGGGACATCTGAGTTAAGAGGGACATGGAAGAAACAAAATGAGTCCACCAGTCTGATCGGCCCGAGAAGCTGAAGGAGTCAGCCACCTCAATAAAATTACTTACTCGTATTTCTTGTTTCAGCAGTCTACCATCAGACGATTTAACTATTATAATGACCCCTTATTACAGAAGTTGATTAAGGCGATATCTAATTTGTCCTATTCAGAAAGTCTCCTCTAAGCGTAATAAAATCGTTTGGAAATACTTAGAAAAAACTAAGAGCTACGTCACCGGATTCAAGGATTCAAAATACCGGCGTGTGGCATACGTAAGGTAAGCTATGAAGGCCATCCCGTGTCTGCTTGCCTAGATGTCGAAGCGATACAACACGATCTTCCTCCTCTCTCTTTTCTTCCTTCTCTCCCTCTCTACATTTCACGCTTCCACTCCTCTTCTTTTCCCTTTGTCCCTCTGCCTCCCTCCCTCCCTTTCTCTCCCTTTCCCTCCCTCTCCTTCCTCTCACTCTACCTCCCTCCTTGTCTCTCTTTCCCTCTCTTGCTTCCATTCCATCCCTCCCTCTTTCTCCCTCCTCCTAACCCTCTCTCCTTTTACCTCTCCCATTCTATCTCCTCTTCTCTCAGCTTACTCTACCCTCTCCCTCACCATTTTTCGACGCACTGACGGCATTTTATGATTTTTCTTCTTCAAGTTTCCCCTAGTGCTGTTCTTTCACCCTCTTGTCCCCACTTTTACTCACCCGTTGCCAAACTTCACCTAGTCTTTCTCGGTGACATCTAACCATTTTTCCCTCGCCCCTGGAGAGAAATATCGCAATACATAATTTACTGCACTGCTAAGCGTCTTCTTGCTCCGCCTTATAACAAACTGCACCGACCTAAAATGCTGTCGGTCTGTAGTGGATGCTGTTTTATTCCTTGTATGAAGCGGACTGTGGACCTAGACCTGACAGGCTGTTTCCTAAGGTCTAGCAGACCTCCCACGTGCCACACTCCTTTACATCTTAAACACTACGCTCTAATATCCACCGTTTATAGCAAATTTCTGACTAATTTAGGACTGGAGTAATGGGGTTAGCAGGGGTGTCCCAGGGCATGCGCTGGATCTTGTGAAATACCAGTAATGTCTGTCTTAACGAATTCAAATAATCACACTGTCGCCTTCCCTAGCCTCAGCTCAAACCCGCGTACTTTCGAACTACCTGCCATTTTTCTTGTATCCTGACGCTGCATCCAATGAGGGGTGACCTGGACAAAAGAACCTCCAGGCAATTCTTTCCCTGCAAAATCAACAGCTGCTCTGCCCACGACACACATTTCCTTGGACTTCCAATTTCTCACTTTTTGAAGGAGTTTACCATCCCAGCGAACGATTACAGTGCCTTGTTTTTGTTATATTGTGTAATGTGGGAATGTTTACTGACCACATCTAACAACTACGGTTCTTCTAATAACGACCGTCGGGATTAGCGGCTTGCTTGCTTGACTGCGCTGTCGATTGTAATAATAGAACCGCAAAACCATCCATGTTCTTTTTTTTTCTTTCTTTTTTTTTTTTTTTTGAGTTCCGAAAGCTCTATAGTGGCCCTGGTCAACGTGATCCCATCTGGTACATCCCAAAACTTATAAACGTGGATTTTTAGATATATATTTACATAACATGGTCAGTTTTAAAATCATGGCAAATGGAAGCCAGTGAAGGGAAAGATCCATGACAGAGGCAGTACAATATTCCTTTTCGTTCTACTGTGGGCACACGTCATATTGTCCAGCGGTAATAGTTATAAAATTCCTGAAGGTTATGGTTTGTAATAGAGTGCTTTTTTTAATTTTCAGTTTCGTTCATACACTAACCAAACTCTTCACAGCCAAAACAGAATTAAAATTGAAGTGAAGAAATAGGACCAAAAAAAAAAAAATGATATATGGTAATTATTCACTACTACGAAGGCTTCTCTGTTATAAATAATGGCTAAGATCCTTTATGAATGCTTCCCCAGATTTAGAATTAATATTTTGAGTCTCGCTACACAGAATTAGTCATTAATGTAGAAAACGTATGCATACATGAGATCAAAAGGAAGGTTTATGACCAAATACTGTTTGTGTTGCACAGTCCACACGCACACACACACACACGCACACACACACACACGCACACACACGCACAGAGAGAGAGAGAGAGAGAGAGAGAGAGAGAGAGAGAGAACAACAACAACAAAGGTATCGTTGAACAGGCTCATAGCGGAGTTCCAATTAATGTACTGGACGTGCATGCTGGAGTTATTATGGGTCCATGTTTTTGCTAAAGCCTGTACAGTCGGGGACAGAAGTTTGCCTATTAATCCACTACTCTTTCTCGTGGCTATTTATTTGCCAGTGTTCCTATGCTGGACGAGGCTTGATCTCTTACTTTACCAGAAAATGCCTCTCTCATATGATGGGCAGGGATGAAAATATGGAAGATACCGTAAGTGAGAAGTGAAGTAGTGGAATATTGAGAGAAATTTTTATCCCTAACTGTATAGAGCCTGGAATATCAGTGTTGTGTTCCTTTCATGTGGAGAGAAGGGTAGGGTGGTGGTGGTGGTAGGGTTTGTTCAAATTTACCTAATGTTAACTATTGGTGGGGAGGTTATACATTTACCTAAACTATGGATGAGCAAGTTATAAGCGTAGGTAAGTTTAATTTTGCCTACAACCAGACGGGATACTTGCAAATTTACTTTAAACATGGGTGGCAGAGTTACAGTTTTACCTAAACAATTAGTGGGTGAATTACAAATTTTCTTTTAACAGAGGATGGGTAAGTTACAAGTTTCTCTTACCTACACGTTACAAAATTGCCTAACTATAAAGGAGTGGAGTCTCAAATTTGCCTGAACTAAGCGTGAGAAGTTAGAAAATTGCCTATATTTCCAATTGGAAGAAAAATTTTAACTACATATAAGAGAACATTTTCCTCAAGCAAGCATCAAGCACTCAGCTTTATGCCCGTAGGGACTGCTTGCCTTTAACATATTTTATTTCTTGGTTTGGGACTCTCCCGAATGCAAGTTTGTTTGTAAGCAGTCTTTGATGTGTGTGTGTGTGTGTGTGTGTGTGTGTGTGTGTGTGTGTGTGTGTGTGTGTGTGTGTGTGTGTGTGTGTGTGTGTGTGTGTGTGTGTGTGTGTCTTCCGAATCATGTAAACTCACTTAAAACATTAGCGGCGTGCCTCCTTTTCGTTTTGATACGGGGGACGCGGCACTGCTGGTTTCTGCACATATTAATATTGGGTTGTTTGTCTTTTCGAGTTATCCTACCTCTTTCTGAGCTTTCATTCTTTCATCAAGTGTGTCTGCAGTTATGACAAACTTTGTGATTTTGAAGTACCTCACCACTGCACAAAACCGCCAAAAGTCACATCTTGATAACCAAATAATTATATAATAAGTACATGGAGCGGATATACATCATAGGGAATATATGCCGGTTAATCGAGAGGCAAATTCTACACACACACACAAGCACACACACACACACACACACACACACTTGTATTAACACAGCGTGGGCAGGTGGTGTTGAAAGCCCGGCTGTCAGCGGCTGTTCACGCCATTACCCTGATTAACGAGCAGGCTGTTGGGGCGAGGTGAAGGAGAGAGTCGGGCTGGATCTCGGGATGGAAGGATGTATAGGAGGAGGCTAAAGGAGGCAAATATCATGGATGTGTAGATGGAGATGAGAGGAGACAAATATCAAGTATGGATGGAAGGTAGGGAGAGTGAACAGTAAGATGCGAAATGAAGGCCTGGTATATAGAAGCATGGATATTTGTGGATGGAATAACTGGTGGATGGAGGGGTTAACAGTACGGATGGAAGAGGTGGTTAATAGAAGGGTTTAGCAATGGGATGAGTGCTGGAGAGGTACACCTTCATGTGGTGACACTGATATAGCTGGTCGGCTCAGCTGGCTGGTCATGTAAGTGTCCTTCATCTACTTCCCTAACCCCCTAAAAGGGTTCACATTTCAGATGAATCTGGAGCTACAACTACTATTACTACTACTACAGATGGGATGGAAGGAGAGGAGCAGACTAATTACGCAGGGAGAGAAAGGAGGACTGGTATCTGGAAGGCTATAAAACTGTAATTGAAGGAGAGGAAATGCGAAGACATATTGAGTAAGAATGGAAGCAAAGAAATGATAGATGGACGAGTGAATAGTTTTGGTAAAAGGGGAAGAGGAACGAGGAAAGAACTTAGTTACATTTTTGGCGTAAGATGAAGCGGATCGAGGGAGTGTCAGGCGGAGGGATGTACTGTATTTAGACTGGAAGGAGAAAACATAAATGAACTATGGAAGAAACGGCAGTTCGTAGACGAAGACAAATTCTAGGCTCATGTTACTGGTTACACTAAGGAACTACACACGAATGAGCAGAGTTCTGATATTTTATGCTGTCTTAAACCTGAGCAGAGTTCTGATATTTTATGCTGTCTTAAACCTGATGCTGACTCCCTTTTTTTCGAGGGCATTTGTGTTTGCACTGTCTTCAGGATAGCATTGTGAAATCCCTGGTAGATTCTTTTAAGTTAAGTACCATGCCTTTACCAACTGCTACGACGTCAGTAACAGTAACTCGACGGTCACCTTGACAGGATGCAAATAATTTAACAGCTCATCTGTCAAATGTGTGTGTGTGTATTTTATGATTCCTCTGTAATCTTGGTCCTTTTGTGTGTGTGTGTGTGTGTGTGTGTGTGTGTGTGTGTGTGTGTGTGTGTGTGTGTGTGTGTGTGTGTGTGTCCAGTAGTAGATGCAAAGTTTTCCCTGCTAGGCTGATACAGGGAAAGGCCTACGTATCTCCACGACGGAAGACCGGCATGTCACTAGCCAGGTAGCGAGACAGGCAGTCGACCGAGGCAACTCTTTGATTTCCAAAAGTGAATGTAGGTTTGCCCATCAGATTAATCGGTAGGAATGCTGTTGTGTACACCCTCTTTTCTATACTCTTGACTAGATCTGTTTTCCCCTCATTTGGAAGACGCGTTATTTTTATTTTAAACCATGTTACTTATTGCCAACTGAAGTGATTAGCTGCAGAGAAATAAAATAATATGAGATTTTGACAGACTTCTACGGACAAAACACAATCCATCAGACTTTATCCAGATCCATAGCCAACTCTAGAGTCTACACAGATTGAAAACCGTGCACCACCTGCTCGGATTATTTCATACCCGGATGGTCGTTTTTTTCATTTATTTACCGGAAACCTTACCCCAGCCATCCTAACATAACATGACCCTAATAGACCTTCTAATCTATCTTAATCTATCATTATTCTAACATCTTCCACGGATAGATGAAGTACCCAGATAGGATGGACGAGGAAAATAAGCCAGCTGCTAGCCTTTCCATAATTTTCATCCTCTTCTTTCATCCCCTGTGCTCTCTCCTCCGTCCGTACGATTCGCTGGTGCCTCTGCTAAACTGTCAGCACCTCTGGCCTTTTTACGAGTTCGCAGTAAAGTTTCTTCATTTAGCTCCCCATCCCCACGGGGCTCTCCCCTAATTATGGCGCTAATCTTTATGACTTAATATTTCTTTCCAGCTCTTGGTGACCGTGTACGTATTATCGTCGTCATCATTATCATCATCATCATCATCATCATCATCATCATCATCATCATCATCATCATCATTATCATCATCATCATCATCACAGTTAATGATCATAATCCCTAAGTTAGTTCCCTGCTAAACAAGAACCTGAACTATTTTCTTCCGGATTTCTGTTGAAATGACAAACACACACACACACACACACACACACACACACACACACACACACACACACACACACACACACACACACACACACACACACACACACACACACACACACACACACACACGGAAAAAAATATAACACCCGTTCTCGCGAAGCGAGAACAAGTATAATAACCATCATAGTTATAATTATAATAATAAAAATTGCTATAATAATAATAATAATAATAATAATAGTAATAATGATAATAACAACATAATAATATAATAATCGTAATGCCTAGTACGGCACACTCACGTACAGTGCACCAGAGAGCGACAAAAAACAGGGGTGAGAAACAGGCCCCATAATTTGAGGTAACCGTGTGAAGCAGCCAGACTGTAGGTTTATTTGCTCAATTTTGCACCATTCCGAAAAGCGAGTGTGCAGTTAATGGGAGGGAAAATAACAAGCATAATACACAGCATAACAATGGTAACGCATATGTGAGATACAGCCAGAGAACAAAATACTGTAGTGTATATGATGTGGGTAAAATATTGAATGTATGAATATGCAAATTGCGCGTTAAATCTCAGCAGTAACCGGGTCTACGCTTTATAACCAAGCCCGTTATTGTTGTTTTATTTTTTACGCTCTGGCATTGCTGAAAATGGCTGAGCATTTTGTCCTCGGCAAACGACTCCAACTTTAAAATAAATCTGTGGCGTTGATGCAGCTTGCTTGTCATTATCTTCAGTTTTCATAATCGTCCCAACTTCTTTTTCCCACATTAGGATGGGGTGAGGCAGAGTTCAGAAGGCAAGTAGAAAAGAAATAGAGAGAACTATCATCGGTATGCCAATGCTATAGGCCAGATATTCATTCGCTCACCATTCAAGCCCCTAGAATCCTGACTCACCCTAACAGGCCTAGGCATATTTTCTGTATGTGGATAATAAACACCCCATGGCTTCGGGAGCCTGCACAACTTGTTCTGTCCAAACAAAATTCAAAAGACCGGATTCAACACTATTCATTTTTGGTTGCCTGAACACACTGTAATTAAAAGATTGAAAGTCATTTGTTGTGGCAAAGATAGACTGAAGAACAGACGTCCATAATTGACTGATTACACAACCTACAAGAAAGAGTAGCAGTTCACCGATGCATAGTGAGCTGCACAGGAAGGGATGAGAATATGTAGTAAGGTAAGTGATAAGTGTCTAGTGTAATCGAGACGTATTGCAAAGATTTGGGGTCCCCCCTTCAACCATTCATTACCATTCCCACTCTTCCCTCCATACACGAGTTTAGCCTCTCATAACCTCACCCATATCTGTATTGAGTAACCGTGGGGACATCACACACCCGCATTTTACTCCATTACTGCTAATAAACCACTCACTTAGCTACCCACTTAATCTTCCAACATCTTTCGCTATCATAACAAGGCGTACTATGAGAGCGACACCCGCGCCCACCATCGTCTGAGAATCGAATATACCGGTATGGCTTTTCTTTGTACCCTTGACCTTCCACAGATTACTTTCAAAATCGTTGAATTTTGCACACTGACCTTGACCTTAGACTTTTCCCTGTGACTTTAACCCCTGACTTCTTGTTCTTAACTAAGTGTCTCTTTATCCTTGTTTAACCTGAGCTCTGCTGCAAATTTTAGCCTACATGGTATAAAAACTATTGAAATTGACTTTGCCGTAGGACCTTGACCTTGACCTACTTAAAAGAAAAAAACTATAGGTGAGTCTCTTCAGTGATCCTCAGCCCATCTACCAAATTTGATCCAAGTCAGATTAAAAAAAAAAAAAAAGTTTAATTTCTCTCAGAAACACGGATCGAACTTTGGCCTTGTCCTATGACCTTGACCTTTGACTGACTGTCCTCAAAATTAATCCATGTTTCTTGCAGTTATCCTCGCAACACCACACACGGCTTTAGCATTCCTTCCCAAACTTTCCCCGTATGTACTCCGCAAGTTTTAAAATAATAGCATTCCCATTTTCACAAGTAAAGTGCAACGCATAACTTAATATTGTATCGTTCACCTGATAACCTTATTGTGATTCCTTTGTGTGTCTCCCCCTCATTTTCATTAACTTCTGGTTTGGCAAAATTAATACCTGGACGTGTTATGAACTTTGGTAATGAGTTTGAGATGCTTTGGCTTCCGATGCGGTGGGGTGGTCTGAATGGCGGGGATGATGTCATATATCAGTCAGATAGGCGAGACACTTATTTTACTGCAGACCACATACAACAACAAAATAGTCTTAATTCAAAGCACTTGATGTATCGAATTTACTCTCTCTCTCTCTCTCTCTCTCTCTCTCTCTCTCTCTCTCTCTCTCTCTCTCTCTCGATTATGCATTAACAAATATCGCTGTACTTTACCATTTTATGACCAGTATATATATTCATTTTACTGATTAATACGGTGTGCATACATGTATTTACGTATATTTGTATTTCACTTAAAAGAAATACACAGATCAAATAGGGTGAAGGATGCACTCGAACAGAACTCACCCCCACCTTAACAAATTTGAAGTCAAGTAGAACACACTTTTTTTGCGGGAGGAAGGGGAAGGGGAAGGGGAAGGGGAAGGGGAAGGGGAGGGGGAAGGGGAAGGGGAAGGGGAAGGGGAAGGGGAAGGGGAGGGGGAAGGGGAAGGGGAGGGGGAAGGGAAAGAGGATGGTCACTTTTACCGTCTGTTGATTGCATATCCGTCTTTTAGTGGTTATTTCTCCTGTCTGTTTACACTTTCTGGACTACAAAATTATTTGCAAGACCTGAGCCGAGGATCTGTGAAAGATGTATGAAAATATCAGAGCCAGCTACCCGTGTTCAGTAATTTTCAAGCAAGTCGGTGAAAAACGTGTGGCCATGGCAATGAATGTTGGTAAGAACAAAAATGTGTGTGTGTGTGCGTGTGTGTGTGTGTGTGTGTGTGTGTGTGTGTGTGTGTGCGTGCGTGTGTGTGTGTGTGTGTGTGTGTGTGTGTGTGTGTGTGTGTGTGTGTGTGTGTGTGTGTGTGTGTGTGTGTGTGTGTGTGCGTGCGTGCGTGCGCGCGCGTGTCCAGCTGAATAAAATCATCAGGTGACAGCAACACAAAATACAACAGACGTTGTTGTACTGAAAGTGTTGTCGATATTTCACGAAGGCGAAATAATATAGTACGATAAAAAAAAGAAACCGAAGAGGATATTAAGACGAAAGAAAGACTGGCATGGTGGACTATGCTACAGATATACCTCACTGCAGGGGTACACAGAATAATGAATTTCGGGAGCTTATTACGTACTTTCAGGTGATTAAAATAAACTGGCGTTAGAATGAGCTACTAGAGTTATCCCCACAATGTGACGTTGACGATTGTATTAACAATTTAACCCCTGTAGCCTCTTGCAGAGGAACACTATCCTCTGAGATGGCTAGAGTGCAGTACCAGAGTTGTCGCGACCATAAGAGGGGTAAAGAGAATCTCTGTCACAATCCTGAAACTCCACTTCTCACAAAATAGCTGCCCTGCAAATTATGGAGGCAGTGAACCGCGAGAGATATAATTAGGAATCCTGCTGCGGAAAAAGTGTCGCTCTGAGAGATGTGGGATGAGGCGGAAAATGACTCGCGCTTAATTATGAGGGAGAAGCAGGAGGAGGAGGAGGAGGAGGATTTGCAGGATTGGATAGGAGAGAGAGAGAGAGAGAGAGAGAGAGAGAGAGAGAGACAGACAGACAGACAGACAGAGGATAGAAGTAAGAAGTCAGGATACGAGAACTGACAAGAAGGACAGGAAGGATCAAGGCAGCTGTAAAACATATATGTGAAAAGCAATTACCGTTAAAGGGAGAAATATATAAGCAGGTACTGATAGGAAAAATAAAGGTGAGGAATGGCAAATCAAAAGAGAGAGAGAGAGAGAGAGAGAGAGAGAGAGAGAGAGAGAGAGAGAGAGAGAGACGGTGTTATTATCAAGTGATCATACAAAGGAGTAGAAAAGAGATAAAAGGGAGGCTTATGGAGAATAATGTTGATTTAAAGTTGGAGAATGATGTAGTTATAATGAAGGGAAACTTAAAATATTACTCAGTGTGTGGAATTCATAAAACTGACGACGAGGATAACGGTGAAGAAATAAACCCATTCATTATAATAATCTTTGTATTTTTTTGGTGTTGTAGTTAAGGTGTTCTCATCAGCCTTAGGGACATTTCTTTCAAGCATCTCTTTTCATGCTTCTCTTTTCATCTTTGAAGTTACTTTGCTCTTATATCACTACTGAACAAGGCACATCTACGTACTTCACACACCACGAACGGCAGTTACATAATAAACACGTGTGTCGGGAAAGATAATTGACGGGCTTTCATTAAGATGGTGTAGGCAAGAACTTTACTGATGTTCCAAGGGGGAAGATAAGAACACAGAAGGAAATTTTTACTTTCATGAGTCCAGCTTTACTCCAACAGCGACAGTCGTAAAGTACCTGACATGATATAGTGTTCTGTTCTCTCTTCTGTAACCGTCCCTAAGCCTTTGCTCCTCAACAGGCAGAGTAAGTCGAAATATACTGTCAGGTGTGTACTGACTTCGCAACATTGGGATGCATAAATAATGTAAAATATTAACACATATGGGAATCAGCTTTCAACTCACCAGCTGAAATTTTGCCGTAAGTGCGACAGGGCACTTCACATGCGTATAAATGGGTTTAAATGGAGATGTATTAACTCTGAGCAGCCGATCGTTCAGGAAACAAAGAAAATTATTCAGCCTGTATAAATCCCTCTAGAACTCAAACTACCAACAATCCCTCTTAGTTGCAAGATTAGAATACCTCTGGGCTTACAATTCACAAAAATAAAGGGCTAATCAAGGTTGTTTTTAATCCTCTCAATGGTGGGGCTCCTCTCAGTTTAATAAAATTGGTTAGCGTTAACGAGGAAAAATACATGGCTGGGCCAATTGTAGTTACATTAAAAACCTTGCATATGAAGGTGAAACTGCAAAGATCGGGAATAAAAACCCATCGAACTGTTGGCCGATACATTTTTAGGGAAAAGTTTTGGTTGTGTGATTACTGCTCAAGTTACGACTCTAATTAGGTTTAGGGCAAGGGAGGGGGGAATGAAGAGTAGGTTGAGGAGTGATGGTGATACGAGAGAGAGAGAGTTTGTGTGTGTGTGTGTGTGTGTGTGTGTGTGTGTGTGTGTGTGTGTGTGTGTGTGTGTGTAATAATTCACCGGGTCGGTCAGGATCACTTGATGGTCGTGATTGTCAGTTTTTACCCTCCCGGAAGGGAGCTGAGAGCTCATATAGTCCGATCTAAGGGCAAGGCTGTGACCTTCACACACGCACACACCCGTCCCCTTGCTCAAGGGGGACAGTAACCACCCACTTCGTCAGTGAAACTTTTCGCAACCTGAGCGAGGCGCGAACTCCCGTCCACCAGTTGGCAAGCGGGAACGTTACCACTGCACCAGCGAGCGGTTGGTGTGTGTGTGTGTGTGTGTGTGTGTGTGTGTGTGTGTGTGTGCGTGCGTGCGTGCGTGCGTGTGTGTGTGTGTGTTAAAAGGAGATACAAGGATAAGAAGTGCGTCAAAAGGTCTTACGATCCCATACCGGGGAGATACCATCGATGAATTGTGGTGGTGGATGGAGAAGGGTAAACAGTGCTTCCATGTGAGACATTGGTGCTGAGGGATTAATGGCTTGAATACAGTGAAGGTTTATTTCAAAGTTTTCTCCAACAACAAGATTAAGATAAGCTCGCGTTGCTCTCACATGCCCTCATATGTCTTCCGCCTTGCAGTGCTGCCGAATATAATGGCTTTTATCGTGGAGGGGCTGTACATCAACTTGAGGTATGACTCCGTTTTCTTTAATGAAAATCTGCCAACTTCCTCAATCCGATGAAGTTTTCTGCTATAATCTAGTCATTTATAGATGGTTTTATTCTGTTTACAATGGAAGTCTGAAAGCGTTATTGTCAGATATAACCTTCATTAACCGCTTCATTAATGGCCATCCTTCCTAAGCTAATCAAAATTGTGTGTTGTCAGCCAGAATATAACTTTAATATTGTTTTGCTTAAAAGGGTCAAACTGGCATTCTTTTGTACCCCTGGTGGTGCTTCCAGTAAAGGGGGATACTTGGGTTTTCTGCTAAAACTTCTTAAGTAGGATTAGGTGTGGAAAAATATTATGAAACTTGAGCAAAAGAGGCACGTTTGACCTAGCAGGTGAAGTCAGCGACAGTAATTCCATTATGCTGTCTAGAAAAATAAATTAATTAATAGATAAATAAATAAAAATATAAATAGATAGACTGATAGATAGGCAGGTAGGCAGACAGATAGATGTTACATAAAAAGCCCAGATTTTTATGCCATCAACTACTTTGAGAGAGGTGAAGTCAGTGAATGTACAGCGAGGTAGGATGGTGAGGAATTGGAAAATGTGAGTACGTTTAAGTACTTGGGTAGTGTGATGAGTAAGGATGGAGGTTTAGAGGGTGAAGTGCTTGAAAGGGTACAGCAGGGAAGAAAGGTTGCTGGTTCTTTGAAAGCAGTGATAAGAAACAGGGAAGTGAGCATGGAAGTGAAAAAGTTACTACATGACAGTATTGTGATACCAACTCTAACGTACGGAAGTGAAGCTTGGACGTTGTTGGAAGGACACAAGTCAAGAGTGAGAGCCGTGGAAATGAGTTATTTAAGAGGAGCCTGTGGAGTCACATGGAGAGACAGGCTGACGAATGAGGATATAAAGGAGCGTTGTGGTGTTGATGTGGATGTGATAGGAAGCGTTATGAGGAACACACTGAGGTGGTTTGGCCATGTGGAGAGGATGGAGGGTGAAAGACTGACGAAGAGAGTGTATGTGAGTGAGGTGGAGGGGGAAAGAGGGAGGGGGAGGCTGAGGATGAGATGGAGAGATGGGGTGGAGAGGTATATGAGAGAGGGGGGCGTGAGTTGGGAGCAGGGGAGTGAAATGGCGGGGGACAGGGCGACTTGGAGGCGATTTGTTTGTGGCCACCCCAAAAGGGATTGAAGCGTCTGGCAATAGATAGATAGATAGAACTACACAAGTGTCATTACTTATATACTGTCTTTCGTAAGTTCGTCAGTCACATCTGTCTGATTATACACGTAATACTGAATTTCCAGGTGAGAGCTGAATGTGGAAATAATTTCACCACCAATAATAATCAGGCGGGTTAAAATCTTCCCTTAATTAATTTATAACTCTTGGGCATGAAGTGAGTCTTGGTCGCTTCGTCTTTAGTATTTTATTCCAGGTAATGTCAGATTTTCCTGAGAATGAATCATACTAATTTGAAAGTTAATACTGATACCACCAACTCTCTTGTGCTCCCGAAAAACTGCTATATTTCATTCCAGCCAATCCAGACAAATATATTCAGTCCAAAATAAACTAAAGGGTCTTAATATATAACTATTTGATTACGATGACGTGTTTATGGCTGTATTCCTGATAACTCCAGGTGATTTTAGTAATCCTTATGAGAGACGGCTTTTTGTGAAGGGTTAAATGAGGGCTGGATCTGATTCCTCCATTGCAAAGTCTCTCCGACACTAAATGAAATTGCGTGGTGTTAGCAAGAAATATAGTACATATGACGTCAATGTAGTAAAAATGTTAAGGAGCTACTGACTTCTTGATTAGAATGGAAATGATCTCTTCAGTCCGAGGACGTCTTTAAACTTTCTTCCTGTTGCATCTGAGTGATTCTGTTAAGGTAAAGGAGGGCCTAAATGACTGCACCGACTCCTTTTTACCTCCGCCAAGGAGGTTATGTTTTTGTTGGCGTTAGTTTGTTTGTCTGTTTATCTGTTTGTCTGTTAGCAGGATTACTCAAAAGTTATGAACGAATTTTCCTGAAATTTTTTCCTGGGGGTAGGGTATGGTCCAAGGAACAATCCATTAGATTTTGGTGGTGATTCGGATCATCATCAGGATCCAGGATTTTTTTTATCTGTTTGTCCACACGATATCTCCAACATTTCTTAGTGAATTTCAATGAAATTTTCTGGAAGGGTGGGCCATGGGCCAAGAAAGAACTGATTAAATATTGGGGAGGATCCTGATCCTGCGATGGCATTGGCGGAGGTACTGTATGCTCTCTCTCAGTGCGTTTTTTATTTTCATTTTTACCTCAGACTAGGTTGTATATCTCAGGAAAGGCTGTATTAAGGCGATTAATTGTACAGCTGTGCATTTCAGGAAGGATTTAATAACGTGGCTGTTTAGTCCCGGATAAAATATATGTTCCACCCATCCCAATGCTATGTGCGTCTAGGAAGCTTTCTGTGCGGGGCCAGAGGGCAAGAAGAGATGGAGCTTGGTTGGGTGGCTGACTGGGTGAAAGGCAGGTCGGGCAGATGAGGGAGTGAGTGAATCAAAATGGGGATCACAGCTCCTCGAATTCCTTCAGTTGGGGCATGTAGTAAATGAACTCCCATTTAATACCTTGTGTTGTATTATGTCCTTATACGCCGAAGACGGGATCTGGATATCTCTGTGAATTGATTTGCCTCTCAAAGTGGAGAAAACTTCTGAGAGGGAAAGATTATGAGCGACAGCTGCAGGCACACATAAACCAGCGGTGACTCACATTTATGTCGGTCAGTAGGACACTTCATGCCAAGGAAGAAGAGGCGGCAGTTGTGATGGCCCAGGGTTTTCATGATGGTATTTCATGGAACGTGTATATTTAGACAGAAGAAAGCATTCTGTTGTTGGCACCATTATCTCTGACTTTAGACCAGTAATACAATACATAATCGTAAGGTGACAAAGACGGTGAAGTACTTGGGAGGCAGGAAGGATGTCAGATAAATTAAGAACTGTGTGGCACTAGCGGGTCCTTGAGGCAAGTGGCGGCCCTCCCTCACGTCACTAACACACACTCGCACAGCCCGGCCAAGAGGGGGGGGGGGAACCAGGAACTGAATTGGTTCGCTCGGGTAAGGGTAAGAAAGATGACAAAGTTGAGCTGAGAGTCGTCTGTGAGTATAAAGGCAAGGAAAATATTTAATTTGGAGAACAGTACCAAAGAGAGGGGCCGTAAAATCCGGTGTCGTATTTCATATATTCTTTTCATATCCAAATTTTATTTGATTCTGCTCAGCAAAGAAGTCTCGAACTGTAGGGATTAGATGTAACCTTCATCAGCTCATTCACTATGGGGAATTTACAAGTTGGAGGCAGCACCTTCTGGAATGATAACTTTTTAAAAAATGTCATCAGACTGAGAAAGCTAAAGCTGAGTGTGCGAAAGTACTGACTCAGGATGGGAAGAATGTGCTGTATAGATAGATAGATTGATAGATTGATTGATTGATTGATTGATAGATAGAGAGATAGACAGATAGATAGATAGATAGATATGTATAATATGTGATGATTTCTTTCATTAATATTGGGTTTCAGTATAAATAAAAATGATTCTGAAGAATAAAAGATGATTATTAGCATATTTTGTAACCTCTCACACGCACCTGTCTCAGTTCAGTTGACAGCCAAACTGGAGGATCAGTTTGACCAGTAATTTAGGAGACCCATTCCGACTTCACTACTGAAGTTCGTCGAAATTAATGAGATCACGACAGGGTATTCAAGTAGTCGGAGAGGCTTGGTTCTTTCACTTACAAACAAATCGACTACAATATGATTTATGAATCTGGTGGGTAACTGGTGCTGCAATATCTGCAAAGTAGGCCGCAGGCTGATAAATTCTGACAACCCATACTTCAAAGGTAAATGGTTTCATCGATGGAACAAAATCGTCTGAGATGGACCAAAACAAAATTTTTAAATAGAGAAACTGCCCTCAGAAGGTTAAAGTCTATCATGTAAATTATCAAGTCAATCCTGAATCCTTTTCTTACGTTGTCAGTAATCGTCATGAAACATTATGAAAAAACTCAGACTTACCAGATATGCCCTGAACATAGGGAAAAATAATTAAAATAAACTTTCACTAAACTATGGGTTACATTACTTAACTGATCTTTACGTCCAGTGACAACAATATTTTCCCAGAACCGTTTGAATAATTAACTAACCCATTCCTCACTGCAGCTTTAAGAGTCTATGCTTAAAACTGAAATCGCCAAGGGAAAGGCAAGTCCCTAGTTTACTGTATTGTATGATAATTTCTAAAACATACTGCAAAGGAGTATTGAGTCTGGCATCCCTGTATCACTGCTAATTGCTCTCCGTAATGTCGTATGCATGCTAATCAAATCTAATAATCATAAATGTTCAAATATCACCCATCAGAAATTTAATGTTTGCCTTCACCTGCAGGATATAAGTTTTTACGGCCGTGAGACATATTTCCCATGTTCATAAATTCAGTTTCAAGCTACTGCATATTCTCCCAGGCCACACCAACGTCCTCAGCATTTACTTCACGAGCCATGAAACTCCCTATTTACGATGATGCAACAAGTGGCTACCCCCTCTCGCCTCCTCTCTGTCAGCTCCTTTTATGGCTTTTGGGTGAATAAAACTCATCACACGCGGCTACTCACGGTCTTCTGGATGTTTACAAGAAGCCATGAACTTCGGTGGTAAAGTAGGTTTTAGATGTGGAAAATGTGCATAGTATGGGCAAATCTGGCACCTTATGGCACACAGGTTTAAGTCTTTTCGGGCTCCACATAAAAATCCCGATGGCCTATTTTCAAGTCTTTTTTTTTTTTTTTTTAAGACATATAGATCGCTATCAGCAAGTATATGTGGTTAGATCTCAGTATGCTTCAGTTAATGTGGTTCGTGTGTGTGTGTGTGTGTGTGTGTGTGTGTGTGTGTGTGTGTGTGTGTGTGTGTGTGTGTGTGTGTGTGTGTGTGTGTGTGTGTGTGTGTGTGTGTGTGTGTGTGTGTGTGTGTGTGTGTGTGTGTGTGTGTGTGTGTGTGTGTGTGTGTGTGTGTGTGTGTGTGTGTGTGTGTGTGTGTGTGTGTGTGTGTGTGTGTGTGTGTGTGTGTGTGTGTGTGTGTGTGTGTGTGTGTGTGTGTGTGTGTGTGTGTGTGTGTGTGTGTGTGTGTGTGTGTGTGTGTGTGTGTGTGTGTGTGTGTGTGTGTGTGTGTGTGTGTGTGTGTGTGTGTGTGTGTGTGTGTGTGTGTGTGTGTGTGTGTGTGTGTGTGTGTGTGTGTGTGTGTGTGTGTGTGTGTGTGTGTGTGTGTGTGTGTGTGTGTGTGTGTGTGTGTGTGTGTGTGTGTGTGTGTGTGTGTGTGTGTGTGTGTGTGTGTGTGTGTGTGTGTGTGTGTGTGTGTGTGTGTGTGTGTGTGTGTGTGTGTGTGTGTGTGTGTGTGTGTGTGTGTGTGTGTGTGTGTGTGTGTGTGTGTGTGTGTGTGTGTGTGTGTGTGTGTGTGTGTGTGTGTGTGTGTGTGTGTGTGTGTGTGTGTGTGTGTGTGTGTGTGTGTGTGTGTGTGTGTGTGTGTGTGTGTGTGTGTGTGTGTGTGTGTGTGTGTGTGTGTGTGTGTGTGTGTGTGTGTGTGTGTGTGTGTGTGTGTGTGTGTGTGTGTGTGTGTGTGTGTGTGTGTGTGTGTGTGTGTGTGTGTGTGTGTGTGTGTGTGTGCGCGCGCGCGCGCAGGTAGGCACAAGTCTAGCATTTTATTCCAGCTGAAGTCAGACGATTTTGTTAACTGAGTGAGATACAGGATCCTGAGAGCATAAATAAGTATCATCAACCACTTCACGGTCGGAGAAACTCTTGTATTCTACTCCATTTAATTTTGAGCAAAGGATCGCATTCCTAAACCTAGCAGCGCAAAGTAGGAAGAAGTCCCTAATTTTTTATGATTATTATTTTTTTTGGAGTACATGACGAAATTGAATGGCATTTGGCCTATTTTTATGGTTGCTAACTGCTTTTTGTAATATGGGATGCAGGCTGGCCATACCTAATAACCACAGGCGTTACATAAAATAAATGACCTTGAGTAATTAGGGGTTTGCATTCCTCTATGCAATTAAAGGTTTAAGCATACACTCTTAAGTCCCAGAAGCCTGAGACTTAAATTCATATGAACCTGTTTCTTCACACAGGTCTCGCCACTATTTCTAAATGTCAGTTATATCGTGGAAATCTTTTTTCTACCCTGTGATCAGCCGAACTTCTTAATCCACAATCGGCACAAGCATCCCCAGTACATCCCTACCCACTGCACACTCTTGAATAATCATACACATTGGAAAGTCCAAGCTTCATAGTAGTTAACGTGGTACGGGTGTTAGCCTCATTTATAACTGTTAAAGAGTTAAACTTTATCTAGCATCACACGTGTAGGGAGCTTTTAATCCGCTGCCTGATGTTGACCATATGGTGAACTGGGCAGCAAATTTACTTAGTTCATGAAATAGGGAGTCTCATCACTCGGTTCATGAGCTGGGAATATATACTGCCCAGTTTATAAGCTGGACAATTTCACAAACGCGGCAAAACATATATTCTGTGTGACATCAGGAATAATTCATTCCGCTGTATCTTATAATGGACGGGAGAGAAGAGGGTGGTTGGGATTGTTTGTTTTTTTAGCTGCTCGAGGGATATTCAGGTAAACACTCAGTCTTTGTTCAGCCCCAGTCTTCCCTATGAACACGATCTGCAACAGTCGACGTTATGTCCAGGTCCCCAGTTGTATTGTTGGGTGAACAGGGATAAGGGGAGAAACAAACTTTGTCCACGAGTCTGGCCGACCCGATAATCGAACGCAAGTCCTCTCAGTTCCGACCTGGACGTGCCAACCAGTGCTCTGCCGGCTCCCTCATATTGGACAGCATATCATGGAATGGATTATAATTCAGAATTATTCTCATTCGTCGGTTAGTTTCTCACTCCTCTCCGACTTCCCGCACATTTGTGTGAATTACTTCAAGTGCGTATTTTCACTTGGGAGCACAACTTGATTTTGGACGTTAAAAACTAGAATTGTCATTTGCTCTGAGACTAAGCTTGTGGGAGCGCAGGAAAGCACTGACTATACAGCAGTTACATGCTTCTTTTTTTTCCACCATATTTTCATGAATCAGGTGATGGATTGGTTTGTTTTGCAGTGATGTATATTATCAGTTTGTTCTTCCTGCCTCCAGACAATTCCTGTTATATCATGGGAAAGCTTTTGTAGTGAAGGAGACATGGAAAGCTTTATCCTATCTCTCCAGGTCAAAAAGACTCATGAACTAAGTGAAAACATCTTAAACCACCAAGAATAAGTATAACATATTTCACGTTAATAAATAACGTTAATTTTTGGATGAGTTATTGACATTGCATCTGAAGTATTTATATCTGCACTTACAATACATCGATTGTCCTTTGTAGTGCAATCGTTTCTATCAAAGTTCTACAAAATTAAAATTGACTAAGGAATATCAGAAGTGTTTGTCTTCCCTATCTCCCCACATTTATTTTTCCTCATTAACCACCACTCAGCTCCACCAGCTGTCCTTTCCCCCAACCCACCAACTCTTCTCCCCACCCCAGCCTCCCACCCTCTCCATCAACACCCTGCCCAAACCCAAACACCCACGACCACCTACTGCCCTCCCCACCCACCTCCAGCTTTCGTCTCTCCTCACCAATCTCCACCTCCTGCCCTCTCCCCCTATCCCAAGCCCTACCCATTTCCACTAATCTCCTCCCCTCTCCCAGCCCCACACTTTCACTCCCTGCCACCCCTTACCTCGTCCCAGTCCTATGACTGAAATATAACCAGTAATCAAACAGCCAAAGAATCCTGAAAAAAGAAAAAAACAAACGCCGAATAGTGAGGTAATAAACCAGTTTGACCGGTGACATTTTTTTACAATCTCAGTTTATACACATTCCCAAATGAAATTTTAGAAATATGTTAAAGGATTATACAGGTTTAACTAATACATTTTCTACGCTAACGTATACAGTAGTATATTTCATTGATAGGAAGGGGCACTCACGACCCACTCACTCATTGCAGGGTCACCTTCAGGTGACTATGCTGGGTGGTAACCGTGTAGCCAAGTGCACATGTTCCATGCGTATTTTGCAAGTGAAGATGCGGGCTTGCAGAGAACTAGAAACCCTCCCTGTAAAGTCTAATTAAACATACAAAGGGCCTCAGAATCAGTTGATGACCAAGCACCGTACAAAACGACAGTATATGGATGCTGATATATATATATATATATATATATATATATATATATATATATATATATATATATATATATATATATATATATATATATATATATATACTGTATGTTGTATATAATCTCTGGGAATAACTGTTTTTATGTTTTCACTGAACGACGACGACATTTACGTTATCAGTTATTCACAGCACCTGATGCAAAATGTGCTTTTTTGGTCTGCTTTCTACAGTTTCCTATTAATTTATGCTAACTGCCGTCTTCATCCTTTACTCAGAATACTTGTTTCCCCTCGACATTGACTCTGTCAGTATTTACAGCCAGTCCTTCAACCCGAAAGTCTTTTTTTTTTTTATTATAATCATATCCATGATAGCGTCAGGCGATTAATTTAAGATTAATTAATAAGGGACTTTAGTAGTGAAAGTAATAATGAAGGCTGTTAGGTGAAGGCATCCGGAAAGGTTTTCACGAAGGTGAATAAAATCGTCTGCAAGTAGCCAGAACAAATAAAAAAATAAAAACACGTCATGGGAGTGAAGGAGTTAAGAATTTCATTAGATTTTGTTTGGTTCTTAGTACCCTTATCCTCCAATACCCAAGATCCTGTTGAATATTTTTTCCTGGGCCCCTTTCCATCCCGCATCGGTCTGGAAATACGGGAATATTGTTAACAAAATATTTACCTGGGACAATATCCACGTAGGACTCGCCACGCTCCGAAGACACCTCACCAAATATATGAAAATTCGCCTTTGTCGCACTGGAATTCTTTGGGTTTTATTAAACATTCCGCGAGACGAGCGTTAAAAATATGTTTCTCAATATTTTTAGGGTATGTGGTTTCGGCTTTGCGTAGATCCTATCATGGGATTTATAGAAAGAAAAATTTTAAGGACTGAATCATAACTAAGAGAGAACAGGAGAAATGCTTAGATTAATTTCCACTCTATGTACGTGATTAAGTTAGGCATTCATTTATTGCCAGGTTCCAGTTTTTCCCGTTCTAGGACACACAGCCATCGAGTTTACAACCAAAGTCCCTATTTCAGTTCTTTGCACGAATAGCCAGGAATAAAGACGTTCCCCGAATGTTTCACGGCCGGTGCGGGGGACTGGGCTGGGGAGATGACGGTTGTGGGTCAAGTGTGATTCTAGTTACACCACTGCCATGAACGGATTTATCACTTCTTTCAGCGAACACCCTCATGACTGTCTCTTGCTTTTATGTTTTCCATTTTTTTTTTTTTTTCGTTTCAATCCATCTTTATAATATTGCGAAATGGATGAAGATGATTATAATGATGATGATGATGATTTACTAGAGGTGGGTGGGTAAGAAAGGGCACTAATGAAAAGTACTTCTCTGTTTACCTGCTGTACTGCTTTTGACAATAGCTGGATAATCTTTGTCTGTAAAATGAGCCCTGGCAGGGTAAGCTAATGATTGCAGAATCCCAGTATCAGCTATTTTTACATGTTGAAATATGAATGGCATTAAATGATCTCATATTATCCACTTCCAGGTGTGGGGGCTCAAGGCCAGCATACCGTAATACAGAACATATAATGATGGGAGTCATAATGGCATTATATGACTGAAAAGTCTCCCGCCTATTTAGGGATTTTGATCCTTCGGGTAGTACACGGCCAGAAAAATCTCCCGCCAATTTAGGGATTTTGATCCTCCGGGTAGTACACGGCCGTCATCCAGGCTAACTACCTTAAAACATAAGACCACTTTTGTCGTTGTATTATGACCACATCTATCGCAGGTCTGAAACAAAACCTTGTCGACCTTCCAAATTGTCATTATATACACTGTAACTATGTATCTGCGTGCTCAGGTGGCTCTGGATCAATCTCTATTAGATCCACTGTAGGACTGGACCGTCTCCGTGGAAGGAGTTTTGGTGCACAAAGCCTACCGGAGCTTCGCTTTTGGTTACCATTCCTCATCTGTCAGTCAGTCACCCCCTGACGTTTGGGGGGTAAAATACGTGTCTGCTGAAAGTACTATACTGTTATATTTCACAGCCGGTGTATATGAAGACAGTGAAATATGAAATACCGGAGGTGGTTCTGAAAAAAATGTGTGTTGCAATACGAGAAAGAGTGACATAGTATTTACGCAACACAGAGTCTGTCTATCTATCTAGCTATTTATCACCAGACTTACTTTGGCACAATGACACAAATGGGTGTATGGTGGTCCAGTGAGTTAAGATGCTACAACCGATGGTGGTCCATAAAAGGGTGTATATCCGAGTGGTGATAAGGCTCTATTGCTCAGATAGGGGCAAGCACCTATACTCCTTTCACTTTAACCTGCCCAGAATTTCGTCATTTTGGAGTTTGTTTCGCATACCTCTAGCTCAGTGGAAGAAAAAGACAATACTACAACTCTGCATCTCCTCCAAGCACTTATCTGTGACCAATATCATATTATAGTTTTAATCTATTGTTACAACTCAGCATTCAAGGAAGAGAGAGGGTAATTCTAGTCCAAGTTAGAGTAAAAGGAGTATAATCAGCTTTGCCTGAAATCTCCAGACTAAGGAATCTAGCCCACAACCCTAACATCCTTAAGACAATACAGGAGTGGATGACAGACAAAAAGGATTGGGAAGTAGATTGTGTCAAGAAGAACTCTGGCTCTTTCTGACTAGCTACAGCGTACATAAAGAGGTATCATTGGTCAGTGTTGAGAAAAGGAAAAACTTGCAGGTAGTCGGCAAGAATTAGACAAAGCCATTCAAGAAAATGTTGATCCTGAAGTCGATTTCCAGATTCAAGTCGTTGTGTTAGAAAGGAGGAGGAAGTTAAGAAAATTTATGGAGTAATCCAGTGATATATACGATCAGGTAATTTGCATTGGAAGGAAGGGTTAAAGGCTGGTGGAGAGGAGTATTGGAACGATGAGGCTGCAAGGGGATGAGAGGGAGGAATGGAGTACCCAGCACTTATGGTGATATTTTTAACGTCAGTAAAAGTGACATCTCTTCATGCCAAATGCTTGCCACCGTCTGAACCATAGCACTGTGGAGGACTGTGGTACTGAGGCACGGAGATATGTGGAAATTCTTGGCACTCTTGCTTGTTAATTTTGTGGTCTTGCTGGGATATGAGGAACTGAAGGTCCAAAGTTAGTAGAATAACATACAGTTGTGACAAAAATAGAAAAGAAAAAAGAAGTGAATATAATTAAGAGCAAACTGTTGAGTCTGGGGGTAACCATACGAAGTTTGACGTGAAACTATATGGAACAGGAATAGAGACTGTGAAGATGCCAGACTGTCTCCAAGAAGAGCTCTGGAGATGAAGTGACAACCGCGCCTTAATCGCAATGAACCAAATCACGTAGAGGTGACTGGATGTTTGATCGATCTGGTAAACTGCAGCCCAGGGAAGAGGTCAGCCTCCTGTCCTTAAAACTTCTAAACTACACTGGTTCACCATGTAGTCCCTCCATAACGAAGGTATTAGTTTGGGATTGGCTGTTTCCGTTTTATTCTAGTGCTTCATCTCGTGTTGCCAGAATATGCCAAATATTGTAGCAAGTATAAATTTTGTTTCCTTCATAATAAATCAAATAGACTTTAAATTAATTTACCTTCGCTTATCTCATTATTTCATTTCGTTCTTCACTGGATATACTGCAAAGTGTGTCATATGAACATGATACTCTTAATACTGTTACCTTGAACACCTTCAGTATTGGAGCAGCTCTAATATTCTTTTCCAATTAATGCCAGACATTTATAGTCATAGCTATCTCAGTAGTATGCGTCCGAGAGTATCAATAAATATCTAGCAAAACTGTGAATTAATTATACACAAAGTGTGCTGTACCCACAAACTAAAAATGTTTATTGTGAGGATAGAATTCAGGGTATGGATATAGTTAAACCAGTTGAGTAGTCGTGAAACTATGAAACAACACACATTTACGTTAACAGTGCATTATATACAACCACAATATGACGACATGAGTTTGCATTATATAATATACTCATAGATGGTTATTGAATTAATCTATAGGAGGAAACTACTGTACTGAACCCTATAATCTGATATTTTTATGTATTATTTGTACTATAACCAAAGAGTTTTATTCACTTAGGGCAGGAGTTAGATTAAACCTTGATAAATTTATGCACAGACAGGTAATGGGTGTCCAGACTAAGGTGTGGAACGTGTTCGCGCGAGAAGAAAGTGTTAAGTCGAATAGCTTTTGATGAAAATCATACCAAGCAGAAAAGTTGTTCAGATTCTCTGCTTTCCACTGTAATTTCATCTTTTGTTTTGGCTGAAGTTATTTTCATTTTGTTGTTTGGTTTCCACAAAAATCAAATAAACTCACGGCATCTTGTGGCTGGCGCCACACCACTTACTAATTCGCGCACTTTGCATATATGGACAGCGGTGTCAGACATCACTAGACAAAATCGGTCACATAAAATTTCCCATATAGTAGTTATTTCTGAGCCATTCTCATTATTTAAGCGGCAGCTCCGGTTCCCAGTCAAATGGACAACTGTAAGAGAGAAAGAAAAAAAGAAAATCTTAACTTCAATAAACTCTTTGCTACGAAACTTCAACATACTTTTGACATTTTTATGATAATTTCGTTGAATTGTGAGATAGTCAACTTCGTATTGTCTTGTCGGTATTGATTTTCATGAAGAAGTCAAAAATGTATAATTCATATCCGTAAGTTCAATATTTCCACAAAATTTCACGGTTAGAGGCTGTCCCAATTTACACCGCCACCCACCGGCTGGCCTGAAGAGCTAACTCTCTCTCTCTCTCTCTCTCTCTCTCTCTCTCTCTCTCTCTCTCTCTCTCTCATTTTTCTTCTTTTACACAACTAGGGGACGCTCTTAGGATGGATACAATCATCTGCTGGTAGCGCGAATAAAGTAGAAAATGCCCATAAAGTATGTCATTGTACTAAGGGATTCTGGTGGCAGCAGCGAATGAAGTAAATAATAAGTAATTTTGTGAGCGAGAGCAAAGAAGTGTGTGCGTGTGTGTGTGTGCTTGCATGTGTGTGTGTGCTTGCGTGTGTGTGTGTGTGCTTGCGTGTGTGTGTGTGTGTGTGTGTGTGTGTGTGTGTGTGTGCGTGTGTGTGTGTGTGTGTGTGTGTGTGTGTGTGTGTGTGTGTGTGTGTGTGTGTGTGTGTGTGTGTGTGTGTGTGTGTGTGTGCGTGTGTGTGTGTGTGTGTGTGTGTGTGTGTGTGTGTGTGTGTGTGTGTGTGTGTGTGTGTGTGTGTGTGTGTGTGTGGAGTCGCCGGAGCTGAAGGTCCTCCAACACGTCAGGAACACGACCTGAAGGAGTGGCTGTGGAGAGAGAGAGAGAGAGAGAGAGAGAGAGAGAGAGAGAGAGAGAGAGAGAGAGAGAGAGAGAGATTCAGAGTTTGAAAAAAATAACATGAGTGAAAAACCGGAGGCTGAGATGGGAAATGGAAATTAAGACTTTTCTATTGAATACGGGTAAGAAAAAAAGCAAAACAAAGGCGAAGAACGGTATATGTGTAGTGGTTCGGAGCCTTTAGCCAACACCTTGACAAAAGTTTTAAACAATGAGAAAAACACAAGAAAATGGAAAAGCAAAGCATTATAAGGGAGAATATCACAACAGGCGATAAATGGAAACAATATGATTAACTCTTTCGCTGCCAGAGGCCTCACGTAATTAATACTTATTATTTTGGTGTCACGAATTAAATATAAGAAAAAAAGACCTTATCCTACTGACGAAATTTTGGAAATAAAAAGTTCAAGCTCCCTTTCCTCACAAATTTGAGTAAAATATTTCTTTGGTGAGCGAACCTGTTTCTGGCTTCCTTCCTTTTACCACCTTCCCTCCCTTGCGTCTCTCACATTCTCTTGTTCCTTCCCTTCCCCCTCACACTGTTCCCGTTCTCTCCCTTTCTCCATAGTTTCCCTTCCCTCTTGTCCCTTTTCCAATACTTTCTTTCCCTCCTTTCTCTTCCCTTATCTTTCCCCTCAGTCTCTTGCTCCCAGTCCTCACATCCCTTTCGTTCTCTTTTCCCTCGCATGCCTTCTCTGTCCTCTCCCCCACATTTTCTTTTGTTCTCTACTTCTCTCCTCACATTCTTTCCTTCCTTTCTTCTCTCCTCATATTGTCTCTCTTTCTCTTTTCCTCATATTTGCTTTCTTCCCTTCTCTCTTCCCTCACATTTTCTCTCCCTTCTTCCCATACATTCTTTACCCTTCCTCCTCCTCCTCTCAGATTCTCGTTCATCCCGCCTTTTCCCATCTTATTCCCTTTCTCCTTCCTCTCTCCTCTTGCATTCTTTTTATTCTCTTATTCTCTCCTCACATTCTCTCTCTCTTCCCTTCCTCTCCCCACTCGTTCTCTCTCTCTCTCTCTCTCTCTCTCTCTCTCTCTCTCTCTCTCTCTCTCTCGCCTCTACCACATCAGCGCTCATATTCTCTACCTTCTCCCTTGTTGCTATTTTCCTCTATCTCTCACCTCGCCTTTGCCTCCCATCCTCTCATCTCCCCTCACACTTTCTCCTTGCCCTTGCTTCTGGCCTCTCACATTCACTTCCCCTCCCTCGCTCTCCCCTTACTTTCACCATCCTTTCTCCCCCTCTTCCTTCATTTTTCCCATCCTTTCTCTCCCTATTCCCTCATGTTTCCTTTGCTTTCCCTTCCTTATCCGTCACATTCCCCTCCTTTCCATGATCCTGGCTTTTCACATTCTCTTCCTTCCCTCCCCGCTCCCATCACACTCCCTCTCCCCTCCCTCTCCCCTCACCTTTCCCTCCCCACCTCCTGCTCCATTAGGTTCCATCTTGCTGAAGAGTTGCCTCACTGTGGCTGCAACTCTCATTCTTTTTCCTCTTGTCTCTCACGATTTCCAACTCTCTCTCTCTCTCTCTCTCTCTCTCTCTCTCTAACACACACACACACACACACACACACACACACACACACACACACACACAACTCATCCTCCTCCCTTCTTTCTTATTATTTTTAGTACTGTTCTAAACTTCACTGCTTCTTCGCCACATCTTTCTTATCTCCTATGTACAGTAAGTATAAACATGAAAAACAATGAGAGACGAGAAAACGAATAACGTATAAAAAAGTAAATGTTTGAGATAAAGAAAAAAATGAATCAGATACATATATTAATTTGCGTACCTTCAAACAGACAAGAGGAATCACAAACTGAAATGGAATGACGAAGACTAGACTGAACCCAAAGTCATTAAATATACGAGTAGAGTTACGTGTATATCAAGTTCTTCATTGCGATAAATAACATGACACTGAGAAACCACTTTCCGGACAGCGCGATGCAGACTTCCAGTATCAACAAATTCTCCGGAAAATTACGTAAGAGTTTATTATCTGCTCTACAAAAAGACAGATCGATATTCTTTTGTGCAACTATACCAATGATCGTCACAACTTTACGCCGTTTCTCCCAATGTAGTACCTGAATTCCTCCGACTGAAAGTGACTGAATCTGAATTAAACGCAGGAAATGAGGAGTGCTGATCTGATCAGTATTAACAGCTTTGAGTAGCTGATTAAACACTTAAGTCTAATGATGTATATTTTTAGTAAATTTTTTTGCTACCTGACGATCTAATTCATTTTCGTGAGACATTTTGTAATGAATGGGTTAACTGAGGCAATAGCTAACTCCTCCACATCAAAAATTCTGTGTTAAAATGAATATGATAGTCTGAAGATGACAAGAATAAGATTTGAGAAGATGCCTTGAGAACGCCATGAAATTTTATCTTAACCCTTGACATGGACCTTTGATCAATTTGTACCAAGGTCAGACCACTTCTTCCCAGACTCACACAAATTTTATACGTCAGTTTTCATCAAAATCGAATTACGCATTCACGATTTTTTATTTTTCACAGATAGAGCGCATGAATAGAAACAGACTAGCTCAGGATAGCTTTGCCTTAGACATCACTATACGTTATCGGAATGAAGGGGTATATTTGGGTTGAGGGAGACGATACTGTGAATATCGGACCTAATTTTGTTATGCTACCGTCTAATCACACCTTCTTAGTGTCAACATATATGTCTGTGAGCGGTACTGGAGTGCTTGTAGAAGTTGGTGCTGCAGTTTTACGGCTTTTTCTTTTTTTTCTTTGTTGGTGGAAATTTCATATGTGAATTTTGTAGGTCCTTGACTCTTAGGTAATTTTTGTATAAGACAGACTGATTACTTTGCCACACTACTCCATTTTATTCTGCTGTCTTTTCATTATCGTCTCCTCTCTGTCTTCCTTGTCTCTCCCACATACCATCCTCCCATTTGAATGTTCATATCCTCCTTCCCAGTTCCTTCCCCTCTCACATCATGTTTCCTCCTACATTTTCATATCCTCTCTTGAATCTCCTCCTCATTCCCTCATACCATTCTCCCTAGTGTACGTTAATAATCTCCCTTCCAGTTCCTTCCCCTCTCTCATACCACCTTCCCTCCTTTACTTTCATATCCTCGCTTCTGTTTCCTTCCTTCTCTCCTTCACACCCCCTCCTCCTTGCCTCCCTGTAGCCATAATGCCTCACCTAATCCCCACAATCCCTCTTGGTCCCTCCTAGTCTCTCCCTCCCTTTCGTGGTCTCCTTTTCCGTTCTTTCTACATATTCTGCATATATGTACTTTTTAGCTTATATTTTTTCCGCTGTATTAACATTCTTGAGCTCTTATACTCTCAGCAAAATAATAATAATAATAATAATAATAATAATTTAGCGTTAGCTGGACCAGAAGGCTAGTGTTATCCTAATCATGGGAGGCATGGTATCGGTATTAACGTTCGCAGGCTGCTATGACTCACTCTTACCTGACTAACTGTTTTGCGCTACCTTCGTGCGTGCGTGCGTGCGTGTGTGCGTGTGTGTGTGTGTGTGTGTGTGTCTGTGTCTGTGTGTGTGTGTGTGTGTGTGTGTGTGTGTGTGTGTGTGTGTGTGTGTGTGTGTGTGTGTGTGTGTGCTTCCTTGTTTATCTCTAGCTGAAAGGTAGAAAAACAGAACAGAGTGATATTTTAACTATCCAAATGCACTTTTAAAATTCATCCATAATGTTCCAAAAGAAATGTAACCCGTTTCTTAGTGGCCTATTCCAGTCATCTAAAGAGCATCCCGAGCACCTGTTCCTTACCGATTCAGACCAGTATAAAGCACGTCACTATCAAAAGACCTTCAGCTGCATCACTTGTGTCTCCCCGGAAGTGTTGCTTTGTAAGGATTTATGATGGATACGTGAACCATAGAGCTATTAGATGTGTATGTAATCAGATGCCAGTATGAAAAGTTTGGCTATCCCTCACATTATGCATACATTCAAGATTGCTTTTGTCTAGCGATGAAATAGAAAAATGTGCCCGACTTTTAACCAGAGCACCTGATATGTCAACTGTGTATCTTTCCTTGACGTGCCATTATGCATGAGTACTTAAGTGAAACGGTAAGATACTGAGAGGTAGGAAAAAATTTCATGATACACCTTCATCCTGGCGGTAGTAGCACGATGTTGTGATCCTCTGGTGTATCACAAGTCTGATGAATGAGTCTGGTCGGGAACTGCTATTAGGAACAACCTACAGGGGACTAATCAGTATTTTAAATTGTAAGAACCGCCGTGTACAATGCATATCTAGAGAAGGACATGTACTGTCATGCTGAGGGACTCATTATAGCCTTTGTCATACATCAACCTATGTAATAGATATTTTCCTTATCTATTTCAACACAATGTCTGATTTACTTAATATTTGGCGTATGCACATATTATTATTCACATTCGGATTTAGATTTTAAACTGTGGAGGTTAGAAATAGCCTTTATATAACCTCTTACCAAAACAAGTTCTTCCTAAGAAGAAAATAATCACCCGGAAGTACGTCCTTTGGCTTAAAGATTCAAGCATGAAAATTTTCTGCTTGAATCGAAACAGTTATTTTACCCTCACAACAGCTACAGTGGACCGAATTGAGGTTGACGTCCACGAGTTCGTTAGTGATTTATTTTTGTGTAGCACCTGTGTGTCGTACTGTATGTTACTGTTGCAAGCTATGTTGACGTTAAATAGGTACATACACCATACACGAGAGTTCTGTGGTAAACAAGCTATATCGCTAAAGAAGACTCATGCCAACATTTTGTTTAGCCCCAAAACATCTTATTTTATTCCTTGCTGCCATTTTTCGACAGTCGTATGCTATAAGGTAAAATTTTTCGAACGGAGAGAGTTAGATATAGCCTTCATTAACCCGTTCAATTTGGGATGCATTTCTTTACATTGTAGTTATTCGTCTGGTACTAGAAGGAATAAAAAGACAAATAGGCATTGGCATTGAGAAGGTTATTTTCAGTACGATGGCATAATTCATCGATGTGGTCTTCCTCCTGTTGACGAAAATCATCCAGCGTTTGACAGAATAAAATTGCTGAGTCGACGTAAAGCGGCGAGGGGTCAACGTAAGTTACAGGCTTCATCTCACGCTGCCTGATCACACTCCTGCCTGCCTCCCTCTCTCCCTCTTTTCCTCTCCCTTTTTTCCTCCCTCCTCCCTCCCGAATTGCTCCCTCTCCTCCCTCCCTCCCTTCCTCTCCTGCCCAGCTTTTTTTTTTTTTTTTACTGTTCCTCTCCCTTTCTTTTTACGCAACTGTCTTTTTCTTAAGCAATTTTTTTTTTTAACCCCCTGTTTCGTATTAAGGGCTTCATAGTACCATCCACTCTCCTTCCCTGTACCGCTCTGCTTTCCAAATTCCTTGGCACATTTATCTCTTGTTTTTATCATTGCAACCTGGTAATTAAAGTCTTTTACTAATTAAGTTCCCTCTCCGTTCACCAAAACATCACACTGGGAGTCACCTTCTCTCTCAACAACCATCACTTTACTCTTATCTGTATTTTCATGTAACGATGCTCACAGACATTAACAAAACTACACGCTAATTTGCAAAATTTCTGTTCACAATTAACCAGCAGCACAGCATCATCTGCGTACAGACACACAGGTATCCCCCTAGAGTTTCACGAATACATAACGGAAAAATCGAACCATCTGAAATACGCACTAGTAGCGATAGGGCTTTCACAGAATTTCGCCAGTTGTAAATTTGTTTCAGACGGAACTGAGAAAATAGTTGCTTCTTTAACTGTACACCAGATCTGATATAAAGACCTATTTCAACATCATCATCGAAATTTAAAATCTACATCACATGGTGAGATCTGAAATATAGCCCTGCAGTGTCGTGGGTTACGATATTGCTGAGTGGTAGAGTCACAGTATACCTGGCAAAAGATAAAATCGAAGTGTTTACAGTATTTTACTTTTTAACTATTTACATGAGACTTACAGTATACAGGGAGCGTGTGGATAGTCCTGTTATCATCATCATCATCATCATTATTATTATTATTATTATTATTATTATTACTTTACTGGAAAAAGAAAAACAGAAAAATGAACTCCACTATATCTACAGCTTCCCTGCCGTCAAGTCTCACCGTCCCCACCTCCCCTGCTGAAGACATCGGTATCAGGTAACAGGCTTAATGGATCCTGACTCTGATGGGAGGCTGGGACCTGATCCGCCACGTCAATATCTCCTCCAGCCTGATGAATGCTGTTTATGTTCCTCTGTGTCACTGCTGTTCTGTGCGAGCAAGTTCTTTAATTGTGTGTGTGTGTGTGTGTGTGTGTGTGTGTGTGTGTGTGTGTGTGTGTGTGTGTGTGTGTGTGTGTGTTTGTGTTTGTATTTGAGAGAGTGAGAGAGAGAGAGAGAGGGAGAGAGAAGGGAAGGGGGCAGGGAAGTTTGCGAGTGAGTATGAAAGAATGAGAATAACAGCGTCAATGGGAGTACTGGAGAGCTTGGAGGTGAGTGAGGAGAAGAGTGACTAGTGAAAATGACTGAGTGTGAGAGTGAGTGAATGAAAGAGTGAGTTTGTGCTTGTTTATACGCTTTATTTACGTCACTGTCAGTATGGAAGTTCACCGTAAATATGAGATAAAACCAGACATTACAAACAAATAACTAACATCACTAAGGAAACTCAAGACGAAGCCCATCCAACACAATGACGTCTTTTCCATCAAGGTTTTGTTATCAAACTCTTTTCTTTTCTGTGGGGGAGGTACCTAGTCACTCATACTGAAAGGGTTATACAGTAAGATGTCTGTCTTAAGCTTTTCAGTGCGTTGGTGTCTTTATCAATTATTTATTTATTTTTATTTCCACAATAGGACGTTTTATTCAGCTTACGAACAACCCCCCCATAGTGCAGTTATGGCGCTAGTGTGGCTGAGCTGTTATCATTGTCTTTAACTCGGACTGGTTTTGTTAGCTATGAATTTTCCTATTGCAAACAGCCAAGAAAGAACCAACAGGTCTGATGCTGTTTGCTTTATAGTCCTTTCTATCCCTTCACTCCAGTAACACAGTTGTCGGATGATTCGTCCTAACACCAGATGATTTTATTAATCTTGGGAGACACTTTACTTGCAGATACAGTTTTCGTTAACACCTTCATTACTAGATATTTCCCAAAGTTTAAGAGGCTAGTATTACCAAGAATAAAATATAAAATACGCCGTTGGACTGAAGGCGTTATTGGGGATACAGTGATACTATAAATACAAAGGGTTGCAATATGTCTGACAACAATATCTTACTTACTGGCATGCGAACTGAATGCTGCCTTGACTCCCTGTTAAGACTGGGTTATAAAAATACAGTTGGCGTTAGAGTCGAGTAAACAGTTATTGCACGATTCTCAGAATCAGTGTGCCCGTGTGGGCGAGGGTAAGCATTCTTACCTGTCCCGCGGCAGACATGAATTCAGATCTTGTGTGGCAGAAGTAAGACTTTTCATAAAACGAAACAGTTTTATCTGGCATCATTGGAGAGACAGAACTTTATAAAACTTTGGGTTTAGTTTATTCCCTTTCATGATCAAATAAGTTTTTTTTTTCTTTTTTTTTCTACCTTATCCATCAACTATAACAATTCGAATTAAGTTTATTCCCTTTCACGATCCAGTGCGATGTATTTGTAGATCTCACTCTGTCCTGTGCTTCTACGTCCGATATTCAGAAACCAAGTGTTAACTAGTTTTGTGACATACCGATGGATTTTTATCAAACACTTGTTCTAACTTATTACCTGCTCAGTGAATATGTAAGTGATTATCGTCCACCACAATTATTATTTCAAACTAATTCTTATTATGCAGACAATATCGCATTGATCGCTTGCATTTATATACCTATACGTTGATTACGGATGGAGGAAGAGAGTGATTTTTTTTTTTTTTTTTTAATTTAACGCCTTGACTTTGAATCCGAAATCAAATAATATCCGAAATGGTTACTAAGTTCTGTCCTCACGAAAATGCTGAGATTACTTGAAGTATGACAAAACCGTAAAACACTAAATGGTAAAATATGTATGGTATTGCACTGAATCTTGGTTGATATTTGTATTTAAATGCTTTGTATTCTTACTGTCAGTTTATCACAAATGTAACTGGATCTTCTCTCATCTCAGTGCATCTTTAACCTTCCAGCGACTTCATCTATTCCTCTCCCTGACCTACTTTCCAACTCTTTTCGTCGTCATCATACGTAATTACCTGACAGAGCACCCATGTGTCATTAGAGACGTCTTGAGGACACTCCGGCAAGTATTTGATGAGTGTCCTTCCCCGCTGCGATCACCAAGGTATTCTTGGTACATAAAAGAATACATAGAGACTCGCTGTTCAGCTAGGTTTGTCCTTCCTTCACACTGTTTCAAAATTAATCAAGAATTCTGTAAGTCTTAAGATATTCTTACAAGAGGCTAACAATAGTCTAATGTTAAAATATTCCATAGTCATATTTTCCTTGCAATATACAACAGAACTGTCTGTCAAAAATGAAAGTACTCAAAGTCTTATATCACATGTGGTTTAACTAGTTAACAATATCTGAATATTTTTTGCATATAATCTGCGTTATTGAACCCACTGGTTTATTCAGAATGTCCACTGAATATTATTACAGACATACTAGGACACAAGGACATATATTATTCAGTTGAGGGACTGAGATGTTACTACAGTATATATACGAAAGCAATGAGGCTAACATATTTCCAACCACATTTGGGAGATTCTCTGTTAGGGTCAGATAAGAGTCATCACGTGCAAGGTAACAGTTCACCTTTTCCTTAGAACCACTGTTACAATCCCTACAATTCCATGACCTCTACCAGCAAATGGCCATGAGTGTGTCAGATATGCTGTGCTAGTAATACAAATTTGATCAGTGTTCTTGTCGAACTAAGTCATGTGGAATATTGTAGACCTTAATGGGGTTAGAAGACCATGCTAAATCACTGGAGAAAGTGAATTTTGAGGATGGAGACAGCGACAGGAAAAAAAATGTACCTCTGTTTTGCGGATGACGCAGTGCTGCTAGGAAAGGAGTGCGAGAGAATGCAGAGTTTGGTAACTGAGATCGTAGTTGTGTTTAGAAGACGAAGACTTAAAAAATTAATGTAAGAACCAGATGCAGATTTTTTAGAGTCACCGATAGAGATACCTATAAAGAAAAATACGCATACAGTACGTATGCAAATGATTTGGTCAGTTAGGTTAAGCCTAGATTCCGTGGACATAATGCGTAGATGATTGGATGTTTGAGCTGTCCATTTTACTGAACATCTGGACATGGAGTTGGTAGTTCTGGTTTTTACCGAACTCCATCTTTGTTGGAAAGAGGGTCATGATATTGAAGATGAGGAGGAGGAGAGGAAAATTTTAATTATCATTTCCAACTCGCATTCATTATAGAACTCATCATTTTAGTGACTAAGCGAAGAATAATTAGCCGGCAAGAAGCAATTTAGCCAGTTTACCATGCCACTACTAATCTCCTGACCACTGGTGAAGTTACCAGCCGTCACAGGATTAGCACTGTAAACGAAAGTGCTTGAAGAATTTTTCATACTTCGTCCATCTGAAATCAGTGGAGATTTACGTCATTTTTACAGCTTGTTTCACTTAGCTCAATGGTAAATTAAGACTCTAACATCCTTTCCCTAGCAATCCTTTATGACTCGCATTATATTCTAGTATTAATCTCTTGCTACAGCTGAGCATTCGAGACTGAAGGATGCGTTTAGTTTAGGTATAAATTGTCAGAGTAGGCACCTGAAAGTTTACCACCCTGTAAGCCGAGTTACTATAGTTCTTTTCCACCAAACTGGCCCAGATTTTTGGCGTTTTGTAGCTTATCTTAACGTGCTAAATGAAGAAAAGGACAATGCTACACCTCTACATCTTTTCCACAGCACTTATTTGTGACTAGCATCATATTCTAATGTTAAATCTAATGTTACAGCTCGCTATTCAGGATGGGGAGATGACAGTTTAAACCCAAGTTAGAGTAAAAAGAGAGAACAGTGGGTTTATCCGCTTACACCCCCGTAATTTTTATGCTGAGTCCGACCACGGCCCACTAAGACGTTGTTTACATATGGCCACGAATCTCTCATTTTTACCTAGAGTCATTTTATTCTCTCTCTCTCTCTCTCTCTCTCTCTCTCCTGACGACCTTCATTTCCACTTTATTCCACCCTAAATTTACCATCACTTAATATTCCTTTTGCTCCAGACTCCCGCCTTTCTCTCTCTCTCTCTCTCTCTCTCTCTCTCTCCCTTATTCCTTCAGCCCGAGGTCACACATTTATTCTTTTATCACGAAATTTTTTTCGTAGAGCATCCTCGTTCTGAAAATGTTAATATTTATCTCCATCCCTAAAAACAAAAAAAACAAAAAAACATTATTTAAATCACTTCGAGATAGCATAAAGAAAAAACAGTATACATCATAATAGTAAAAGGTTTTCTCCCCCCCTCTCTTCTGTCTGTTGTCCTATTCCTCCGCCATTTTCCTCCTCCTCCTCCCCCGTCACTCTGTATCTTCTTATCTGACAGTATTATCCATGTTTGTAACTTTTATTTACTTCATTATTTATATCCAACTGCCTCGGTAATATGGTGGTAGGGCCGTGGTCGGAGGAGGCCTTGTGCTTGTTCACCATGGTCTTAAACCAAGAGGTTAACGATTTTTTTTTTTTTTCTAATTATCAGGGTCGTATTACGGTCTCCTACGACTTACTTGTTCTGGACTATGGTAACCTAGCTCAGAGATCTATAACACATCCTAAGGTCTAACAAGCGATTGGTCATTAACTTTTGCTTTACTGATACTGATTCCATGTCTTCAAATTCCTTTCCTCTCCCATCCCCCTCAACTCCGGTTTCTTCCTTTTTCTAAGAAACTCAATTAGTAACATGACCGAAAAACTCAAGCTTCATAGTCACATCCTTGACGAGTCGTGGTAGCCAATGCCTTCGGAACGTTCACTCAGACTTTCTCAGTGACTCTTGGTTCTTATACTGTTTCCCTCTTGCAGTATGTCGTTGTAAGATAAAGTGTCTTCCTACTCCATTCCCTACTCATTTACTTTTCTACCCCTTCCAACATTCCCTTTCGACCCTGCAAATCTCACCTTTCAATCCCACCTTGTTCCACCTTCCCTCCCTCTCCTTTGCTTCCCTTTCGACTCGGCAACTCTCAAGTCCCAACCCCATCCCTACCCTGCCTCTCACTCAGCCCTTCAACTGTCACTTCCAGTCACACCCTATTCCATGCCCAGCTTTATCTATACCCCGCCTTTCTCTCGACTCTGCGTCTGTCACTTCCATACCCACCTACTTCCATCCCTACCCAGTCCTGCATCTCACTCGACCCTGCAACTCTCACTTCCATACCTACTCTATTCCATTCCCCAAGACCCCGCCTCTCACTCTCTCTCTCTCTCTCTCTCCCTTTCCACTCTGCGCCTCTCACTTCCTACCCCCTGGTGTTCCACCCCCAACCCCCTCTACCCCACCCCTCCCACCGGCCGCCGTGTGACTTTCATTAAGCCTCCGGATACGACAATGTAATTTACATAAAGTGCCGTCCTGCTCATCCCCCCACCCCCTCCTCGCTAGGTGGTACGATGGTGTTGCCGCGCCAGAACTCCACCTTATGACACTCACCCATAACTAACGCCGCCATTTTCACTGTGTTCATGGTCACAGTGAGAGAGGAGTGATGGCGTAATGAACTCGGGTGGTAGCTGGTCCAGGGGCTTTGGGGAAGCCGGGGAGGGAGGGTTAAGTTGTGGAGAGTTAGGTGGTGGAGAAGGCAGACAGGAAGGAATGGCATGTTTATGGAGAAGGAAGGGGAAGTATGATATGTTATCGTACAGACGTAGTGTCGAATGCCTGCGGCTCATTCAGTTCTCCATTTATTAGTGGACTGAAATATCACATAAAAAAACCTAGACGTATACTGAAAAAGGTGTCATGGATAATAGCCCCAAGCTGTCGTGGGGAGTGGGGTCGATCTCTGGACTCCAAGCATGGAAGACGCTGGAACATGATGGTGTCCAGGCAGCCTTACACTACGCCATAGCTGTTCTCCTGCTGTATAACAACAAGGAGTTCATTACAGTATACGACACCCACCACGAACTCGTACTGTATTATACACAACGCGTTACTGAGCCCTTCAGTGCCGAGTAAGTTTATTAGTAAGCAATGCTTTGTACAAATGAGGCACATTCTGGCAGTACAACTGCAACAACAGTGATCTCGCAAAAGTATCAGCTACAGTAGTGCTAAAACACACTCGCCCACAGTAATGAAAATTCTAACTGGTAGGGTGTGCAAGATCTGAAGGTACTGAAACAATCAGCAAGTAATTGGCTTCAAATACTATAACCATTTGTTATTTCAGTAATATAACATAAGTAATGTACCAAAGCTTGTGTACATCATTAATACAAATATGATAAACTTAAATATGAATTACATTTCAAAGACTGATATATTCCAGATAACACACACCATACACACAGTGTACATGTTTGACCAATAACTGCTGCCAGTCATAGCAAGGACGAAGGAACACATCACATAGTATTATAGCAGAATACTTGTCAGATTCTTAATGACTGGTCAAGCCCATATATTGTCGCTAATGTACCATAACTTTAAAAGTCCACAGAAATTCAGAACAAGAAAATGAGGGGAAAAAAAATCCTGCCAAATTCACAATTCAACAGTCCCATTTCATCCTCCCAAACAACACTGTAAATATAGATATACAGTTAGATAGACAGACAGACAGACATATACTGCAGCCAGCAGTTGTATTCACATCAGAGAAAATCGCTTTTGTCAAAGCGCTTGACGCAGATGTAAGCTTTTAGGAAGATATGTTAGTAAGCATGACGACAAACGAAAGACCCTTGGAATAAAGTTAGTGCTGTAAGTAATTTGTCACTAACTTTTCTCCTCTCTCTCTCTCTCTCTCTCTCCCTCCCTCCTAAGAGATACATTCGTACACACACTTCACAATTCCACATCTCAGTCATGCAAAATAATTACAACCAAGGAGAAGTTTAGTCTTTCTTTCTTCGCCACCTGAACTGTTGCGATGAGAGAGAGAGAGAGAGAGAGAGAGAGAATGGTCCTTTTCTTCCTTTTCCACTTCTTCCTCATCCTTTCCTTGTCTTCACCTGAACCGTTCAGATGAGAGAGGTTGCAGAGGAGAGGAAGTGTGGTTCTTTTTTCTCTTCCTCATCCTCGTCCTTCCCTTTTCTCCCTTTCCCCTCTTCTTCCTTCCGTTTTCTCCCTTTCTCCTCTCCTTCCTTCCGTTTTCTCCCTTCCTCCTCCTCTTCCTCCGCTTTTGATAGTTTTTTTCTCCATCTCAAACACTTGGAGGAGAGATGGAGAGGGAAGATGCAGTGGAGAGGAAGCTGTGGATGGTTTGATCTCCATCCTCTTCCTTTTCCTCTTCCGCATCCCCTTCTTTTTCTCGTGATCTTTCTCACTAGACTTTATTTCCATCAGAACGGCTGGAAAGAAAGGCAGGTAGAGGAAAGAGGGTCGACCAAGGAAGAAGTTCTGATTCTTTCTTCTTTCGCTTTCCTCCTCAACCTCCTCTTTTTTTTCTCTCTCTCTCTCTTTCCCTCTGACACGTTGAGAAGAATGGATGAGAAGCAATGGGTTTGAGTGTACATGATGTTTGGTTTTCCTTTCTCTTCTTTTCCCTCGTCGTTTCTTTTGTGTTTATTTTTCATTCTATTTGCCAAACCGTTCCGAAATGAGGTGATGAGTGAAGAGATGTAGGAATGAAGAGGAAGTTATGAGCGGTACTTTCCTTTGTTCTTCCTTGTCTTCTTCCTATTTCATTTCCTTTCTTCTCTTTTGTCTTCCCCTTGCTTTCTTCATGTTCTTATATTCTTCCTTACCCCATTTTTTTTTTTCCACTTCTACTTCATTTTTTCAGATCATCTCCCTTTCTTCAACTTCTTCTTCTTCTTCTTCTTCTTCTTATTATTATTATTATTATTATTATTAGTAGTAGTAGTAGTAGTAGTATTGGACGTTGCTACTCCTCACCCTGCCCTAAGGTGGGAAAGGAGGTCCGGATGATGATGATGATGATGATGTGATGATGATGACGATGACGATGACGATGATGATGATGATGATGATTATTACTTCGTTCGCTTCCTTTTCCGCTTCCATTTCTTCTTCCTCTTTCTCATCTTGCTCTTTCTGCTTCTCATTCTCTTCCTTATCTTCTTCTTCTTCCTCACTTTCCTCTTCCTCACACTTTCCTTCTTCTTCTTCTACTCCTTTCTTCTCATTTCTGTTCTTTTTTCTGGAATAGAATATTAAAGCATCAGAGAATTAATAGTTCTTTCACACCCTTCCAACACTGTGTCAAAGTGTAAAGACTGTCAGTATATATGAGGATTGTGAGGTGCTCTGTGATACCATTTCTTTGGTCTGGCCCCTACATACCTATTCTCGAGTTTAAAATATAGTCTTTTTAGTCTCTCTCTCTCTCTCTCTCTCTCTCTCTCTCTCTCTCTCTCTCTCACTCTCTCTCTCTCTCTCTCTCTCCACACCACATTACTACCCTAGTGCATATTATTCATGTCTCCTCGATATAGCCATAAATTGCATAAATGACATACACGGTAATTTATACGCGTTATTTAAAGAAATATACTACAAACAAAGAGGTGCCATGGAGCCTAATTAACCTCCAAGAATACAACTCCGAAATATGTACAGGAACAACTAACCGTGTATCATGAACTAAAGTACAACCCCGTTAGTAATTATCCCATTTTTGTCCTTTACTCACTGCGAGGCTCATAATGCTGAAACATTTATGATAACTTAATGGAAATTTTTAAGAGCTGTTTATTAAAGGGATCGATTGGTTGGCTTCAGTGTGTGGGTGTGGATGTGGGTATAGGTATGGGGGGGCAGGGGGTAGTGTGTGTGTGTGTGTGTGTGTGTGTGTGTGTGTGTGTGTGTGTGTGTGTGTGTGTGTGTGTGTTTATCATCGTGGATCTTTTGGTCTTTTGGTCTTTTTTATTTGTACTCTTTTTTTTTACCTACTGCTGTTTGGCGGCAGTACCATCATTGTTATTCTGCCATGTGTTGTACGCTCATGTAATTAGATCCATTCCTCTTCCCCTTCTCTACCATTCCTCTTCCTACCTCCTTCAAAATGTTAACAAGGTAAATGGCATTAAAGTAATACTAGTATACATGGGTTTGGTCGGAGCCATGGTGACTGTGATACTCAGCTTGTCTCTCGTTCTGCAACTTCCTTAATCTAGATGCTGGTAGTATGAAAGCTAGGCTCATCGCTCTGATGGCATATTTACTAATCAACCGACGGCTTAAAATTCCCAACCTAGCCTAACCCAGCCTAAACTAACCTGACCTAGCTTCAGTGGGAGGGTTGGGGTAACGTACTGTGCGTTAGATATCGTTAGACTCAGGATAAATTCTTGTTAATTTCAAGTCACGCTAGGTTAGGTTACACACACACACACACACACACACACACACACACACACACACACACACACCCTAGCAGGGTTCCGGCGTTGCCCAGGTAAAAACCAAAACGGTGAATACCGGCAGTACCTGGGACCGTGGAGGGTCACCCCCTGTGGAAGACGACCCCAGGGTTCCCGTTTTACCCACTGGACCTATGCTCCCTCCTGGGCCCATTTCTCCAGGGATCTATTACTTATGGACCTATTCACTGATGGACATACTCCCCATGGATCTGTTTTCCCACTACCCACCCTGTCCACCCAGACAGACGGACAGGCAGACGCCGCAAAAAGAGCAGGTAAAAATGGCTGAACAGAGAGTGGGTGAGAGGGAAGCAGTATAGCGGAAGATATGAGGGAAGGAAGTTAGGAGAGTGATTATTCATGGGCCAGTGATAGTGAGTGGAAGGGCAAAGGGGGAAAGGGAGAGGAGAGAGAGGAGCTGAAAGAAGGAAGGCGAGATAAGGAAGGAAGAAGAATGACGCAAGGACGAGGGACGATGTTGGGTCATGACGAAGGAGAGAGATAAAGATACAGATAGATAGATAGATAGATAGATAGATAGATAGATAGATAGATAGATAGAGAGAGAGAGAGAGAGAGAGAGAGAGAGAGAGAGAGAGAGAGAGAGAGAGAGAGAGAGAGAGAGAGAGAGAAAGAGATGAAGAAAGCAAGGTGAAAGAAGAGGGTGCAGAAAGGAGTGAGGATGAAGGAAGAAAAAAAAAAGAGAGAAGGAGAGGGAGGAGATATAGATGCAGAGGGAGGGAAGTAGTTGGGATGGAGGAAGGAACGTGAAAGAAGATAGCGTTGAAATGCAGTAAGAAAAGAAGATGGATGAAGGAAGAAAAGGAGAATGGAAAAAGAAAGATGGATGAAAGAGGAAAGAAACTGAAAGAAAAAAGATGAAAGAATTAAGTTGGCACAGAGATTATTCATGGATGGGTGAGAGTGAGTGGAGAAGCAAGATGATGATGTTAGTAATAGGAGTGATGACAATGGAAAGGAGAGAGAAGTGATATAGGGTAGGCAAGGAGAAGGAAGAAAGATGAAGAAAGGAAGAGAGAAGGAAGATAAAGAGGGATGAAGGACAGTAAAGACAGCAAGAGAAGTGAATGAAGAAAGGAAGGAAGGAGATGAAGGGAGAGGAGAGATGGAAAGAAGAGGAATTAAGAGAGGAAGCTTAGAGTGATTGTTCGTGTACATGTTATAAAGAGTGACCAAGCATGAAGGGAGACACGTCATAGTGGGGTGTTGAAACGAGAGAGAGAGAGAGAGAGAGAGAGAGAGAGAGAGAGAGAGAGAGAGAGAGAGAGAGAGAGAGAGAGAGAGAGAGAACCAGTTTAGAGAAAATAACTATAAATAAGAACATTTTACCCTGTATGTGTGACGTCCATATTCTGGCTATTACAAGACAATTTTGTTTATTCGCTGGGTTAAGAAAACCATCCCTTAACTTCTTCACTCCTTTTCGTTGTTCCTGTTTCACGACGAGTTTATTTAAGCTGTAATTACGTCCTAGTATATATGGAAATGTTAATGAAGGCTATATTTAACCCCTTCAGGTAGATAAAACTCATAAACTGTATATAGTCACCTGAGAAGGGCATTATTAAGATCATAAATACATCATCTGCACCACAAAAGGTTTTCCATAGCTGAAATAATTTTTCTGAAACTAGCAAGAGTATAAAAGGACCTATAGTAATAACAGTAGTGGAGAACGGAAAGAATAAAAAGTTAGAGAACGTTTGAAGGAAAGGTCATGATGATGATGACGATTATGATGATGATGATGTTGATGACTGACGATAACGACTGCGATGATGATAATGATGATGATGATGATGAGGGTGATGGTGGCGATGGTAAGAAAGTGAAGGTACGATTACGGGGATGGAAAATTGCAATGTATAAGGTAAATGACGAACTAGGTGAAACAATAGAATAAATGTGAAAGGTAGTGAGGAAGTAAGAGTGGAGTAAAATGCGAAACTTCCCTTCCCCCCTACAACACTACGTTTTCACAAAGTTACGTAAAATTATCTGAAAAAGCTAAGAAATCATGTAAAAAAAAAGGTGTCAGGATCATGGAAGGTAACAGAGAACGAAAGTCACGATAAATCAGATCACAGAAAAGAAATATGAAGATGGATAAGGAAGTGAAGAGAGGAGTATATACTGAGGGGAAAATAGTTGGAAGAATTGTACCAGCCTTTTGACTGACTGGTTGAATGATTGATTTACTGGGGAGATACAGCAGTTTCGACCCGACTTGGACCCTCTTCAGGTATAGTTGTATGAACGTAATCACAGGTAAAGGAGCAGCGATGTAACGTAAAAGAATAGAAGAAAAGAAGAAAAAGGTTTAAATTAATGCCTGTCATCTGGGCATTAAAGCAGGGAATTGGTTTGTGGTATGTTGCAACTAGTTCCTCAGACATGCAACCATCTAATTTACAGTTCAGGTCCTTATACTAGTTCCTGGTACGAACGGGGTAGGATAAGAAGGACCAGGAAGTGAAGAAGGAAGTACGAAGAGAGAAAATTTGTATGGATAATCGAGGATAATTGAGAGGAAGTGAAATAATGACATTACTCCTTTCGCTCTAAATTGGCCTAAAATTGCCATCTCCAAGTTCACTTAGTTGTAACCGCAGAAAAATACTCGAAGATGATGCTAGTCAAGAAGTATTATGGAAAATATGTAGAACCGTAGCATCTCCTTTATTTTTTTCATTGAGCTAAGAGATATAAGCTACAAAGGGACGAAAAACTGGACCAAGTTTGTGAAAAAGAACTAAAGGGATGACAGAGGGAAGATATAAAGGGTATAAACTGAGAGAGGGTGAGTGTCTTGCTAAGGTAGATAGTGAACTGAGTGGAAACGTGTGACAAAAATAAATTAACTAAATCAGTAAATAAATAAATGAATTGAAAAAAATAAATAAAGTTATCCGGAAGTATTATGAATATAGCGTCTTTTAATAAATAAATAAATAAATAAATAACCCCGTAGCGTAAATATAAAAGGCGTCATTGTGTTGAAAATAGAGTAGAGAACCAATATCTTGAGCAATTAGATAAAAAGAAAAGAAAAGAAAAAAACGAAGTAAAATTCAAGGATGGAAACAGAAGTACAGAATATAAAAATGTGTATGGATTCCTCAAGTGAAACGAGCGGAAAGGTGCGAGTCAGTGAGGGGAAATGAAAGATGATGCTAGGAATGCCAGAGGGGAGAGAGAGAATGAAGATATCACTGAGAGAGGGAGAGTGGCATCGGTAAAGGAGAGAGTGAAGTGAGTGGAAATGTGTGGATGGTGAGAGAAAAATACACCCACGGGTCCTGTAGTCACTTTTAAACTCAACCTCTACACTTCGCCGACAGTTTTCCTGTTAACCCTGACTGTTTCCTTTTTTTTTCTCTCTCTTTTTTTTTTTTTTTTAATAACTATAAGGGATAGCACCAGTCGAACAGGGCAGTATCCTTGAGAGAGGTGGACAGCTGATGACAGAAAGAGCTGGTACTCTTGCTTCATAATGAGAGAGAGAGAGAGAGAGAGAGAGAGAGACCATGTGTGTGTGTGTGTGTGTGTGTGTGTGTGTGTGTGCTCGCGCACACACACACACATTTTCTCTCTCTCAATCGTGCCGGTTGTCCCACTGTTGAGGGCCATCAATCCCAAACACATACAGCCTCGCCTATTCATCTCACCAGCGTATACACACTCTCAGTCAATCTCTGGCTTCCTTTGTGTGTGTGTGTGTGTGTGTGTGTGTGTGTGTGTGTGTGTGTGTGTGTGTGTGTGTGTGTGTGTGTGTGTGTGTGTGTGTGTGTGTGTGTGTGTGTGTGTGTGTGTGTGTGTGTGTGAGTGTGTGTGTGTGTGTGTGTTCCCATTATATCTCATGAGTGGCTTAAGCTATCAACATGAAATCTTCAGGGTATCAGGTTATGGCCAAAATCTTGGACGAGTTCGAAAATGGGTACTCGGGGTCAACGTCAAGGTCACCAAAATGGCTGCCAAAGGTCAACTAGTTTTCATCGCTCTCCTTTAGCACCATTATATTTCATGAACGGCTTGAGCTATCAACATGAAACCTTGAGGGTATCACGACATGGCCAAAATCTTGGACTTAGCCAACAGTATATTCTGGCGGGCGATCAGCATTCGGCTCCCGGTTGCTTTTCTTTCATTTATTATAAACTAGTGGGCAGTAGAGATTCAGCGGTAACTCAGATGCCAAGAGGGTAAGAAAAATAACCTTTTTACTGAATACAGGAACCACACATAATTAAAACTTACATTCATTACCTTAAAAATATTCTCATAATATTAATGATACTGCGAAGATAAAATATCTGCCAGTCGAGTATATTATGTTCAGCTCCTAAGCAGTATTTTTGGTCTCAGTGAACAAGGGAAACCCGGAAGGTTAAGGTGTAACAAGGCGTCAGAGAGGTAAAATGTGCCCGAGATAAAAGGCAATTATTAGATGTAAAGACCGACCTGACAAGGCAAATGACAGAGAGAGAGAGAGAGAGAGAGAGAGAGAGAGAGAGAGAGAGAGAGAGAGAGATCTAAACATTTTTTTTCCTTAATGTTACCACTTAAAAGGAAATGTTGCATGAACACTGGCAAAATCAGGGTGGGAGTTCCGACTTCTTTCCCCTCCTTTCTCGTGTTTCTCCCTCTCTCCATCCTTCCTTACCGCCTCAGCATGAATATTTATCTGATAGCCTTCTGTCTTCCAGCCTTCGTTTTATCTCCATTCTGTCCAAAACTTTTCTTTCTTAAAATATTCGTTCTTGGATATCCTTGAAAAATTATCTGTTTTCCTTGTTTACCTCTTTCCCTCCAAACTTTATTTACCAAACTGACACTGTCACACATCTTTCACAACACAGTTTCTGTCTTTCTGTAGCCAGCTTGCTTTGACTATCGAGCCAACATCTTTCCCTGCATCTTTCTCTCGTCTTTCTCCTATTCCCCTTCTTAATGTCCTCCTTCCCCAACTTCTTCCCAGTGCCTCTCTCCTCCTTCTCTTAACGACCCAATTGCTTACCAGGATCTATTGCGTAGTCTCTTCCCTTTGGGTCGTATGCAAGAAAAGTCATCAGGGATATACAATAATTGTGCAGTATGTTATACACACACACACACACACACATATATATATATATATATATATATATATATATATATATGGTGTGACTATTAACAGAGGTGCATTTACGTCATGCTGGTGAGTCTTAGTTAGGACTTTTATACCCACGCTCGCTAGCTGATAAGACAAGAACGGAGTCAGTTGTGAGATAATTCAGCTAAAGGTCAGGGTCACAGGGCAAGGTCAAAGTTCGACTCTTGTGTTTGTATGTGAACAAAATAACAGTTCTGAGCTGATTTGGACCAAACTTTGTGGAAATATTGGGAGTCAGCCAAGGGGTTGACCTACTGTTTTTTTTTTAGACCAGTACTATAGATCAAAGACCAAAGTCACATGGCAGTATCAGCTTAAACAGTTTTTAACCAATTTAGTCCAAGCTTTGTGGAAAGGTTCAGGGTAAGGCAAGGAGATATCATAATCATGATGACATTAAGACCTCAAAACGTAGCTTATACCTGCAGATGGCACCGAGATGGGCCGAAATTTTGTATCTAAAGATGTCACCCAGCGGAGTAGTCTCTTATTGTGTCTCTTACTTTACATAAGTTCCATTTTGAGTGCAATCATTCAAAGATCAAGGTCACGGGGAAAGGTCAGAGATCAAGGTCATATGGCAAGGTAAATTCAGCAATGGTCCAATTTGGATTAAACTTGGTGGAAGTGTTAAGGAGCAGGCAAGAATGTAGTAATTCCGTTTTAAGCGCAATCAATTGAGGGCCAGGTTCAAAGAGCAAATATTCGGCCCGTAAACCAACTGGTGGGCGAGGGTGTCGCACTCTGTGAATGCCGCCTTTTGTTCTGAGATAACTTAAATCCACAAACTGTTCTACTCTCGTCTGTAATCGATCTCAAGCCTTTGTAGTAACACAGCACACTTCTCTTACCACTCCACCACCACCGCCAGTAATAGGGCATTGTTCTACATTAACCTTTTGACTTCTAATCTTGCCATCGGTTCAGTAAGATCGTCTGGTTCTACTCTACATTTAATACGAGTAAATAATACTAAATATATTGTACAGGTATATAGGCATAGGTCTGTAGATAGAAATATACCGTTACCAGCTAGAGGGATGACCGCGTTAGTTTTTAATCTGTTATCTGCTGGTATCGCAACTCGCCAGAATTACGTGGTACTTGCCTTAGTAAAAAACCTACGCACGACCACAGCTACGAGGATCATCGCTATAGGCACGCGGTCATCGGGAAATAATAATAATAATAACAATAATAATAATAATAGCTTGAGATCGGAAATCCGAGCCAGGTTAAAGTGAATGAATTATACTGCTGATTCAACCGTGAGACATTTAATACTACACTGATTTTATTAGCTATCGGTGCAATTTATACTTTGAAAGAGGTCGGTCTTTTACTTTTTTACTGAGCTCACAACCGTCCTGCGGGCACTGGAAGGCTGTAATTCACCTCACCCTCTTGTATTACACATTTTTCAGTGGCTCTTTTTCCTGACTCGTGGAGGACGCCTGGTACAGTTTTATTGGTTAGTGTTCAGGGAAATGAGAGAGCAGCTCCCTTGACCCAACCTCTCCCCATCCCACCTCTCATTTATCCTCTTCATTCTTGCCCGTTCCATAATACTACTACTACTATTACTACTACAACTACTAGTGGTAGTAGTAGTAGTAGTAATCGTGGTTGTAGGAGGAGGAGGAGTAAGAGTACGAATAGTAGCAGGAGTAGAAGTAATGTTTAAAATCGGAGGGAGGGCTTGGGTTTATTGCACACATAACACCACTCAGGGGCGAGCGAGGCCGTTCACCTTCGCCTTAAATGTCGTGACTCACCATCACATCCCCTATCGCCGAAGCTCCTGGTGGGACAAAAAAGAGGGGTGACCAGTGAATAATAATAATAATAATAATAATAATAATAATAATAATAATAATAATAATAATACATCCATCCATAATAATAATAATAATAATAATAATAATAATAATAAAAATAAACCTTTTGTTCATGCGGTCGTTCTTAACTTTCTCAGCCTTCATCGGGTCATCGTAAGCTGAATATACGACTGGTACAAGCTCAAAGTCAATGGCCACCCCTTACGGGATTATGGCGTCTGGCAATAGATAGATAGATAGACAAGCAAGAATAAAATACAAGCTTCATTCCGACATTCTAGTGTTGGCGGTAAAAGTAATAGCGATTTCATGTTCCTGAGACTCACTCTCATCTCCCATCAAGACAAAGTCGACGATGTTAACTACAGTATAATGCTAAAAATGACGCCCTGAGAAGGTAAAATGAATCATGTCTGCTGTAGTGTTGTCTGCACCACGAAGGCACGTTTGGTATCATTTCCAATTTACCCCTGAAAGAGGTGCTGTACGAATGACCAAGTAATCGTGCTCGGTCTTTCTTCCTTCTTGCCCAAAGTAATCACATTTATTCCTAGTATAACATGCTTGCATGGTAGGGGATGATTATTAACGACAAAAATTTGTGAGACAACATAAGAAATAGGGAGATTAAGAAACATATGTGGGTTCCGTAAGGTTGAGAGGACAAGAAATACAAAGGTATGTTGTAAGGAAGTCCAATGATCAAAGGGGGAGAAGAGCATGTACTAAGACTTTATGGTCAAATAAGGAAAACGGATATGAGAAGAGTAGTGAAAAGGGTGTAATTTGAGTGTAGGGCGAAACTTGGGGGATGGAGAAGGCAGATGGATATGGTAAGTGTATTTGTGGATAAGCGAGGTATGGAAGATGCAGTAGCAAAGAAGCTGAGGTAAAGATATAGATGAATGCAGCAACACAGAAATTCGCATGACAAGGCTTACATTCCTCTTGTCCTATGGCACTCGACAGAATCTTATCAGTCCCACAGGCATTATGTAGCACATAGTGCAATGATGAATTTGTTTATATTAGGTCATATTATTTTATTTAGCTTAGGAATGAAAGAAAACGTTTTTGAATGGAAGCAGTTAGGTAAAGTCGTCATTATATGTTTCACCAAGACATCGCACTTCTAAGCTTTACAAAATCGCCTGAAAGTGGCAAGAATAAACAAACTATAAGACAACGCCATTGTACTGAAGAGGAAAATCTAAGACTTTGAAGCCCTGAATGACTAGTGAGCGAATGTGTTACCCTATTTCACTGGGAGGTCTGTTGTTTCTGTACCTATTTTTATCTGCGTCTTATCCACCACATCTATTGGTGGATGCTGATTTAAGGATGATGATGATGATGATGATGTGAATGTGTGATAGTTTGTTTGATTTGGAGCGGCATATAGGGTATGCAAATGTATTTACACCAATTGGAACTGAGCTCCTATGGAGAAAATAATACGAAGAAGAGTGAGAAAGAGAGAGAGAGAGAGAGAGAGAGAGAGAGAGAGAGAGAGAGAGAGAGAGAGAGAGAGAGAGAGAGAGAGAGACGGGTGTTGCCTCTTAACATAAGTTACAGACCTCATCTCACGCTGCCTGGTCATAGTCCTCCGTCCCTCCCTTCCCTCCTCATATTTTCGCAGTCTCTCTCCCATCTTTTTTACCCTCTCATCTTCTGTTTTCCTTGATTTCATTCTTTCATTCTTCCCATATATTTGCCCATCCTCAGTTAACATATATAACCAGTTTCATTTTCCCTCTTTTCCCTGTCCTCTTCCTTTTCCTGTTTTTCGTGCATTCATTCTTTGTGATTCTTCTTTATCTTCAACCCTTCTTTGCAGTATAGTAAAGCCTCATCCTTCCATCTTCTTTTTCTTTCCCTCCTCCTTCCCATCTGTTTTCGTTATTCATTTGTCTATCCTTCGTATTCGTTTATCCTCTGTTCTTTTATTTGCTTAGACTCGCTAATTCTCTGTTTTCCTCAGTTCCATTCTTTCTTTCCAGTCTCGTTCATATTCATCCATCGCCTGCCTTCCCACACTATCATCTTTCTTCATAACACTACATAAGTACTTGAACATCCACAGATTTTTCAATTTCGTACTACTCAGTTTCCACCTATAGTTCGTCTCTGTGATTCTTTCAAATGCTATCGCTTTTTCTACGTTACTTTTTCTTTATTTCTTTATTATTTTTTTCACACAAACTATCAAAAGTTTAGTCCATACGTATAACACTGGCTGTCTCATCTCACTTCTATATTATTTTGCTTTTATTTTAATCTGGCTTCTATTTTCGTCTTTTCAGCTTATTTCACGTAGCTCAGTGGCAGGAAAAGATGATATCATGCATCTGGTCGCATTCCTCAGCATTTCTTCGAGACTAACTTCATAGTCTATTGTTAATCCCTTGCTACAACTCAATGTTGGAGGGATGGCAGTTTTAGGTCAGGTTGGAGTAAAAAGGATATACCGGTACTTATATTCTACATTTGCCAGGGGGAAAAATTTCAGTGTTTTTTCCCTTTTATCACTGTTCGTTGCTACCGCCTCACGCCTTTATCTTGAGAGCTGATTAGCCCGAAAATTTATATGCATGTGCCTAGGCTTGAAATCTCGAAACACCTTTCCCAGATTTTCAGTGTATTTCTTTTAAAAGATTTTACAACCACAGCCGTGACGAAAAGGGTTTCGTAATTACCAAAAGACAGGTGCAGAACCACTCAACGCACAAAAAAAGGAAAAAGAAAGAAAAAAGGAAAAATAAGATTTGGTCATCCTCAGGCAGGGAAATGTTAATTATGAGGTTCCGCATTATAAATGTTTAGAGAGTAGTATATACGAATTTCAAAACTTGTACTCGACCTATATAAAATTACGTGTACTGATGTGCTATTTGGGAAGTTTGGAAAATTTCAAAATCATATTAAAAGTTAAATGCTAGGGCATTGGACGAGATTAGTTAGTGGTAAATTGAGTAAACTGAGTTACGTTATGTACCACTGTGTTCTGAAAATTTGTTCACGATAATATGCTCACATATCAATGGCTAAGCGTAAAAAGTATATCTACCTTTAATGTTTTTGCTACTGCAAAGCACTATAAGAGAGGAACGTATACGTAATAAATGTGATAAAAATGCAATAGGTGATAACAACAATGTCGTGCATGAGTGTAACAATAGAGGAAATACGGTGTTGATATATACCAAGGTCTTTTACAACTGTCCCTATAATATATACTGTTGAGATTGTGTTTGGTACCATCAAAAAAAATATGTTGAACTTAAGTATAGTCTTGAAATCGATATACTCGTATACAGTATTAGTATAATGAACTATTTGTTGTATGCATTAACTCGGTTTTTTAGTATTCTTATCGTCACTATTATAAATGAATTGATGCCGTAAATAATGTACATGTAGGGAAATATGTTTCAATTATATAAAAACATTTTTATTAAGTTTGTGCTCCATACTTAGCAAATTAGTCTCAGCAATTGGCCTAAAGTCTGTCAATTTGTCTGTCAGCCAGTCTATCAGAAGACTGACTACACAGGCTGCATGAGGAACGTGTAGTATGGCATAAACTTGAATGTCATTATCAAAATCAATGTAAACAGGAATACTAGAGAGCATAAGCTACCTGGACTGATGAAATTTGGTTGGGTAAGAAACACATAGACTTGTAAAATGTCTGGACTGAGGAGGCAACATGTAGATTATGTGATTAAAGGGAATGGTGGCATAGAGAAAACGAGCTATTAATTATCTGGTAAAGAAAACGAAAAAGGGGAGGGGGAGGGGGGCATGGATTTGTTGCTTCGAGGGTAGGCGGTGTAAAAGGCCGGAATGTTGATGGTTAGATATCGTAAACGAATGCAGGAAAATCGAGGTACGGACGAGGCGGAAATTAACGAATTAGCAAGGATTAAACCCATTATCATAGCACTGAACGGAATTACGTCTATTCCACAACTTAATGTGAAAGGAGAATTATCATATGAGGCATATTCTTACAAGACGTATGTCTGTAAAACGGAGCTTAGTATTCCAGATATATATATGATGAATGAATGGTTTATATGGCCGATCTGAAAAGGCCATTGTTCATATTTCTACACTGTACTTAATATTCTTAACTCGGGAGCCTGCAAACCCAATTTTATCCAGTAATGTGGATGATAATTTCTGTCCCTGAAAAAAAAAAAAAAAATAGATTTCTTAGATAAGGCTGAAGATCATGATAAATATATATTTCCAGGTTTCGGCATTTATTTTAACTGTCAGTGCTACAGAATTCTCAAGAGGTACTGCATATCATTATTTTTAACCCCACTTTCACTTTTCATCCTTGCTTTATTTTCCCATGAATTTTTCCATTTTCTTTCCCTTTACCTCCACCTGAACGGTTTCCTATTTTAATTTTCATTTCTCATCCTCTTATTACTTACATCTCTTCTTCTCTCAGCGGGAAAAAAGGAAAAATCGTTTCATTTCCCGGCAGCCATGTTTCTTGTTTTTAGTCTTGTTTGTCAATTAGACCTCTGCTGCTCCCTCTCACTTTTCTCTCTCTCTTTCTTCCGTTTCTTTGGTATCTCTTTTACTGCCGCTCTCTCCCCATCCCTCCTTCATCTTTTATTGTCCTTTTGGGAGAGGGAATCGGTGGAGCACAGGTTAGCACGTTTAGCTCAAAACTTGGGGAGCTTGAGTTCGTTTTTCGGATCAGTCAGTCTCTTCGACGAATTATGTTTTGAGACCCAGAAGATGGATTGTATACTTAATGAACCTCACGTAGTAGATAGGCATTACTTAATCCTCTTCCTCCTTCTCCTCTTCCTCCTGCTTCAGTGACGCAGCAGTGATTTGGTTACACGATGGCGGGATGTTAACACCTGTTTGTCATTGCCTTTGGTTCCTTCTTCCTGTAACTTGCAATACTTTGGTAATAGAAACTGTACAAACAGCTAGATAAGGAGTTTATTACAAGCTCACAGTAAAACAGTCTGCCCTTCTCGGCTGTCTGCTAAGAACTGATGCAATAACGCCGTCTTCAGGCATGGGAAAGGGTGCTGACCTAGCAAGATTAGTGGGGGCATGTATGCATTGGGGGGGGACATATATACATCGGGGGTAGACATATTGTGGTGGGGGTACATTCCTCACATAAAAAAAAAAAAACTAAATTATCAATCTCTTTGGGCCTGGAGCTACTTAATGATACGAATCCGATTAACTCTTTCCCTGTTTGGCGTTTCCCTTATTGTAGATAAAATTGTCTGTTGGTTGCCATATTAAAATCCACAAGTAATACTGTAGGCAAAGGGAAATTGTAAGTTTGCTGACTGACTCTTAATACACTAGAATTGTCCCTTTAGAATGTGTTTGTTTGAAAATGACCCCATTGCCCAGGAAAGCATTTAACTTTCTTATGGTCTGAACACCACTATGCTCTGTTCCCTTTAACTTAGTCTAAAGTTGCCATCTCTCCATCTTGAATATAGTTTCAGCAAGAGATTAATGCTAGAATATGTTGCTAAGCACGAAGAAGTGGTATGGAAAGGACGTATAGCCGTAGCATTGTCTCATTCTACCACTGAACATCGTGGAATAAGCTGCAAAAGTATGAAAATCTGGGCCAAATGAAAGTGAATGAACTATACTATCCTATTCCAGAAATGTCATTTTTTCTTTTTTTGCTGACAATATAGGAGCCTGATGATGAAAATACTGATACAGCTAATTGTAAAACCTGACCAAGTAGTTCGCTTTTTCTACTCCTCACTTCCCTATGCTGGCTAACATTTTAAAGGTAAAGGAGGCTTGGTACGCTTCTCATGCCACTAGATGATTCTTTTTACTATAATGTGTCAGTAACGAAAGTGGAATAGCAGGCGAAACTTTGACCATGACTGTGCCATCAACGCTCCGTATATATACATATTTTACTGCAAGAAAGACGGAGCCAAAGGCCAGACCCCCCCCCCACAAGATTTTTCCTTCCGAGAAAAAATAAAACCAAATTAACAGAGCCAAATTCGAGATGCCTAGACACACTGCGTTTAAAAGACTGGAGGTCATAGGCAGCAGGAAATACAGACAGAGAGAGACAGTTCTAGAGTTGACCTGTTGCATACATGAAGGGCTGGGAGTAACGGTTAGCGCTGCATTAGAGAGCTGAACAGAAAAGGGACGGCAGACGATTTTATTCAACTGAGAGTGAGTCATAGAAGCTTTAGTGTTGTCCTTTCAAAAGGATTCATAAAAAATCAATAGGTAAAAAGGTAACATCATAATTAGAAGGTTAATGTAGACTGTTTTTTGGCAACTTCACTACTGAATTAAGTTGTCTGGAGAGGCCAAACTAAACAAAGGCACATCATGAAGAAAGTTAAAATCTTGCGAACAAATAGCTTTACTGTCTTTTTTCTTGCCTGTTCTTATTTCTGTCTCCATTAATCTCTCTCTCTCTCTCTCTCTCTCTCTCTCTCTCGACTGAAGTTTGTGGTTGCCTTGCAGTTTCCATCCTTTTTTTTTTTTTTTTTTGCTACTTTTTCACAATCTAGTTTTTGCAGATTCAGCACTGAGGGAGGGTTGGAAAGAGAGAGAGTGAGAGGTTGGGAAAATAGAGGGTAGAATGCGAAAAAATACCAGCCGTGAGAGAGAGAGAGAGAGAGAGAGAGGTGGGGGGGGGACAGAAACAAAACCATACAAACTACACATGGAACGGTCTATCCTCACATGTATTGTACTTGACCCATAATCTTAACAGAAATGGATGATGAAGCAAAGGGTTCCCTTTCACCCACCAACTCCTCCAAAAATCAGCCATTCAAGAAGTAATATAGAAGTAACACCTTGCAGGACTAGCATACCTGAAGGAAGACTATGGAAACCACTACGTTTATGATTTTTTATAATTATTTTTACTTTTCAACTCCGCAAACCCTTACGTCCAGGGCATTATAAGTACTGGAAGGTACTCTCACAGGCATGAGTAATAATCCACTGCAAACGATAAATGACCAGAAAGAGAGCAATGATTTTGGAAACTCACTGGTGCAAGCTTAGGAGTCCATAGTAATTTCCAGAGTATTTCGTAAATGTTCCAGTTGGTTGGCTAAAAAGTGGAATGATATTTTTATCTGCGACTGTATAGTGCAATACAATTAAGAACGATTTTGGACGTGACTCCAAAATGCATGCTATGTATAAGGTATGAAAACTTTTTAGATTACACGTTGGCATTTGCAAGTTATTTCCTTTGTCTGAAACCGTCAGTGAAAAATATGAAGCTGAGGTCTGTTATGACTGCCATTATTATAAATCATCGATGTTCATAAAAGTTAACGAGAGTGAGGAGGTGTAACGAGACAGCATCATTATATTAGTAGTTACCTTGAATATGCCGATACTATCAATATGCATTTGAACACGACACTGCTAATATAGAGTTCAGTGTATTCATCTTGTACTCAGTTTAACAGTATCATCATCATCATCATCATCATTAGCGTACTTCACCAATGCACGGGGTGAGAGAGCTTCAAAAATGGGAATGGGGGAATAAGCAAACAGAAGTATGAACCGCCATTCTTATAAAAAGGTTTACAAATTAAATCTCTAATCTTTCAAACCCTCGAAATCTTTAGCTTTACCTCCCAGGCCTTACAATCTAGACAAGAATTTACTTAATAACGCCTATAAACCCGAGACAGTTCCGTCGACTGTCAAATTATCGGACTGATATCTAATAAAAGTATTTAAATTTGTTAGCAAAATCGACGTCGTCAGTAATGAAAATTAGTTCGATAGACAGATTTAAATATCAGAAAAAACACTTTTATAAAGTTCTTAAGAGTTGCAAAACATACGGAAAAACATTTAGTCAGTTATCAGCACAGCGCAACACTAGAATAAGTTACTAACATGGGACGTTAGTGCAAAGATTATGCATTCGTATGAATTCGGCCAGACAACTATGTCAGCAGTCTAAGTCATAACAAGAATGCTGATCATTTCGAGGATGATATACAGTAATACGCAAATGACTGTGAGATGTCTGGTTAATTACGAGGAAAATCTGCTGCTGGGTATGCGTTTTTGGAATTATTAAATATACACAAGAACTTCCTTGATGCCTCTCTGAACTTTCGCTTGCTGATGCCGCATCAAGAAAAGCCCAAAATCCGTGTAACATTCAATATTTCTCACATGATGTCTTACTCTCTCTTCTTCTGGTAAATATTTGATTCACATATTCCCTATCACACGCAAATTCACTGTTCACACTTCCCAGCAGGTATTTTGACGTAAGTCTTATCTTCTGTATTACTTTTCTTCCAGACACTTTACTCGCAATCCTCAGCCCCCTTTACTTTTGTAAAGGGCTCATACTCGTCATCAAGTCCAGTGGGACACACATTCATTCATTCTTTAGCTACAGTATATTTATCATAAATAGTTCCTTATGCTTCCTCCGCTATGGTTTTAAAAAACTTTCTGCATATACATCTTACGTGTGTACTGCCTTACCAGATGTTTACATTTTAACAGCCTTCTTCATTTCTACCACTGTGATGATCTCGTTCCCCCTCATTATTTTCGTGCACCACCCAACAGATTCATATTCAGCATTCCGCTCCTCTAGCCATTTATACTTCGCAGTTTTGCAAAATATTCTCTGTTTCTTCCTCTTTCTTTCGCTTCCATTTGTTGGTTTGCTTCCATTTTCATCACCTACATTTTTTTTCACTTTTCTCGTTTTCATTCCTGCAATTTCAATTTCACAGCTCTCTCCGAAACTTCTTCTTCTTCTTTCTTTCTTTCTTTCTTTTTTTCAGAGAAGTGCACATTATTCTACTCTTACAAATTCTTCACTTACAGTCTTCCCTGAAATATCCCTGCCTGTGCACAGTGCTTGCTCTCAGAACTGTTCACAGAGTGACAGATAGACAGATAGATAGATAGACAGGTAGATCCCTCTTACCATCATGTATCCACAGCTGCTTCGTCACTTACCTTTCCGCTGCTATTTCTTCCTCCACATCCCAGCATCCTGTTCCAGTGTCTCTTGCTGATCCCCACTGCAGTACCACGCTAGCATTTCTCTTTATTCTGTTTATATTCTCCACACATAAATGCTAATCCATCCGTCCCAAGTAAATGGATCACAAACACAATTCCTTCTATTTTCCTCAGACAAAATATTCATCTACAACCAATTTGATTTTACGTTCTCTGCTTTTATCCTTTTACTGCGTATGTTTTTGACGTTTTCAATATTACATTACATACCACATTCATAAAACCAAGCAGTCGTAAGTACCGTTCTCTTGCTACTTTCCTGTCATTTCCAGTCATCGTTTCCTTCTCCATGCAAGCACATTGTGTCGTGGGTGTTTATTAACATTCACTGCAGTCTCTTTATACTATGTGTATTTTATGCATCGGTACGGCTTTGTGTATATGGCCTTCAACCCGAGGATGCAATCATTATTCTTCTCGGATATAAACTTTTTTGTTTTTTATGTAGCCTTAATTAATCCTTTCATTAAACGGGTACCTTTTTAAACAGGAGAGAATCATATAATAGCAGCAAAAATGGAGAACTAATAACGTGCTTTGGATTAAGGGATTAAACATGATAATCCCATTGTAAACTAGACGCTAGATAGTTAACGCGTTTCAACAGCCTCACCAACAAAGCTCTCATAACAGCTCTGTGCACTGTATTGTTATGTTGCTTGTTTTTTGTCCACATAGTTACTGAGAAGGGATTGTAGTGTGTGTGTGTGTGTGTGTGTGTGTGTGTGTGTGTGTGTGTGTGTGTGTGTGTGTGTGTGTGTGTGTGTGTGTGTGTGTGTGTGTGTGTGTGTGTGTGTGTGTGTGTGTGTGTGTGTGTGTGTGTGTGTGTTTGTGTGTGTGTGTGTGTGTGTGTGTGTGTGTGTGTGTGTGTGTGTGTGTGTGTGTGTGTGTGTGTGTGTGTGTGTGTGTGTGTGTGTGTGTGTGTGTGTGTGTGTGTGTGTGTGTGTGTGTGTGTGTGTGTGTGTGTGTGTGTGTGTGTGTGTGTGTGTGTGTGTGTGTGTGTGTGTGTGTGTGTGTGTGTGTGTGTGTGTGTGTGAGAGAGAGAGAGAGAGAGAGAGAGTGATACGCGCGCAGGTGAAATAAAGTAAAAGGAAAGTCCCCCGGATTCAAGGGTTTTCCGGTAATATTTCTTATGTTCACCACGAAGGGTTTCTCCTAGCCTAGATACCACTGTCAGTCGGTAGTAGGAATGAAAATCGTCTGGAGGTAGCATCCATAAAGTAATTTTGCGATAACAAGAATAAATTCGTCAGACAAATAGCCAGAATGCGTTCATGAAAAGGTTATTGTACTGAGGCGATGCATGAGGATTCTTTCTAACATTTTCAATAGAGGTGGATTCTCTAGGCTGCACAAAATCGTCTAGCAGAAGGAGGAATATAATATTAACAGTGTTTTGTCCGCTGAAGGGGATACGACTTACATCAGCAACAAAATATTTATCTTGAACAATGGTTTGTTCGATATTCTCTTGTATAAGTCTTTGAAAGTCTCTTCCATCTACATTCATTTCTTCAGTTGTGTACTACATCAAGATCAACATCTTTTTTTTTTTTTTTTACTAATATTTTCATTGTGTTCTTAGTCAGGGCAAGGCACTGCTAACGTACCTGCTTGTAACAGTGACGAGAAGAAAGCATGGCAGAAACCCTTACACACACACACACACACACACACACACACACACACACACATATTTATAAAACATTATGGAAATGCACAGTTAATCGACGTCTTAAACACACAAAAATATACTGATCACTTGTTTATTATCGACACAGTAAATCAAAAACATATTTTTTGTCAGAAAATACAGAGGCATATGTGTATTCCAAATTTACAATGTGGTTATAGCCTACATTCACTCAAAATTCTAGTACAATACACACAAAATAAAGCAGGCACACAAAAAAGGCATTAAAATTCATACATGTGTGGGAGTGTGTACACAAGCAGAGGGTTAAATCTTACGGTCGTGGGCCATTCCAGGGGAGCTGAGTTCCAGTACGATTTGCAGAAGTAAGTGTGTTACGATGTTCCCAGTGTCTGCAGTCAAATACACAGTTTTGTTTATGGTGTTCGTCACGTTAAGCCTGAATTAGTGGAACACCATGAAGTTACCAAAAGTAAGACGTATAGCACAGGTACATAGAAAATATGATAAAAAGTAATCAAGCACTCATTTGCTACAGTTTGCAGTAATTGATCAAACACTCACTCGGGACAGGCTGCAACGTTCATGGAAAAATGTACTAACAGGAGAATACACTGATTAAAGAGTATGCAATAACAGCAAATGACAGAGCGATCCTCTTATTATACGTGGGCGAACGGGCAAATGGTATTGTTATTGACACCATCTCTTCCCGGTAATACTCACTTTATTAAAGAGGAAGTATGCGCGAGGTTCTCTTTAATTTCCACAATTATTATCGATTTGTTTTTACCTGAAGCAACTGGGTCACAACTTACCAACTTATTCCGCTCGGAAAGGATCTAGTGTAAGAGAAGGGTTGAATGAAGGCTATAAAATCCGTGGAGCTCAGACAAATTTCCTTCTGCTAGATAAAATCGCTTTGAGATATAAGAATAAACACACAGGACATCATAGTGAAGGGGTTAATAATGGTAGGAAAACGTTATATATGAAAAAGTGAATCACATTACCAGTAGTTAAACAAAAGCATGGATAAGTCCAGAGGAGCAATCAGTGGAGGGGAATGGCGGAATTAAATACTGATGTAACGATGAACAACGAGACAATGAACAATGACCTTCGTTACCAAGTGAGGTTTTTGGAATATTTTGGAAGTTTCTTAAGTATCCGACTAAAATATATGATCATATTACTGGTCGCAGTCGCACATTACCTCTGTCATGCCGCGTTGAGTTGGTAAAAAAAAAAAAATAAATAAATAAATAAAACTATTTTCGTGGACTTATTCCCCACTTCCTCAGCGATTGTTATGCCTGCTACACCTTAACTTTTTTCTTTTTTTTTCATGTGGTGATGCAATTTATATCGACAGTAAAAAGAACAGGAAAAAAGCACATACAAGTGACTACTGAACGATAATATTTTCAAATAAATATTTAAACATTCTGTGTGAAAAGAGTATACGGTTCAATATTTGGAGGTTCACTAAATTCAACCGCACCAACGTTGAGACAGCACGCATATCCCAGCATAGTTTTATCATGAACCTCTCAATATTTTTTTTTTCTTTAATTCCAGTGGATATTGAGACAAGGAAGAGAACCTCGGCAAAAATATACGATGCTGTTCCTCGCCACACACACACACACACACACACACACACACACACACACACACACACACACACACACACACACACACACACACACACACACACACACACACACACACACACACACACACACACACACACACACACACACACACACACACACACACACACACACACACACACACACACACACACACACACACACACACACACACACACACACACACACACACACACACACACACACACACACACACACACACACACACACACACACACACACACACACACACACACACACACACACACACACACACACACACACACACACACACACACACACACACACACACACACACACACACACACACACACACACACACACACACACACACACACACACACACACACACACACACACACACACACACACACACACACACACACACACACACACACACACACACACACACACACACACACACACACACACACACACACACACACACACACACACACACACACACACACACACACACACACACACACACACACACACACACACACACACACACACACACACACACACACACACACACACACACACACACACACACACACACACACACACACACACACACACACACACACACACACACACACACACACACACACACACACACACACACACACACACACACACACACACACACACACACACACACACACACACACACACACACACACACACACACACACACACACACACACACACACACACACACACACACACACACACACACACACACACACACACACACACACACACACACACACACACACACACACACACACACACACACACACACACACACACACACACACACACACACACACACACACACACACACACACACACACACACACACACACACACACACACACACACACACACACACACACACACACACACACACACACACACACACACACACACACACACACACACACACACACACACACACACACACACACACACACACACACACACACACACACACACACACACACACACACACACACACACACACACACACACACACACACACACACACACACACACACACACACACACACACACACACAGAGCCAACAAAATCCAAACAACTTGCTGAGAAAAGTTGTGTAGTTGTGTGATGTTTTTCCAGTGTCGGCCCGTGGGCTACCATGGCACTGGGTGTGAAGTATTGACCGTCCGTGTGTCGGAAGCAGGATAATGGTTTGGGTTACGGTATTCTGGTAGTTATTATTTAGTCCCAGGTTTCGCTGTAGACGATACTTTTTCTACATGGGCTCACCGTATAACCTTTTACCTGTACGGACACTTTTTGAGGCAACCATTGAACTGAAAAAAAGAACGGAGAATGCTTCCTTTTCTCTAACTTGGCGCTGATTTTCATCCTGTTGCAACTTATTTCACGTAACTCAGTGACAGAAAAACACAACACAACAACTCCACATCGTTTCCATAATACTTCAGTTTGACTACCTTCATGTTCTGTTCCTAATCTATGGCTACAAGTGAACACTGATGATGGAGAGATGGCAATTTAGAGTAAAGGGGGCATAGTCATACTCCAAAGCTAGACTTTAGACGGATTCCAGGGGCTGAGGCCATGAATTTCAGGAAAAAGCTTGAACGAGCTTTGATGGATCAGGAGATAGTGTCAGCAAAGGAGGGTATGGAAATTACAACCTTGATACCTATACTTAGTGCAGTGAATCTCGTTAGTTGCAAATACCTCGAGCACTTATTCTTATAATTTCAGGGAATTTAACTAGTAATTCACACAGACTGGCTAAAATTATATAAATCTATGAAGAAAAAATGTAAAGCAAAATCTATACTGGAATAATTCTACAGAACCAGATCTCTTAAGAGCTGACAAAGCATGCATTGTACTGATTACAGGAGTTTCAGACGGATTAACAGCTATATAGCAAACATGAATAATGATTTTCCGCTTGTAATCTGTGCGCCTTCAAATAATTTTAAGAAAATATGTATAATGCTACTAAAATTCAGATTTGCCCAGGCTCATCTATTTACCCATGAACTACCCCGGGAAGCAGTAGGGGCCAACCTGAGAGAGAGAAGTTACGGGTGGAATTTTAAGCAGTTTGGGTGAGACAAACAGGAGCAGTATACCTTGCTGGGAGGATGAGTGTTGTATTTTGCTTCAGGGGTGCTCGACCTCTACGAGGTGGGATTTACCATGGTTTGTATCTGGAAACTTTTACAATACAATACTGCCTTGGCGAAACAAGCCTGGTATCTCTGTGATTAGTGCAGCTCAGTTAGTCACATGAAGGATCAGACGAAAAAGGTTCCCAATGATGAAATGGAGGCCAGGAGTTGCGAAATACTCTCTCAGCCTTCTCTAGAAAGTGTTATCACCTTCTGTAGCCTGAGGACGTATAGTATTTTATTCATGCTATATTAAGACGTTTATATTCGTGTTATGAAGAAACTTTTATAGTAAGTGGGTTAAAGCAGTTTTCTTCCTGCCCCATAAAACTTCTCTCCCAAGCTGAATAAAATCGCCTTGTGGTTAGCAAAAATAAAAATATAAAATAGATATCTTCGTACAGGAGGCTTAATTATGTGAAACATGGAACGCATTTAAAATGGAAAATAAACCATAAGTGTAGATTTCGTTGCGTGCGTGTGTGTGTGTGTGTGTGTGTGTGTGTGTGTGTGTGTGTGTGTGTGTGTGTGTGTGTGTGTGTGTGTGTGTGTGTGTGTGTGTGTGTGTGTGTGTGTGTGTGTGTGTGTGTGTGTGTGTGTGTGTGTGTGTGTGTGTGTGTGTGTGTGTGTGTGTGTGTGTGTGTGTGTGTGTGTGTGTGTGTGTGTGTGTGTGTGTGTGTGCGTGCGTGCGTGCGCGCGCTGCTAGATAGTTCCCCTACTTTTTGTTTTTTCTTCGCTTCTGGGTCGTACTTTACCTCATGTCTCAGATGGGAATTATGGATCAGCTAGTGGTGGCAGTGGTGATATTTCTTTCACTTCGATAACTTAGTTCTTTACTTTGCACGTTTTCTTCTTCCAAGATAATCACAATACCATTCTATTTGTGGTCGTTCAATCCAATGACGCATTTTTTTAGTTTCATCTCATCTCCTGAGGGATTTCCTTCACGCAGGTACTCAAATTGTACGGGTCAGTAGATCGTGTACTAATCACTTTACCCCTACGGAGCTCTCCCAGTGTGACTAAAAATGTCTAAAGAGAGCAACACTATGCAATGAGTAACGTCCTCGGAGCGAAAGGGTTAACGGGATGGTCGCTTTCCTTAAATTCCTCATTTTTTCCATTTTTTCCTTAGTTTGGTCTTCCCTCATGTATTTTTAAAACCTCTGCCTCCGTGTTCTAGTTATTATATTAATTTTCTTTGCTTCAGTTCTTTCTTTTAGTTCATTTCCTTTCAATGTTCCAATATGTTTATGATTAATATATTACGATATTTGTGTTCTGGTTAGTCGTTGTTCATATTACAACTTCTTACTTAAAAATACCTATACACACTTACATACATGCGTACATGCATTCATTCATACATTGGTTCATACATACATGCATACATACATGAGAGAGAGAGAGAGAGAGAGTCTTTTCAAATCCTATTCTAACACATTCTCACACCCTCACCTTTAAGTTCTGTGACACCCAAGTTTTCTCTTAAGACTAAATCAGCCGTTCCACTGAGCCAAACTTTCCCGCATAACATCATCTTACTCCAGCAGCCTCTTAGACTCCCAGCCACACACTTCTCGCTTATCTTGCCACTGCCTTTCATTTTTTTTCCTTTTCCTTTCCCTTTTGCATAGTTTTCGTGCATTTTAACTATCACCCTACTCATCCATTTTAGCGTAGGAGCCGTTCTGTTAACCGAAATAAAATCATCGCGCGAGAGCAATAATAAAATGCAAAGGAGGTCGGAGGGTTGCAAAAGTGTGTGTGTGTGTGTGTGTGTGTGTGTGTGTGTGTGTGTGTGTGTGTGTGTGTGTGTGTGCGTGCGTGTGCGTGCGTGCGTGCGTGCGTGCGTGTGTGTGTGTGTGTGTGTGTGTGTGTGTGTGTGTGTGTGTGTGTGTGTGTGTGTGTGTGTGTTTACTCCTTTAGTCAGAGGAGTTAAATAAACGGCAACTATAACCGCTTGTTGGTACTATTGACGAAGTATAGACGATGTTATAATACTGAAGTGGTTTTCTGTGACTCTCTCTCTCTCTCTCTCTCTCTCTCTCTCTCTCTCTCTCTCTCTCTCCATCGTGACAATACATAACTAGCTTGCTGTTGCTGGTTTATGATATGATTCACTTTAGAGATGGCTTCTTGCAGCAAAATACTTGACCATATATGGTGTGGATGTATTGTGATAGAAAGGAAATAATGGAGGAGTCGTGTTACTAGGTATGGGGTAGAAATGCATGAATATAACCAAGACTAGTTTACTGAGTACCACTTCCTCAGGCCATTGATGCAGTTAAGTGATTTCTTCTGGTTATCGTTTGAAATTTATATTCGTCAATGGGACACTCCAGGCAGGTAAATTGCTCTAGTCGCTTCACGATGGGAGAGTCAATGCAATTAGTTGACGATGACGAGAGTACATTCATGAACATTACTCTTACTTGGGTATTCATGGTGACTAAAAGCTTCACAATGAGACCTCTTCCATATAATGAACAAACCTGTCTAACAGCAGCAAGGAAAAATCAAGTACAGCAGAGGCCTATGTAATGAAATGAACAAGGAAATGAATAAATCATATAAAATAACAGTGAAGAAAAAAAGAAAGTAGGAAACATCGGCTGGCAAAAAATGAGGGAAGAAATCAAATAAAGCGATATGCCACAATACATAAATAAATAAAACTGAACAACAAGCGAATTCAGACACTCTGTTTGATTAACTTTCTCTCTTACATTTCTCCCCTTTCCTCCTGAGATCAAACTTATTCAGTGTTTTTGCTGAGACTAAAATGATTGTGTAAGAGGCATCTGACAGCGAAGTGAGGGGTATCTCAACGTGAAGTGAAGGGAACTGAAGATGTAATGAGGAGAACTGATGGTGAAGTGAGGGGAAATGAAGGTGCAGTGAGAGGAATCTGAAAGTGATGTGAGGAGAATCTGAGGGTTTAGTGAATGGATTTAAAAGTGAAGTGAGCGAAATCTGAAAATGAAGTGAGAAGAATTTGAAAATGAAGTGATGAGAAATGAAGATGAAGTGACAGGAACCTGAGAGTGAAGCGAGGGGAATTTGAAAGTAAAGTGAGGGAAATTTGAAAGTGAATGAGGGGAATCTGAAAGTTAAGTGTGGGGAATTTGAAAGTGAAGTGAGAGGAATCTGAAGGTGAAGTGAGGTGGTACTCAAAAGTACTGTTAAGAAGATTCGAAGTGTGAAGGTAGAGTGATGTGATAGACGATAGGTGATGTACAGCGAGAGAGATCAGATGTGGAAATGTGGATAAAGATTAAGTATGACGCTAGGGAAAGTGGTGAAATGAAGAATAAAGCAGGAATTAGAATTTAACAAATAACAGGTCAAAGGAAATGAAATACCAGATGAGGTATATACGAGACTGTACAGTTGTAAAGACATTTTTGAGGAAGTGTTCTGAAAGAGAATTCATTTGTCATAACATTAATTGTCCAACGAAGGTATTGCATAAAATTTGGCATGTAAAGATAAGGATTAAGAAAACTGGTGAAAATAGTGTTACCAGTGTAAAATAGTGTTTGCAGCAGATTCATTATGCAAACTCGTTATGATTCTTTTTCTGAAACGAGAACAACACCCAGTGCTTGTAAAAATAAATTTACTCTAACACTTTGCCACAAGACACCAAAGTCTCAAATGATAATGCAGACCTATAATTCTTCTCATATTTGTTTACCAACTTGATGTTTAATAACCGGATCAATACTAATTTATATTAAGAGCAACCAAGTAGACAAGCATGAACCTCTACTGATCGTTGACAACAGTACAGTCTTAAGTTACTGAGAAAGTTTGTGGAAATCATAAAAGAAGAGTTATATCTGTCTGGCATATATTGACAATAAAAACCCATGATGTAACTGAAACTGTAGTAACATTATCAGTGATTTATTGGTACGATTTAACCTATATTATTTTAACTTAAGAAAGGCTCAGAACTGAAGCCGTCTATGAAGATGATGACATTACCAAAGTTAGTCCACAACTAATGATCTTGTGAATGAAAATGTCGCCTCGTCATCTTTAAAATTTGAATTCGTTGTTTTAAAATTCTTTTTCCATTGTTTTCACATTTTTGTTACTTCCCCTTGTCCAATTTAATAATCTTTTTCTCTTCTAATATATATATATATATATATATATATATATATATATATATATATATATATATATATATATATATAATATTCATTTTGACCGTTGTATATGCTATTGTCTGTGCTGACCCCTCCCCCCCACACACACACAAAAAGAAAAAGAAAAGAAACTAAAATCTGTGAATACAAGAACCATGTTCATGGACACAATAATCTTCCTTGGCTCTTCTCACAGACACAAAACAACTGGCTTACTCGTTTATTTATTTATTTATTATAATTTTTTTTTTTTTTGCGTGTCCTCACTTTTCTTGCTTGGTCTTCCCACTTCATCATGTTCTTGCTGTTTTCACTATTTCTTTGCTAAGTTCATCTTACACTGTTGTGTGTTTCCCCTCACTTTGCGCTGACTAAAATTCTTTACAACATGTCGTGTTTCCTGTCATACAAGCTCATGTTTATGCAATAACGTACTCTCATTTCTCTCCAATGCTTTCATTTTCTTCCCCGCTCTCCCTCGTCTCCATCCCCTCGCTTTCTGTCGAGTTATAAGCCAGCCTTCTCTCGCTTTGGGTTGATTGGGTCGCAACGAACTTTCAGATAAACTGATTGACAGTGGAGGGAAAGGGGAGTGAGTGTTGTTAGCGAGGATGTGAATGTGGGGAGGTTGTTCGGACATGGATTAGCAATGGACTGAGTCTGTAGGCTGTGTGCTTGAAATATGTGAGTATGGCTTGAAATGTGTACATGTGAAATTGAAATATATATCTAGGTGTAAATGAGGACTTACAATGCTTATCGTGTGGAGATGTACATGGTTAAAGAGTGTAATAACGTCTTTTTTGCTCATTTTAGCTTTTTTTTTTTTTTTTTTTTTTATAAATCAGCGATGTCCATCGTACGGAAGGAGACACAATTTCTCCAATAATTCCTTCACTATAGTGACATCTACCTCATTTTATTCTGACTCCCCCACCAATCGGGTCTGTAACGTATGCATCTGTTAAACCACCCAAGTTCAGTTGCATCCTCCCAGCAATTAACAAGCTGCAGTGCTATGTCCTTAGATGACCTTGTACACGGTTGTACCTTGTCCAGGTTCCCTCTGTACAGGTTGAAAATAAATGCCAATAATAATTTTTTCCTGACACCGTAATATACCACTTTTTTATACATTTTTACCTTGATGTTATGTATTCTTTACGTCGATTTAGCATTTATTTTTCTCAGTTGAACGATGACACCTGAGACTTAAATATTATTAATGTGTTCCTATATATTTTGTTACATTTATCCACATTCCTAAGGGGAAATATCATAGACAGTTTAAAAGCTTTATCATAAGGGTCCCTGAGGGGAGATTGAGCGCTTCACTGAGGGGAGAGACGAGCTCTCTCTCTCTCTCTCCCTCTCCCTGTGTTTTGGCCTCTAAGGGACAACACCGTGTCTCCCAGCCTGGAGTTTTTCCTTCTAACCCCATTATGTGTTTGTACATCGACTTCTAAATTCCCACAAGATATTTCGATAATATGAGACCCATATTAGTAATGTTGAAAATGAAATATGCCATGAAAATTGTGAGATATGGGAAGAAGTACTTACCAGCTGTGTCAGCAGCTTGCTACCCTAGAGGAGGCCTAAAACTACGCAGTCTTTTCTGATACTAAAAATTGTTTTGTAATTATGAAATAAGGGTGATGAGTTCTTATCCTGTGCAGTGTCAGTCTAACAATATAGAGGCTAGGGTGGTCAAAGGGCAACTCCATTATCTTAACTCATTGAAATACTCGTATGATCTTTATTTCACACTTCAGTATAACATTTTCGCCATAATAATTTGCTTGAAACTATCTGAAAGCTTCAACACTTTCAGGGGTGTAAGTCTGAGAGAGGACTTCAACCAAATTCTGGCACAGGGTTCTACTTTTGAGACTGGGTCCAACATGGTCATTGTCTGGTTTTCCAGTACTTTTCAAGCCTTGCCCTGACCTGGGACGAGTTCAATCTTCCTGGTGTCAACAAGCATGTATGGAGATACAGCGAGTTAATAAGGGACCAACATCTACAGCAATGTGTTTCGTCGACATCCCTCACAGCCGTACCTTTCTTCATGGAAAACTTAAAACCCTCAGCGGAGTCAAGAATTTGGTGTTTGTACTAACTTGAAGGGTCGATGCAACCACATATATCTTGTGCCTTTCACCAAGTCATAGTGTGGATGCTTCTTTATACTAGGTCCAGTTTTAGTCCTGACAAGTCCCAGAATTTTCATATATTCATAAACTTTAATTAAATGTACTGGTCAAGTATTGACCGTGGTTATCTCAGCCAGCGCACCTCGATGACATGTACAGACTCTCACTCACAAGCATAACAATTCCAGCAACAGATTTTTCCACATGCACTTCTCACCCTACACTCCAAAAACCTTCCACACTTTTTTACTTTTGTGTGAAGGGCTGGGTGCAGGCGGATCACACTGCCAGTGACAGAAAATAGTGTTCCTCGGCCGTGCGGATCAGATGCTTGTCAGGTCCGGGAATACAGGGTGAGAACATTTAGGCTTTAGCAGAATTACGCAGCCCCAGCCAAACGTGAGCAAGCCAGTGACTACCATACATACATTATTTTGTTCCAGTTACCGTCATACGAGTGCTTAGAGAAGAAATGTTGATGGGGTTAAGAGTCACGGGCGATGTGGATGTATTGTAATATGAAAGGGATAATGGCCCAGACTTATGGCAGCAAATGGAAAGAGAATACGCCACAATGTTGCTCTTGCAGTTGTTGCTGACCAGAGGCTCGTGTAGACGTTAATCAGGTGCGTTGTAGACTAAAGTTGCTCTTCACCTACAGTCCACCATCCTCTTTTCGTGGGTAGGGAGGGGGGTGAAAAACGTATGGTTAAGATGTCCTTCTCCAGTAACTTATAAAAGTGTAATATGCAAAATAAATTGATAAGAAAGAAATTGTACAAAACCTCCTGTGCCATCTGAAATATTTTCCTAATATAACACTTTGGTTCGAGTTATAAGATTTTCTTTACATGACTTATTATATAAATATTTTTCAAGTTAACAGACAAATGTCTTGGCTGAAGAATATGTTTGAGGAATGCATACTTATTGTGGGATCCGGGACTATCAGATTCAGCCTGACTGGACATTGGCGATGGGCATTGTACAGTCAGGTCGCCTGTAACGCACTTTCTATTAGCTGATCGCCTATAGCGTGGTAGGCACTTGGTTAGTTTCTGAGTCATCACATGACAGAACGTGAACCCAAACATTGCCTAATAAGGCACTATCTCTCACTGCATGGACGTATCTGCCACTGCACAGGCCATAAGACTTTTGAGAGTCTCACTGGTGCGGGATGATAGTGCAGTGTGGGGTGTAAGGTGATGGTGTAGAGTGAAGGTGTGGAGTGATTGTGTGAGTGGTGTGGTCTGGATGATGTAGTCAGGATGTTGGGTGTGGTCTACCTCCATACTTCAGGTTACTTACAGTACAGTGTGCTTTTATATTTATCATTTTTGGTATATTTAGGACAAGTTTGAGGTAATTAGAAGAGGAACAGAGTTTACCAGGGGTTTATTACGATGAAATTTCATAAACCACAACGGAAAAATAGCGACCGGGACTAACTTATCCTTGCTACTGTCTATTTACCTATTTAGTTTATCATTTCATTTGAGCTTAACCTGAAATATCTTCTTTTATTGTCGACCTATATCCTTTTCTTCTGAGTTGGTATGGGAATGGAATAAAAGATGGCAAATATTTACGTGTCCATTTGATTGCACAGTGAGTTAGTAGACAGTAATTCAGTTTTCAATCCAGAATTCCCAGCATATCATATCTGGTTATTTCGTTATTTCGCAATAATGATGTAAATAATACTAAATAAACTTTTTAACAGAGAGTACACTGTGGTAAATAATATAAACCTCAAGGAAAATACCCTAGGCAAAAAAATGTGAGTGTTTAAGTGTCCATTAAAACGAAATTATACCTGGAGGAATGTAAAGAGAAAGAGACAAGGAAACAGAACGAGGACGGAAAGCAGATTGCCCAAATGCCCTTAATCCAGTACTATCCTCGCTGTTTATTAGTGTTATTTCACTGGGTGTAATACCCCGCAGCCTCTCTACCCTTTCCGTTTATGTTTCCTAAGCCAAATCCTCCTCATCCTCTCTAAATCGCTGTTTATTCGTGTTCCCAGTTTATCACTATTGTCTCTCCCCCTCCTGTTTTGTCAGTGAAGAATGTCCTAAAATGTCCTCTGGGTGTTCTTGTGGGTGGAGGTATGTTGGGCAATCTATCAGCCTAAATGTCCCTGTGCTTAGCTCAGGTGCGGGAGGGAGGAGGACTAAGAGGGGAGAGGAGACTGGCCATTGAGGTGGGATATTACAAAAGAAGGATGGATAGAGAGAAAGAAGGATATTGGCTCGGTTAGGTTGACTGGAATACGGTAATAATGAGGAAATATTAACAAAATGAGAAGGATAAAGAAAAATTGCCTTGAAAGAAGGAAATGATGAGGATATAAATGACCAGGATAATTTCTGTCTATCTATACATCTATTGCCAGACGCCTCAATTCTGTAAGGAGTGGCCACAAACAAATCGCCTCCATGTCGCCCTGCCTAGTGCCATTTCACTCCCCTGCTCCCAACTCACACACCCCTCTCTCATATACCCCTCCACTCCTTCCCCCCATCTCATCCTCGGCCTCCCCCTCCCTCTCCCTCCCTCCACTTCACTCCCATATATTCTCCTCGTTAGTCTCCCGCTCTCCATCCTCTCCTCATGGCCATACCACTTCAATGTATTTCTCCTAACGCTTTCTGTCACATCAACATCCACACCATCCTAGGCTTAATACGGAAAGTAATGTTGCTTTATAATATAAGCCTATTCAGGCTAATAATGAGATACATGATTCATAAGGAAATGTTTGAAATATAAGAAGGGAAGGGACGGATATAACAGAAATGAGGGAGAGATGATAGATATGGTTTATAAGAGAAGTGTGGCAAGACCAGAGGGAAGGGAAAGATGAGTTAGACTATGGGAATGGTGAGACATGAATGACTCTGCACTTGGCAGTGTAACCATCTTTCCACTTCGGATTGATCTCTCCTCGGGGCGTTTTGTTTCTGATTCTGCAGCATAGACTGATTTGTTTATGGATGCTCGATTCCAAGCTGAGTCGCCGTGTACTGTAACTCCCTGCATCCTGTCGTTGTGCCGCTTTTCCGTGTGGTTTTGCTTCCCGTGCCAGAGAGGTGAGGCGTCTGTTCATGGATTTGGATGACCATGGTTGGGCTAATCCCTTAGGTTTCTTTCCCCCTTTTTCCCCCTTTTTACCATTGGTTTCCTTCGGTGTTTGCCTCTCGGTTGACTCGTATATTTAGGGTGTTTCTGGGGTCTGATGTCTGTTCTCACTGATGGAGAATTGCTAATGTGTTAACCCTTTTGAAGGTTACGCCCTTATCTGGGGCAAGGGATTGGCACCCTATTTTACGGACACCAGTTTTATCTAAGGCTGACTTTAAGGTGGCCAAATGGTTTGAGTGCAGTGGTTCGGTTCCAGAGTGTCGATTTGGTTATCGGCCTAGTCTAGGTACTTGCAATACATTGCCAACATTGCTAACAAGGGGTTATGTTTTATAACAACTCTGAATTTTGGATGTGAGAGTACACTAGTGCAGACTGATTTCATAGCTGCCGTTGTTAGGGTCAAGCACTGAAGATAATCGTATAAACTTGCCTCCGCTGGAGTAGGAGGATGTGTATACTCTGTAGGGGAGAGTTTATGTCTTGATAGTGCTTATGATGGCTCTTGTGAGATTGTGTCTAATACTCCACGTGTTAACCCCTTTGGGTCCAGTTTTATTTAGTGTACAGCTGATCTGTCTGCTGTGGTTGAGAACTCATTTTATCTATGTTGATGATACCACTCTGGTATCCTTTTGTCAATAACCTACTGAGTTGGTCTGTGGTGGCATAACACTTTCAGTGCTATGTTGAAACGGACTGAGCAATGGTCTCACGTCAGGGATATGATGCTCAACACAAGAAAAACCAAAACATTAGTTGTTGGTCACTGAATAACCCATCACTCTTCCACCCAGGGTCCAAACCAAATCAAAATGGATAATTAAACTACCACCTTGAAGCAAGGGCCTCTACTTTCTTACGTATAACGTCTTACCCTGTTTCGAGGCAAAAAGTCACAAGTATTAAAATAAAGGCCCTTGCCTCAAAACGGTGCTTGGATAACCTAATTTTTCAGGTGTACTTGCCATAGTAATCATTCAAAAGTGCTCGAGGTGATAGAGGGGAATCACTGAACTGGCCCTATGGCCCTATCTTCTGACTGATAATTATCAGAATAAATTACGAGAAACTTCATTCTTGCTTTAACATCAACCTTTCAACCCACTTTGATCTAAATCATATAATATTTTAGACTTGACCTTACCATGTGACCTGGGCCTTTGACCAACTGTTCCCAGAAATAATAGGTCAGCCACTGGGAAGACCGTTAACACTTCCACCACGTTTATCCCAGATCAGATCAAAACTTTTGTTTTGATTACACACACACACACACACACACACACACACACACACACACACACACACACACACACACACACACTTGTTCTCTGAAAGCCCCACTAAAAGGAATAAAATTATCTGGAATTACCAAAAAATGAATATCGGAGACGTCCTTGTACTGAATGGATTAATGGAAGGGAACGTAAAGAAGGGAGGGAATCCTACTGACCAGAGACGAAAATACGAAATAGAACTTATAAGAGAATGGTTAATGGATGGAAAGGAAAAGTAGAGGAAGGATGGAAACATATTGATGAGAGACTCCCGGGCAAATAGGCCATTCTCGTGACTGATACGACGTTGGGGGAATAAAAGGCAGGGGTAAAGTACGGCTTCCTTAATGGGGAGAGAGAGAGAGAGAGAGAGAGAGAGAGAGACAGACAGACAGACAGACAGAGACAGAGACAGACAGACAGACAGACAGACAGAGACAGACACAGACACAGACAAACAGACAGATGAGGGGAAGGGAAGAGACAGAGACAGACAAACAGACAGTCAGACAGAAAGACAGACAGACACAGATGAGGGGAAGGGAAGAGACAGAGACAGACAGACAGACAGACAGACAGACAGAAAGACAGACAGACAGATGGGGGGAAGGGAAGAGACAGAATAAAGAATGATTGGGGGAACATGGAATATCGCGCTATCTAAATGACCAGACAGTCTTTGGGCATAATGCAACCAGCAGTGTCATAGGTAGGCTAACAGCAGGAGCACCGCCACACAGTCACTGTTTCCATTCCTTCCCAGTGTAACTGCTTTATGAGTCAAACAGGGAGTGGTGGTTAAAATATAAGAGGACAATGTCGCCAGAACACCAGATTTTGCAGGGAAAGTGGAGGTCATTGATATCCTCTCCTTATATATGAAGTGCATAGTGAGCCTCTGCCTTTATGACGCTTGTGGAGTCGGTAGGCATAGATCTAACTATCGAACTAGCCAGTATTGTCACAAGTAACAATTAGAGAACTAACTAACCAGCATTATCACAAGTAAAAGCAACAGGAACATCGCCTCCCAGCTGCTGTTTCCTCCCCTCTCAGTCGCAGCTGGCTCTCTCGTGTTTATCTTGGCCCTTTGACACAATGAGAGGACTGAAGGAGGCTCGGGAGTTTCAAGGGTGGCTGCAGCATTCAGCATTACGCCGGCTCGTCGTAAGGGCCACTGCACAGTCTCGCTTCAGTTGTGTTGGCGCACCTACCAAAATGGGACCGTAATTAACTCCCATAAATGAAATTGTTTGGAAGAGAACGAAAATGATTGACCGCCTCCACTGTACTGACGTCTCGCGTATAGAGTCACTATCTACAGGCGATTATATTAAGGTTAAACGAGACTTCTCGATTAGAAAGTCTGGATATAGTTTTTATTAACTCTTACTACTGCGGCATTATTCTACGCTGAATATCGTAGGAAGATTTTCTAAAATATTTCACAGTTTCTGTATTTTTTCCCATATGCACGGCCACAATTTTCAGCTGTTCTGGAGTTGATGGTCACAAACACCCACTGTATAGCGCACAGGGTTCGGAAGAGGAAGCGCAGTTCTTCATTCCGAACCCCCCTTCCTTCCCCCACACACACCATAAATTATCTACACTTTTTAAAATAAAAACTGAAAATTTTGCGTGAATACAAAGAGAAAAGTTATTAACCGATCCCAAGGAACTACACGTGGATTTCCTGGGAAGGTACACAGCCCACGATCCCAATGCAGCCGCAGCAAGAAACTAGAAAGCACTCAGAGAGCACATACCTCCGCCAATGCCATTGCCATGAAAAAAGGATCCGAATCCAGATCCGTGGAGATAGGATCCGGATCCGTTCGTTGGGGGAGGTAAATATTCATAGTTTTTAAGGTACAGATATGGAGTGCTATATGGGTGTAATTTCATTCTTAAGTGGTTCTAGGCACCAGCCACCAAAAGAACTGTATCTGAGGGTTCGGGAATGGAGCGGAGTCCCGACCCTCGACCTCCCTACCCCCATGTAATGTTCACAGTTTTCAGGATATAGGAATGAAATTTGGAGTGTGCATGATATAGGCCTAAGCAGTTTACGGGTACCAAAGGAATTCCTGTTTTCCAAAATTAACTGACGTTGTGTGTTAATGGTTACACCAGTCATGCGTTAATTGACTAACCCTTGCATCGTCGGATAGCACTGCCAGTAAAATGTAAGCTACTTACCCGGCCAGGCGTTAACCCGTTCAGTAAGATAGTTAAGATGAAGAAAATTACGTGGCTCTAACAATAAGATAATTAAAACAGACATCATCGATCTGAAAGGTAAAGACTTGTATATCCCCTCCCGCTACGATAAGTATCGCCTCAGCGTGATGAGATAATATGGCCACATACAGATTAGATTTCTAATCCCCTTCACAACGGCAGTTTTTCATTAAACGCAAAAGTATCATCTGACCGTAGAGAGCATATTAAAGGGTATAATACTTCTATCATTTTTTAGCAATTTTTTTAAAGAAAAAGCTCCTTGAAGCTTAATGTAACTCATCTGGATGTAGCGTTAGTAAAAACAAAACCACAGTTTTCTCTCTCTCTCAGTATGATGTAGCAATGGGCGTTTCCCTAATGAGGCGCTTAAAACTTGCTGATTATAAGCGTGTTGCAAATGCTTTAAACATCTACATTCAGCCAAGTATTCACGGCAAACACTATATTTTAATGAGCATAGGATTCCAGGTACGGGTTTAAACTGTTTCAGATTAGCATTAGTCTGTATAATGACTGCTAACCGCTTTAGCAGGATAATTTTCCTTTCTTTATTGCCGGAATTTAACTCATTTCAAATCTCTTGTAGCGAAGGGTTAGACATATTCAGCCTTATCCTCGTCATTATGAACTGCCTCTCCAGAGCTGAATGGAAACTGTTCAATTTATACAGGAATACTCGTATAAATGAAAGTATATGTTGAGGTCAACCCCATGCAGCTAACTACGAATGTTCTAATCCGTTCATACTTACTATAAAAGATTTTATGCAGCTTAGGTGAAACTTTTGCAGTGAAGGTGTTAATGTCAGTTACATAAAATGGCCTTCCATTTCCAATGACGATCTTAAAAAAGTAAAAAAGTTATCTGGTTGAATGAGCTAATATTCTAGGACCTAGTAGATTATGCCTAAGGATCTTCACAAGTGTTTAAAATACACTGTAATGGAAAGAAGGAAAGAACAGGGAAGACGTAAACTTAACTATTTGGTGGGTGGTAACTTGAACGGATGGATTCAGTTTCAAAGTTTGATTATTATTATTATTACTTATTTTAAAATTGTGATTTCAAAGGCTATTTGGCCTAGAGCTTTCAAACTTGGTCAACTTAGTCAGACAGCTGTTCACTTCTGTCAGTCAAATATGGGGGCAATCCATCAACCTGACCTCCAGATATTATCTGGAACACAGAAAAGTGAGTCAGCCACGCTATTTCAAGAACCACTTAAGCCAGGAAGCTGAAATTTTACTAAAATATAATCTTAAGGAGGACGCAGTGCGGAAAGGAGTATGGTTCCAACCGATTTATTATTTTCCGAGATCGCCTGGGGTAAAAATTTTGGACTTTTCCGTATATTTGGATATCATCTAACTTTCCATAAAGGATTAAAGCTGTAGCCACCAAACTTGGTGGACTTATAGACTGTGATGACCTAAGGCGACAAGCACGAGATCAGTGACACTGTTTTAGCCTAGGGTAAAAAACTGGACTTTTCTGGAGAAAGAGTAGTTATATCGTTCGCGACTACTGTGTTGACATTAGCGAGGGTGTTTATAGAGATATCGCTGCAACTTATGAGTAATGAATGAAATCAAATGCAGTACAAAAGTTAACCCCGGCAAAAGATTTGATTTGAGCCAGTCATTTTACAAACTATAGTTAGTGTATTACTCGCTATAGTGACTCCAGTGCCAGACGTTAATTTGACGGTACTGGCATTCCTTTCAGCATAACTTAGTTTGAGAGGACATTTACCTCCATCCTATCTTTGTTTATGGATATAATTTTCTTCCATACTTGTAGTGTGCTGTCATCCCTTTCTTCACTCACCCATCATTCAACCTGCCCCGTGCCCCCCCCCCCCCAAAAAAAAAGTACTAGATAAATGCGGAACCATCAGGACTGTAACATGGGGTGTTGGTAAAGTCTATGGAAGTGAAAGTCTTGTGCCCAGAAACCGTTAGTGAGGCGCATGGACAGGGCTGCTCCTAAAGATGCTGCAACATCAAAGATCCTTCCTTTCTCTGCAACTCACAACGACCCGCCCATCAGCCTCCCCAACTTTGTATCCTTCCTTTCACCAATCCCTCACTCAGTTCACATTCCAGTAATATAACCCATTATTCTTTCTCCTCATCCAGCTACACATACCCGTCAATCATCACATTCCTTTGTGTGTTTATCAACTTTGTGGTAAATATGATACCTCTAACCCTTTGTGTATGCCAAACACCAATGGGCGACTTTTATGAGTTTTAATGAAGGGTCGAGAGATAATGGCTTATAAAGAGAGATGTATATAACAGATATTTGTCTGACGCTGGAGACTTGACACATGGCTTGGAAACGAACTGGAAACCAGGAAATCCAACTTAGGAAAGATGAACTATTCTTCGTGCATAAAGAAGGTTCCAGTCTATCACTTATTTATATGAATGTATCAGACGTATAGACTGGAACTGTTGACAGAATTATTCAATATTATTTAAAATGCAGAAAGGAGCTTCTACTAAATACAAAAATATATAAAAGTACCTCCATTAGCCCCTACAATCCGGTTGACGTCTTTTTTTTTTTTTCGGCTTATTTTTGCTACTACCAGACGATTTCATTCAACTTGGGAAAGGTGTCTCGTATTGAAGGGGTTTATGAAGGATATATCTAATTCCTTCAGTTCAGAAAGTCTATCCTAAACTGATTAAAATCTTCTGGAACCGGCAAGAATAAAATGAAACAGATGTCCCCAGGAAATGAATGTCGCATGTCAGAAATGCCGGAAACTCACTCCCTTCTAAGTTTGCCAATTATCTGGTAAAAATACGCGCCCCTTAATTGCAAACTGTACAGCTAAGCACGCCAATACATTCTGGATTACGGAGGTGTTCGTATCTCTCTCTCTCTCTCTCTCTCTCTCTCACACACACACACACACACACACACACACACACACACACACACACACACAAATCCTGATATATGTGCAAATAATGCAAGACAGGTATGATTAAAATACTTATTGCCCTCATTAGGTTATATTATAAGGTGTTCGATCCCTCCCCATCTCAGTAATTACCTGCTGCTCTCGCTCACTCCTTATTATGCCACATTTCAACCTTTGTGTTGGAAAAAATATGAGATTACCATTCGATACGTTGCCGGTCCATGCCGCTTAATACACGTTCCCCTCTAATGATCAGGAAAACTCTAATATTTTTATTCCAGCTAACTGCAACTGTTATTATTCAGCGGAGTGAGTCTTAGGAGAATACGTGCTGATAATCTCTTTCATGTTGTGTATATCTTTTTAATATGGCTATAGCTTGAATATGGAAGAAAACGTTAGTGTGTGTGTGTGTGTGTGTGTGTGTGTGTGTGTGTGTGTGTGTGTGTGTGTCTCCATGGACCTAGTTCCACCATGGACCTATTTTTCACCACAAACCTACTCTGTCATGCAATTCTCACTCCTATTGATCTGTCTTCCCTCCAGAGACCTATTCTTGCCTTTTGACATGGTTTCCTCATGGACCTATTTTCTCATCATGGGGAAACACTGAATCTCCATATGAACTTCATTTTTCCCATGGGCCTATTTCTTCAATGGACCTGGTTTTACCCAATGGACCTATGTGTCCACTTGAGTCAATTTGCCCAATAACTTATTCACCCGTGGATCTCTTTTCTCACATGGACCTATTCCAACAAAGGACCTCCTTACCCCATGAACCTATTCCCCACTGTACTTATTCTCCCCATCAGTCCATCAATCAATTCACCAACACACATACCTACCCATTCTCTCAATGTAGCCTTTCAATTGTAGCATGATAACTCAGGAACTTCACACACACACACACACACACACACACAGAAAGAGAGACGTGGGGGGGGGGGGAGGAAGGACTGTGAAATGAAGGCAGCCTTTACTGAAAGAAGTCACCGTAATGAAGAGGTTAATGTGTCATTTTAAAACATGTTAGCACTCTCAAGCTTCCACGACTCGCTCTCAGTTGAATAAAATCGGTCTGGTGCGGTACTCTTGAAACAAACCACTGGGCAAGGTTGTCCTGACTTTTTGAGAGGGAGATACTTGGAACAGAATACTAGTTGTCCTGACTAAGAGAGAGGTAATTCTGACAGTATGAACAGTTTATGGCTTGTGTCTCAGTTTCACCTGAATGAAATTGTAAGGCATTGGCTGAAATAAAACAGTTTAAAAAAAAAAATGTATTGCTTAACGACACAGTGAAACCCATTTTTTTTTTTTTTTTTTTGGCCTACTTATGTAAAATTGTCCAAAGCAGCATATAATAGGTAAGAACAACACGAATGACTGGGTTAGAGACAGACAGATGCGAGAGAAAAGAAGAAAACGACACAGTAGATTAGAGAGAGAGAGAGAGAGAGAGACGGGAGGGGGACATGTGAAGAAAGTGAAAAAAGAAAAACTTAGCAATAAAAAACTAAAGACACCACCATTGCCAACAGAGGAGCGGGGAACTGAGGGGAGGAGGAATCAAAAGGGGTAGGAAGGAAACGACAGAATGATTAGAATATCGTGAAAATGAGATAAGCAACAAGAAGGCACCATGATCACTGACCGAGACGCAGTGAGCCGAGGAGCGAAATGAAGTGCATTCTATGAATCATAGTAGCGTCGCATCCCTTTGCCTGAGTCGAACGGCGGTGCGAGAAAAAGATGGTATTGTAAACGAACTAAAGAGGCTTCCTAGCACCTCCTCTTTACCAGCTTATTTCTACATACCTCATTTTAATATTCATTTGTATGTTATTTGTGCTAACTATATCAGTATGCATATGTTATGTTGTAAAAGGGAATGCTAAAGTATAATATGCAAAATAAATCTCAAAAGATGTGTTACGAAGTCTTCTGTCCCAAAGAAAACAGGATCCAAAGAAAGACTCATATGGTGTCCCAACATTGGTTTAGTTCGCGGTACCGAGGCTCTTCACACGCTGACCGCCGTAGCCTATTTGCATGCAGATGCACACAGCATACACCATTTCAAACGGCACAGGCTATTGATAACGGAGGCGGTAGAAGAATTTTCGGACTTGAGGATGTTATGGAGTAAAAAGTGTGCTGCAAAATCACTGCCATATTAACACGTGACGCCCATCACATAAATGAACTGGAGCGATGCTGTGGCACACAGAAATGGATTACATCACCAATAGATATAACCTTGTCACTCCTTTTGTGTTTCACATCAACATAGTTCAGGCCAGTGATACATGCAGCTGCATCCTCACCTGAGTTGACTGCACAACCTGCATTAGCATAAATACATGGCCACGGCTCCAGCATCAATGCAGACCAGTCTCTCGTGGTATCCACCTGTGTAGGTAAATGGCGAATGGTGTGGTAGGTAATTCCGAAAGATGAAAAAGTTTCTGCTATCACATGCAATTGTGGATTCGCGGAGGTCTGTGTGTTTTCTGGTGTCGACTGACCCTGATGGCCTCCCTCTTGGTTTCCTCTGACCCTGATGGCCTCCCCCTTGGTTTCCTCTGACCCTGAAGGCCTCCCCCTTAGTTTCCTCTGAAGCCCTCGCCCATCATGAAAACGGATTTGACACTGATGGTGGTACTTGGCCCCATCTGTCACAAGATCACCCACATTTTGAATGTGTGTATATACAGACTCTCCCCAGCTATCAGCTCCGTCACTTTGACTGCAACAAATGATAATATTTCAGTTGTTGCTGCTTCTTGAGTCGCCTCACGATGGTCCTTTGGTTGTTTTGCGATCTTACTGTAGTCTACATATTTCCCACAGTACTGACAGTCTTGTTTTATATTAAACATAGTAGCCTGTGAACGGCAGGAGACTTTCTTATGCACTTGTCCCTCCAATTCTTCTGACTCCCTTTTTCGTTTCTTTATGCATGATGGCATGATGTAATGTTCTTTGCACTATTTATAAGCCGGAACTAGCAACAGTTTAGATAATAGCTTTCCATCAAGTCCATCCCTCAGATCAGCACTACTGTTCAATATGCTAGGAGGGCCTCTTTCTGTGACAGTACTTCGGTCAGAGGTGACTGGCTTATCACAAAAATCGCAAATATCACTATTCTTGTGATGACATCCCCTTCCATCCACACTGTCTTCTATCCATCTACGTACTTCTGCATCTACACTTCAATCTGTATCCAACCAGAAAAAAAAAAATCTGATGTATTTTCTAGTTTATAAATTCATAGAAAAATTATCAAAACAGATTTCCGATTTTTTTGCGTTTGGTGCAGGTTCTCTGTGTATATCAGTGACATAGAATTCTTAAAATAATAGCAGAAATGGATTTATCTCTCCTTAAAACCCATAAAAGGTGGTATTACATGACCAAGAGTGAAATTTAGTCACAAACCTACATGCGCCTCCCACGCCGATGGTGGCCATCTTGGATTTTTCGTCACACACGGTTAACTTACGTGGAATGTTTAGAATGTTTCTTGATTTTGACTTACGAGGCTTCTATGTAACTTTCCTGAAAAAATCAGCTTTCTCGAATTTTTTTCCAGGTGTATCCTTAATGCTCTTGGGCTGTAAGTCGACGATGGAACACTTAACTTTTGGTGTCCGTACTATAGAATGGATATAAATTCCGTATAAAATGTACCGAGAAGAATGACAAAAACGATACATGATGTTCGGAACCTTTCATTTGAAGACAGACCAAAAAGGCTACTAGAAAGTCGTAGAGCAAGGGGAGACTTAATTGAGGGGTTTAAGTGGATGAAGGAGAGACATTAGCAAGGTACTTAAAGTGAGCATACAGGATAGAACTAGAAGTAATGGTTCCAAACTGGATAAATTCCGTTTTAATATGGAAATAGGTAGGAATTCGTTTGGCAATAGAGTGGTAGACGAATGGAATAAGCTGCCTAATGATGTAGCTACTGCCCCTTCCATTAAGAGTTTCAAGCATTGGCTAGATAAGCATATGACACATAAGGGGAAGGTATTAAAAAAAAAAACTCATAACCAGTACAAATTCATTCTTTTTCCTTTTCAGGTTACACTGACAGTCTCTATTTCTGCTTTCACACTTTCCTATAAAGTGTCCACACCAGTTTTTCTATGCTGCATGGTGTTCCCTCTGACTTTTTCCTCTCGGCAACGGCTGGAAGGTTTGGAGGGCGGAGGAGAGCCTTCTTTGCTATCCTTATCTCATTCTATAAGTTCAGTTACTCTTCTAGGAGCTACCTAGCACGAGCCAACCAACCTACTGCAGTTATCCTTTCTTCTAATGTTCATATCATCAATTCCATGGGCGGATTTTCTAGTCTCATCTGGTACTTGTTCATATGTAATCGCCTTGTCAGCATCTTGGAAGCATCTCTGTTTAGACTGCTGGCCACATGAATGTAAGCTTTAAGTTCTCTTTGTGTGCTGATGCAATGACCCATTGTTCAACTTTGTTTAGGACGAGTTTACGTTTTAGTGGGCAAATGTGCATTTTGTTTCTTCGGAAACAAACAGAAGCAAAGGATGAAGTAACAGATATGTAAAAGGGAAAGAAGGAAGTTGAGGAGAAAAGAAATGAAGAGATAGACTACGGTATAACAGGGAGGAGCAGGGTTAAGGATTATGTGGGAAGATAAGGGAGAGAGACGGAGCGATGTGAAAGGGTGGAGGGGAGTTGTAGATAAAGGTCAGGAAGAGAGAGAGAGAGAGAGAGAGAGCGATGTAAGAGGGAAGGAAGAGGGGTTGCGGAGGACGAAAGGCAAGACCAGGCAGCGTGAGATGAAGTCTGTAACTTATGTTAAGAGACAATCTCTCTCTCTTTCTCTCTCTCTCTCACACACACACACACACACACACACACACACACACACACACACACACACACACACGATAATTCGGGAATGGAAAAATTTGTGCCAAGAGTAAGGGGGAAAGAAAACAGGAAAAAGGAGTGGTTTAATAGAAGGTGTATGATAGCAAAAAGAGAGAGAGAGACGGCGTGGAACAATTGGAGAAAGAGAGGTAACAACAAAACAAAGGAAGAATATAAAAGAACTAGAAATGAATACACAAGAATACGTAGAGAGGAAGAAAGGAATTTTGAAAAAGGTATAATAGACAAATGTAAGGATGAACCCAAACTGTTTTATAGATTTGTCAATGGCAAGTTGAAACAAAAGGAGGGAATCACCAAACTGAAAGTAGAAGGAGAATTCCATAAAGATGCGGCGATTCAAGCAGAAATAATGAACAAATGTTTCCAATCAGTTTTCACTAATGAAAAGGAGTTTGTGGAAGGAGAGGGAGTGACTAGAAATGTAGTGATAAAATATATAAAAGCGGAAGTACAGGAAGTATATAAATTACTGGAAACTCAAGATATAAGGAAAGCCCCAGGACCAGATGGAATCTCTAATTGGGTACTGAAGGAATGTAGAGAACAATTCGCGGATAAGATTCACAGTTTAATTGTGTATTCTCTGGAAGAGGCGAAAGTGCCTCAAGAATGGAAGACGGCAAATGTGGTACCAATTTTTATAAAGGAGGAAACAGGGAAGAACCCCTGAATTATAGAACCCAGCGGATTCTGAAAGGTGTCTGGGTTACGAGAAAATCTGCGAGAACTTTTGCGATGTGCATACGAGGTTTTGACAAGTGGTATTCCCATAATTCTGGAGAGTGTTGTACGACAATCTTAAGACCAACACCAGGTTGCGCCAGCGCAAGTGTTGGCCAATCAAGGAGCGGAAGGTTTCTCTATTTAAACCTGAGTAACCAATCACAGTACACCGGAGTATGACGTCACAGTGGTAGCAGACGATGTTTCCACACCGCCAGTCATAATTTCCAAGACAGTATTGAAGCAGTGGAAGACCACCAAAATATTATGTACAGAAGGGCAGTGAACTTCTCAGAGGAAGAAATAAGTGCGCTGATTCATTATTTGGTAAATTTTTACTTTTACTCCCGCACGCCATTTTTGCATGGAATTTTCATTTTCCTAGTATTTTCAGCGTAATTCATTTTAATTTGACCTTCATTTCTGTCGGAAATCACTCGTTTTTGAGTTACACCCCCCCACCCCCAATGTTTCACTGTTGAACAGGAGGTTCTGGCAGGTTGGATTACGCAAAAACGAGTGATTGCCGACAGAAATGAAGGTCAAATTCAAATGAATTACACTGAAAATACTGGGAAAATGAAAATTCCATGCAAAAGCCTAACCTTGCTGAAATAAACCTAACCTAACCATACTTAAACCGGTAAATTTTTACAAGTGGACAATACACCCCCTAGGTAGTGCAATATATTTTTCTGGCAGTTTTTGATGCGATATCGAATGTTTCTGACCTTCATTTTCGTCGGAAATGCCTCATTTCCCCTCTTTTCCAATCATGAACTTTGATTGGACAAGTAGGTGAAATCAAGCATTTTCCCAAAAAAGTGAAGTAAAAAACAACTCAAATCGCATCAAAAACCACAGAAAAATATAATTTTAAGCTTCTTATCGACCTCGTGTTTCCTAACTGGGGGGCTCCGCCCCCCAGACCCCCCACCTGGCCGTGTTTCCCAACTGGGGGGCTCCGCCCCCCAGACCCCCCTTACATTAACCTAACCTAACCTAACCTATCCTAGGGGAATGCTTACCTAGAGATACGATGGTCCAGGACGAGAGTCGTCCGTTCTTTGCGTCTTTTCTTGGTCTTATTCAAATAAAAAGTATGCCTGCACAGCCAGATCTTGTCTTTTTCTCAAAAAACTAAGTCTGTATTATGTTCTGGGCACTTTGGAACTGTAGATCTAATTACTCCATGGTCTTTCAAGAACGATATGGCAGTATCTTCGTTTTCATAAAAGGTAGCGAAAGCTTTCATGTAATTTAACTCGCACCAATTACAGATCGCCAGAGCGCAATGACTTAGTTCAGGGGACTGACGAAGTTTCAAAATTTGAAATTCGAGGGGAAATGAAAAGGATGCACTTGATTGGCTATTGTCTATTGAATGTGATTGGTTGAAGCCGACTTACATGCCTAGTTCCACCCACGCAGCGGTAACGCACGTACTAACACACACCCTACCCTTGCTAACGCACGCACGAACACATAATATCCTAGCCTCCACTCCGTCAACATGTCCGCCCGCCTTTGTCAGGTACATTAGTTAGTGGGTAATTAAACTAGTAAAATGAAATTTGCGACGGGTAGGACACACTCTGCGTTGCTAAGTATCATATTCAAAGTAAGATAATGGAAGAAAATGTGCCCGGTGCCGTACGGGAGTAATTATACAATAATACCCATTATTTTTTCGACATTGTGTCATGAAGGCTATCACCATATTTTAGATGAGTTTCTTCTTAACACTGGCTTGTTTAATCGAATTTTTGTGAACATTATATCAATAGGCTATAATTTGTTTGTAGAAAAGGCAATATTGGTCGAAAATGCTAGTTTTACCACTTATGTCGAAGTAGTACTTGCTCCGTTATAGTATTCTGGCATCGTCTACGACGGTCTGTTGCCACTTGTAATTATTATTTTTTGAAAAATCGCAACAGTTGTATGCACTTAAGGATTAATTGATGCATGATTTAATTCTGAGGATTTGGGGGATGTTTGAGCTACAACATTTGTAAAAATAGGAGAGTTATAAGGCTTACGATGTACTAAGGGCTGCCCCTCACATGGCGCAACTCTACGAGGAGAATTGACAACGCCGCATAGGGTTTGCGCTCGTTTTCTAGGGCTCCAGAATATGCACTTAAGTGAAAAGTTGCTCTTACGCCCAAAGATGGTGGATTTGCGAGGATTTCTGAGCTTTCAGAATCCGCCATGTCTCCAATCAACATGGTCGCAAAATTGTGCGAGAGAATTCTGAAAGATAGATGGGTAAAATATGTGGAAGAGATTAATATTTTGGCTAATAGTCAGTTTGGATTCAGAAGTGGAAGGTTATGTGTTTTCAACCTGTTGAGTTTTTACTCGAGCAATTGACGTGCTTCAGGAGAGAGATGGTTGGGTGGATTGTGTGTACAGTAGTTAGATTTGGAGAAGGCCTTCGACAAGGTACCACATAAAAGACTAATGTGGAAACCAGAGTATATAAGAGGACTGAGGGGGAACCTCCTGGAATGAATGAAAGACTTTTTGGGAGACAGACAAATGAGGACAGTAATAAAGGATAGGATGTCTGGATGGAGGGAAGTAACAAGTGGAGTCCCCCAGGGCTCGGTGTTGGTGCCAGTAATGTTCCTGACTTCTATCTATCTATCTATCTATAGCCCGACGCCCTAATCCCGCAAAGGGTGGCCGCAGACAAAACGCCTCCAAGTTGCTCTGTCACCCACCATTTGACTACCCTCCCCCCAACTCACCCCCCCCTCCCTTATATACCTCTCCAACTCCATCCCTCCACCTCATCCTCGGTCTACCTCTCCCTCTCCCTCCCTCCACCTCACCTACATACACCCTCTTAGTCAGTCTTTCATTCTCCATTCTCTTCACATGTCCAAACCACCTCAGTGTATTTCTCCTAATCTTCTCAACCACATCCACATCCACCCCACAGCGTTCCTTCACTTCTTCATTCGTCAACCTGTCCCTCCATGTCACTCCACATGCTCCTCTCAAGTAACTCATTTCCACTGCTCTCACTCTTGACTTGTTCCTCTCTTGCAAGGTCCATGCCTCGCTTCCATACATCAGGGTAGGGATCACAATACTATCATGCAGTGACTTCTTAACTTCCATACTCACCTCCCTATTTCTCATCACTGCTTTCAGTGAACCAACAACCTTCCTACCCTGCTGTACTTCGTACCCTTTCACGCACTTCATCCCCCAAAGTTCCATCCTTACTCATCACACTACCCAAGTACTTGAATGCACCCACATTCTCCATATCCTCACCATCCAACCTCACTGCACACTCTGTGACTTCATTCCTCTCAAACACCATAACTTTACTTTTGTTTACATTAACTTTCAAATTCCTCCTCCTACACACTGTCCCAAATTCATTCACCAAACCTTGCAACTCAATAAGTCAAATTTAGCATTAAACTCGTTTACATTTTTAGACTGGATGATCTCTTTGTCCAGGCTGTTGCACAGGTCAATACATCTATAAGGAAAACTATATTTCTTGATATCTTTCAAGCAGCTTGACTTACATAAATATGGTAGATGGAGTGAACAGTTATGCAAGTCTGTTTGCTGATGATGCAAAGATCTTGAGGAAGGTAGAGGTTGTGGAGGATTGTATAATGCTGTAGGAGGATCTTTATAGGATACTCGAATGGAGCCAGATGTGGGAAATGAAATTCAATGCCAAAAAAAATGTAAAATTTTGGAAATGGGAAAAAGTACCAAGAGGCCATCACTGAATTATTTGATGGGTAATGAACCAATCACAAAAGCGAGAGAAGAGAAAGATTTGGGAGTGCTGGTCCATGACAGTTTGTCACCTGAAAAACACATTAAGACAGTTAGACAGACGTATAAATTCCTGACTAATATAAGAGTAGCCTTTCATTATATGGATGAGGAGATGATGAAGAAATTGATAGTGGCCATGATTCGCCCCGGGTTAGAGTATGCAGCAGTAGTATGTCCCCGCACAAAAAGAAAGATATAAACAAGACTGACAGAATGCAAAGAACAGCAACCAAAATGGTCCCAAGTCTCGCAGATCTGTCGTACAGAGAGAGGCTGGAAAAGCTGGATTTGCCTTCTTCAAAAGAAAGGAGAAAGAGAGGCAACATGATTGCAGTGTTCAGGACTATGATGGGAGTAGATCAAATTAACAAAGAAGATCTGTTTTTATGGGATTAGAGAGTAACAAGAGGACACAGAATGAAATTGAAGAAGCCAAGCTGCTTGAAAGATATCAAGAAATATAGTTTTCCTTATAGATGTATTGACCTGTGGAATAGCCTGGACAAAGAGATCATCCAGTCTAAAAACTTAAACAAGTTTAATGCTAAATTTGACTTACTGAGAAACAGAGACGGGACCCCACGAGCGTAGCTCATTTCCTGTACAGGTATATCATAATTAGGTAAATACAGTTAGGTAAATACACACACACACACACACACACACACACACACACTATAAACAGGCAAATGAATATACAATGATAAGGAGGGAAGCTCAAAGACAGGTAGAGGAAGACATTATAAATAAAAGTTGTGTTCAACATAAGCTATTTTACAGCTACATCCAGAACAAATCCAAAGTTAAAGATAAAATACAGTCCATTACGGACGAGAGGATTATCTATACACAAGAGAAAGATATTTGTGAAGCACTGAATGAAAAATTCCAGTCAATTTTTACAGAAGAAATTAATTTTGAAAGCGATGATATGGAACAAGCATACCCACACATATTACCGGATATACAAATATCAGAAAAAGAAGTACAGGAAGAGTTATGTAAATTAGACAAACGAAAAGCATATGGTCCTCACGAATTTCAGGTTGGGTGCTACATGACTGTGCAGAAGAGTTAAGCAGACCATTACATTTAATACTCAAGGAATCCTTAAGTCAAGGTAAACTACGTGATATTTGGAAGAAAGCAAACATTGTTCCCCTATTCAAGAAAGGGAGTTGACAGAATCCATTCAACTACCAACCAGTATCACTGACCAGTGGTGTAAGATACTGGAAAAGCTGATATGGAAAGTTTAGATAAACCATCTAGATGAAAACAGTATGATAACAGATGGGTAGTTCGGTTTTAGAAAGGGAAAATCATGTTACTAATCTACTAAGCTACTATGATAGTTACAGGAACATTACAGAAAAGAGGAGGATGGGTGGACAGTATCTATTTAAATTTCAAGAAAGCATTTGACAGAGTACCGCACCAAAGACTTTTATGGAAACTGTACCATAAAGGAGGTAACCAAGGCAACCTGTACTGTTGGATTCATGATTTTCTCAGAAAAAGGGAAATGAGAACAGTACTAAGGGGAAATTACTCATCATGGAGGGAAATGACTAGTATATTTCCACAGGGCTTGTGCTGGCACCAATTATGTTTTTAGTATGTATAAATGACATAGACAACATCGCAAATGGAAACTATCTAAATATGTTTGCTGATAATGCAAAAACATGACGGAAAATTACTAACAAAGATTCTTGCAGAAAGCTACTAGAAGAATTAAATAAACTTCATGAATGGAGCAATAAATGGCAAATGGAATTTAGTGTGTACAAGTGTCATGTAAGTAAGCTTGGTAAAAGTGAAAAAGACCAAATTGGGATTATAAGTTAGGAAGTTCAACCCTACAAATTTAATATCAGAAAGGGTGAAGGACCTAGGAGTGATTATCAATAACAGACTATCTCCATTTGACCACACCAGTCAGAACATACGTAACATGTATACACTGCTTGCTAATATAAGAATAGCATTCACATATATAAACGAAGACATGCTGAGAAAGATAATAACATCATTCATCAGACCAACCCTGGAGTTTGCATCAATAGTCTGGAATCCTCATCTCAAAAAACACATAGACAAGGCTGAAAAAGTATAAAGGGCAGCTACAAGATGGGCACCAAGCTTAAGGGATCTGAGCTACAAAGAAAAACTACAAAAATTAAATCTACCAACACTACAAGAGAGAAGGAAAAGGGGAGACATGATTGTGCTACAACAATGCATCTCAGGGAAAGATAAAATAGACATAAATGAATATATAACCTATGGGGAAACATCAGCAAGAGGACACTGCAAAAAACTACATAAAAAGAGAGGCGATAAAGACGTAAGGAAATCCAGTTTCCCAAATAGGGCAATTAATCAGTGGAATGCACTACTGAATGAAACAGTGTGTGCCAAAACTATTCATAAATTTAAGGATATGAATGAAAAAAATGGCTCAATACACGAGACACTACGAGATTGACTCATTCCTGTAAAGATACAGTTAGGTAAGAACACACACACACACCCATCATGATTCAATACTGTACATAGATAACTAACGTTATGAAAATAGATACTTCATCTTGTACTGGGCTCTTCTTTATTAACATAGATGTCCTTCAGATTTACAAAGCTGACTATCACCACAGCATCCCCTCCGAAACCTCTATCATGACAACACAAGTTATACATATTCCTACCTCTGCCCTGCACAGCTCAGCTCTAGCAGTACCTAGCCACATCATATGACTGGAAGGGAGATTATCTACAGTGCTTGTATTCTCTATCTATCTATCTATTGCCAGATGCCACAATCCCATAAGGGGTGGCCATTTGATTTTAAGTTATTTGTTTTACAGGTAGGGGCACTAACCCTCCACCAACCCACTTGTTGACACGTAGGGATTGGTTATATGGTTACCACCCAGAGTTGTAAATGGTTTCTTGACTTACAGGAAACCATTTGGCCTGTCACTCAATGTAAAGCCACCTGTAATGGAAAGAAAAGCAATAAAGCAATAAGAAGTGACAGGAAAGATGGGAGAAATAGGACGAGAGGAGGGCAGGCACAGAAAAAGAATGATAAAGGCTAAGGAAGAAGTAGGCAGCACTACATCAAGTCAGTGGATGATGGTCACCATAATTCATATTTCCCACTGTCAGCTGTTGCAGTACATACTTGCACTGTAGTACACAGACTGGCAGTGCACTGTACAGTCAAAGACAAAAGTCGTGTCCCAGTTTTGTCCGAAGATTAAGTGAAACATGTGAAACATTATGAAAGTTCTACTACAACTACATATTCATGGTTGGTTAGCCTAACTTTCCTCATGCTTCATATCTGCTGCTGATGAGATGACAATATAAATGAACCTGGGAAATTCCAAAGCCTTAGCATCCATTTGTGAGAACTGCTGCATCCGCGAGACAAAATGTGAACCACATTCAGCCAAGTGATGACTGCCTGACTGCTACATCTTACACCTTACCACAAAATGTCAGGCAGACCTAGTATATACCTTGGTATGGAAAGGGCAAAACAACACACACCTAACTACTGGGAAGATGAGAGAGGATATGATACAGTAAAACCTCGCTATAACAGAGTAATTGGGGCCCTAGCCATTATTCCAATAAAAGCGACATCCGGACTTCCCCGTCAACCCAGACTTTTTCCGATATATCTGACATTAGTCCAGATTGCACTGACAATTCTTAAACTGTTTTTTCACTACCACTGCAGTACTGTACAGTATTATACATTCACTACAATAGCCAAATGGTATAATATGTATAATAACACTGTACTGTACACTGATAAAAATGTCTTATTTACCATATTGTGGTGAACATAGCTGAAGCAATCAGGCAGTCAGGACTGCTTATGGCTTTTTCTGATATGTAAGAATTTAGTCCAGACATGTGGAGAGAATGGAGAATAAAAAACTGCCTAAGAGGGTGTATGTAAGTGACATGGAGGGAGGGGGAGACCGAGGATGAGGTGGAAGGATGGAGTTGAGAGGTATATGAGAGCAGGGGGAGTGAGCTGGGGGGAGGGTAGTCAAATGGTGGGTGACAGAGCGACTTGGAGGCATTTTGTCTGCGGCCACCCTTTGCAGGATTAGGGCGTTGGGCTATAGGCCTAGTTATAGACAGATAGCTCCTCGATTCCGAAAAACACGAATTCCTGTCTACTGAAATCTGTTATATTGGAGTTTTACTGTATACCTTTACTTAGGATGAAAGACTCTTGAACAGATAGTTCAAACATTCGGTGCAAGCGGAACTGTAGAAAGGTGGATTAGGCGCATCCGGGAAGAAGGCACAAAGGAGAACAGTTACCGTTCAGGTCGTCCTAATGTTACCACACCAATACAGATACAGGAAATAGCCTACTGTACTCATAACGACAGAAAATAGTACATGCAAGCTACGCTTATTCTGTAAGAAATGAACTGTATCCAGAATGAAGTACTGTACACAAATAGTTGTGTGCAGACTTTAGTATTCTGGGTTATGTGTTTGAACCTCAGCCAGTGGGATTCTTTTTGCCACTCATAACAAAACATTTGATTATAATTATACACTAACTCTGTCCTCATGTGTAACAACGTTGTTTGTTGACAGATAATGACAATCACAGCTTATAATTACCAACTTAAGCTATACAGAAGTTAAATTGATAAGCAGAACCAAAATCCGGACATGTCTTTAGCTAAATGAACTGCAGTGTTCCTAACATGATATTAAAAAAGAGAACAGGTGACAAACTGTTCATATACATATGATAAGTAAAATCCACAGTTGAAAAAACACTATCTATCTATCTGTCTATCTATTGCCAGACGCCATAATCCCGTAAGGGGTGGCCATTTGACTCTGAGTTATTTGTTTTACGGGGAGGGGCACTAACCCTCCACCAACTCACTTGTTGACACGTAGGGAGCACGTAGGGAGCACGTATGGTTTGGTTATATGGTTACCACCCAGCGTTGTAAATGGTTTCTTGGCTTATAGGAAACCATTTGGCTTGTCACTCAATGTAAAGCCACCTGTAAAGGAAAGAAAAGCAATAAGAAGTGACAGGAAAGATGGGAGAAATAGGAAGAAAGGAGGGCAGGCACAGAAAAAGAATGATAAAGGCTAAGGAAGAAGTAGGCAGCACTACATCAAGTGAGTGGATGATGGTGAGAAATAGGAAGAGAGGAGGACAGGCACAGAAAAAGAATGATAAAGACTAAGGAAGGAGTAGGCAGCACTACATCAAGTGAGTGGATGATGGTCGCCACCACCTACCACATAAAATAAAGACGTTATGGTAGTGGACGGGTTGATCCAGGGAACTTAAGTATGAACTGAACTTTCTCAGATTTGGGACATAGCTAGAGTAAACTTTCGGTTATCTGTTGTATTCAGCCAAGCTCTATGTCGAATAAAGCAAAATGCCGGATACTGTATTGCATTGTACCATTCCCACTGGCTCAACATTAAGTGTTCAGCGGGATATTGTGTAAGTATCTGCGTGGATGTAGTACGATTGAGGCTAAAAGGGAGGAGATTGGGAGAATGTTTGTGAGAAGAAAGTTGGATGTGTTAGCTTTGAGTGAAACGAAGATGAAAGGGAAAGGTGAGTCTATGTTTGGAAGTGTGAATGGAAGATTGTCAGGTGTTGATAGAGGAAGGACAAGAGAAGGTGTGGCCTTGTTAGTGAGCCCAGAAATACAGCAGTGTGTGATTGAATGGAAGGAGGTGTCATCGAGACTGATGTAGGTGAAAGCGAAGTTTGAACGTGAGTTGTGGGTGTTTGTAAGTGCACATGGGCCTGGTAGTGAAAGGGATGAAGAAGAAAGGGAGTCTTTCCAGAATGATGTTGATGAGTGTCTGCAGAGTTTTGGAGCGAAAATGAATGTGGTAATGATGGGAGATCTGAATGCTAGAGTGGGAAATGTAGCAGTTGAAGGTGTAGTTGGTATGCATGGTGTGTCTGGAAGAAATGAAAATTGGGAACGAATGATAGGGATGTGCGTTGAGCGAGAGATGGTGATTGGAAATACGCTGTTTGAGAAGAAAGATATTATAAGTATACATGGGTGAGACAAGAGGGATGGAATGGTTGTGGATAAAGCATTGATGGACTATATGGTTGTGTCTAGAAATGTAATAGGAAGATTGTTGGATGTGAGAGTTCTGAGAGGGGAGGGTGGAGGTATGTCTGACCATTACCTGGTGGAAGGAAAGTTAAGAGTAGGTAAGAGATGGGTGAGAGCTAGGAGGGTTAGGTGTGGCAGGGAGGTTTTGAAAGTGAGTGAGTTGGATAAAAGAGAGAAAATGATAGAGTATCAGGAGAAATTGAAAGATGAGTGGAACGGAGTGAAAGATCAGGAAAATAGCACTGTGGAGGAGGAATGGCAGTTGTTTAAGAGTGCTGTGGTGGGGCATGCAAAAGAGGTATGTGGTGTGAGACGTGTGGGTGGTGGTGTAAGAAAAGGAAGTGAATGGTGGTGCGAGGAAGTAAGTATGGCTGTGGTTGAGAAGAGACGTGCATATGAAGTGTGGCTGCAGAGGAAGGATGAGGTGTCATATGAAAGGTATAAGGAAAAGAGGAATAGGGTGAGCAGGGCTGTGTGTGATGCTAAAGTGGCAGCAGATGAGAGGTGGGGTAGGCGGCTGACTGAGAATTTTCAACAGAATAAGAAAATGTTCTGGAAGGAGGTTAAAAGGGTGCGAAAGGGAGAGTCTGGGAAGGAAGAGCAAGTAAAAGCAGAGGATGGAAGGATGTTAACTGAGATCGATGCAGTAAGGAAGAGATGGGCAGAGTATTTTGAAAGACTGTTATATGTAGAGGAGGAAAGGGTGGCTGAGACTGTGGCAGATGGAAGAGTGCAAGGAATAAATGTGTTGGGAGAGTTGAATGATTCTTTGATCATGAAGGAGGAAGTGGAGAAGGCAGTAAAGGAGATGAAAACAGGGAAAGCTGCAGGTATGGATGGGTGTGCTGTGGAATGCCTGAAGGGTGGTGGAGTGACTATTGTTGACTGGTTAGTAAGATTATTGAATGTGTGCTTTGAGAAAGGTATGGTGCCAACTGACTGGGCAAGTGCTTGTGTGGTCCCGTTGTATAAAGGCAAGGGTGATAAGTATGAATGTACTAGCTTTAGGGGTATAAGTCTGTTGAGTGTTGTAGGTAAAGTGTATGGTAGAGTGTTAATTATGAGAGTTAGAGAGGGTACAGAGGAAGTGACTGGTGATGAGCAGTGTGGCTTTAGGAGAGGGAGGGGATGCATGGATCAGGTGTTCGCTGTGAGACTATCTATCTATCTATCTATAGCCCGACGCCCTAATCCCGCAAAGGGTGGCCGCAGACAAAACGCCTCCAAGTCACTCTGTCACCCACCATTTGACTCCCCTCCCCCCAACTCACCCCCCCCTCCCTCATATACCTCTCAACTCCATCCCTCCACCTCATCCTCGGTCTACCCCTCCCTCTCCCTCCCTCCACCTCACCTACATACACCCTCTTAGTCAGTCTTTCATTCTCCATTCTCTCCACATGTCCAAACCACCTCAGTGTATTTCTCCTAATCTTTTCAACCACATCCACATCTACCCCACAACGTTCCTTCACTTCTTCATTCGTCAACCTGTCCCTCCACGTCACTCCACATGCTGCTCTCAGGTAACTCATTTCCACTGCTCTCACTCTTGACTTGTTCCCCTCTTGCAAGGTCCACACCTCGCTTCCATATGTCAGGGTAGGGATCACAATACCATCATGCAGTGACTTCTTAACTTCTATACTCACCTCCCTATTTCTCATCACTGCTTTCAGTGTACCAACAACCTTTCTTCCCTGCTGTACCCTTTCACGTACTTCATCCCCCAAAGTTCCATCCTTACTCATCACACTACCCAAGTACTTGAATGCACTCACATTCTCCATATCCTCACCATCCAACCTCACTGCACACTCTGTGACTTCATTCCTCTCAAACACCATAACTTTACTTTTGTTTACATTAACTTTCAGCTTCCTCCTCCTACACACTGTCCCAAATTAATTCACCAAACCTTGCAACTCCCATTCATCTTCACTCAACAATACTGTATCATCAGCAAACAGCAACACCGGAAGCTTCCAAATCTCACCCTCATTCATTAGGGCCAGCCCCACATCCACTGCCCTACCTTGCACCTCCTTTACAACCCCATCCATATATATATTAAACAGCCATGGAGACATCACACACCCCTGTTTCAGTCCCACACTGAGATCAAAGAACTCACTCAGCTCACCATCCACTCGCACCGTAGCCCTAGCTCCCTCGTACATACTCTTCACAGCACTCAACAATTTCCCCTCCACTCCATATATTCTTAGTACCTTCCACATACCTTGCCTATCTATTCTGTCATAAGCTTTCTCCAAGTCCATGAAGGCAGCATACACTTTCCTTCCCTTCTCTAGATACTTCTCCACTAAACATCTTAGAACAAATATCTGATCTACACACCCTTTTTCCTTCCTAAATCCCCCTTGTTCTTCTCCAACTAGCTCCTCTGTCATATGCCTAACCCTATCAATGAGTATTCTACCATATATTTTACCAGTCACACTAAGAAGGCAAATACCCCTATGTGTGAAAAGTTTTTAGCGAAAGGCAAGGATGTGTTTTGGGCATTCATGGATTTAGAGAAAGCATATGATACCATTGATAGGGAGGCTTTGTGGACTGTTTTAAGATTGTATGGACTTGATGGTAGGTTACTAAAAGGGGTGAAAAGTTTTTATGTAAATAGTAGAGCGTGTGTAAGAGTGGGAAATGCTGTGAGTGATTGGTTTCCTGTGACAGTGGGGTTGCGACAGGGATGTGTGATGTCGCCTTGGTTGTTTAATATTCATATGGATGGTGTTGTAAGGGAGGTGAATGCAAGAGTTTTAGGTGGAGGTCTGAGTCTGGTGAATGTTGATGGTGGAGAGTGGAATCTGAAGCAGCTGCTGTTTGCAGATGATATTGCACTGGTGGCTGATTCAGAGGAGAGATTGAGACAGTTGGTAGAGGAGTTTGGAAGGGTGTGTGATAGGAGGAAATTGAAAGTAAATGAGAATAAGAGTAAAGTGATGAAGTGTACGAGGTTGGTAGATGGTAGGAGGATGAATATAGTTCTGAATGGTGAGCTGCTTGAGGAGGTAGAGTGTTTTAAATATTTAGGGTCACATGTTGCTGTGGATGGAAGAATAGATGCAGAAGTGAAGTTTAGAATGAATGAAGTAGGTAAGATGCTGGGAGGAATGAAAAAAGTGTTTAGATGTCGTTCGCTTAGAATGGACATAAAGAGAAGGCTGTATGAGGGTGTTGTGGTACAGACTGCATTATATGGGGCTGAAACATGGAATATGGGTGTAGCAGAGAGGAAAAGTTTGAATGTAATGGAGATAAGGTGTCTGAGGAGTATGTGCGGAGTGAAGCGTATGGATTGAGTGCGAAATGGTGAAGTGCGAAGGAGAACTGGAGCTGTTCGGGAGATGACTGGTAGAGTTGAGCAGAGGGTGTTGCGATGGTTGGGGCATATGGAGAGAATGGATAATGAGCAATTGGTGAAAAAGGTAACTAGATCTGATGTGAGAGGTGTAAGGCTGACAGGGAGACCATGAATAGGATGGATGGACAGTGTGAAGAGAGCGCTGGATGCAAGAGAGATGTCTGTTGAGCAAGGAAGAGTGACTGTGCGTGACAGAAATAAATGGAGAGAAATTGTGAATGAATAAGTGATGACGCAGCCGTAAGGGGATATTCTCCTGCATTTTGGTCTGATCAGCTAGTCAGGTCAGGTGCAGGTAAGAGGATGGGTCTATTATGATGTGGCAGGGGTAAACCAGCTCTACTGTCGGACCCTGCTGCGGATGTCACTGACTGCACTGCGCAGTTGACCCTTGTGCGGTGTGGTGCGGTGAGGATCTGTCCCTTCTTCCCTTTGGGGCTAAGATGAGAATGAATGTGTTTGAATGGATGAGTAAGTGGGGAGTGTGTCGTCCTGTCTCGGCTACCTCCCTTTCCTTGGGGGAAGCAGCCTAGGTATATAGACAGATAGATCTGTCTCAACCCTCTATCCTAAAAACTTTCCCATGAATAAAAGAAGAATGCTAAGCGTAAAATACAATACTGTGCAGTATTGATGCAATGCAGCCGTACTGTACAGTACAATCCCAGTTAACCAGAAAGCTTACCTTCCCAGTTACTTATTTCTCCCAGACAACAAGTGGGTTGGTGGAGGGTTAGTGCCTCTCCCTGTAAAACAAATGACTCAAAGTCAAATGGCCACCCCTTACGGGATTATGGCATCTGGCAATAGATAGATAAATAGATAGATAGACATCTGATATACAGTATACTCCATACTCCTATACATAGGCTATATCACTGCAGTATAATATATACAATACCACTCATATCCAGGGCCACACAAACAATTCCATTTGAAACATAACCTCCTCTTAAACACACCTCACAGGCATAAAACACATGATTGTAGTGTCCTGCAGGTGTGCACAGTGCACACAGTAAGGTCATTTTGTTAAACATCATTTGTTATTTTAGTCATAAAACATGAAAAAATAAACAAAAGAAATTTATCTTGAGCATTTACCGGTGAACTGATGATTAGGAAAGAAGTGTTGTACAGTAGAATTAGCACGACTCCCTTGTTCATAGTTGTGTATGGCCACGGCTCACCAATTAATTCCCCAAATACATTCTAAGAGAAATTTATACATCATCGTAGAATGCATTTGCACTGGCAAAGAAGACAAAATCTGGCCAATATAAATGAAGGTTTGCTTTGTTGGATAAAATTACTGTGCTCCCAGTTCATGCGTATTTACTGTATTATCTGCATACCAGCTGAATGGTGAGTGAGGGGTGGAGTTCAGCGGTCAGTCAAGGAATAAATTGGTGGGCCACAGCCCTATACGTAACTAGGAACAAGGAAGTCATGATAATTGTATTGAACAACACTTCTTTCCTGATCATCAGTTCACCAATAAATGCTTAAGATTTATTTCTTTAGTTTATTTTTCCTCAGCAACTCGTATGTATTTACCGTATTATCTGCTAAACAGCTGAGTGGCAAGTGAGGAGCAGAGTGATGGCAGTCAGGTAAGGAATAAATTGGTGGGCCGCAGTTGTTTGCATAACTGTAAGCAAGGGAGTCGTGATAATTCTACTGTACAACACTACTCTCCAGATCATCAGTTCACCAATAAATGCTTGATTTGTTTCTTTACTTCATTTTTTCATGTTTTTATGAGCAACATTTAACTGACTGGGCTTGCCAAGATACTGTAAGATATTGCAAGTTCGTTGGTAGTTAGTAACGGTTCATTAGGTAGAAAACCATACAGGTACCACACACTTTCTGCCAATGAAATGCACATCATTTTTTCAATAGATTTATTCGTCCTGCTTTTCTCGACCCTCTAACCTAAAGACTTTCCCATAAGTAAACTAGAGGGGCACTCAGTGGGGCGCATCTCTCCGACAAAGGCAATGTAATTTCCAAAGCACTCTTCATATGGGTTAAGTTTTCTCATCACTGATTAGGGTTTCATAAAAAATGTTTTCCAGATCCAGAATCTGTAATACGACCCAGATTGGTCCCAAAAGTTAGACAATTATTCCCCGGGACATGGGCTATCTACCCACCAAATTTGGCTCAAATCTCTCTTTCTGTTTTTGAGTAATCCTGCTAACAGAAAACAAACAAACAAACAAACAGGGCTGAAAACATACTCTCCTTGTAGGAGAAAGATGAAAATTAAACAAAATACATAACAGTATTGACACAGTACAGTAATACAGTACAAAGCATACTATGTACTCACCTAGTGTTGGCATCAATGGAGGGTATTGCACACCATGCAGTACAGTTCAGTGCACTTAGTCTCCATGTAGTCCAGTGGAAGTAATTACAAGATACAGTAATTTCAGAATCACAAAAGAACACTAGGACATGAAGCATTGTGAGGCAACAAGCTTTGCAACAACAAAAAGTAAGGCATGAGAGGCCAAAGAGTAAGTCTTAGCACCAGGGTTTTGTCATAATGGTAACAAGAGCAGAATGTATAGATACGTCTTCACGGAACGAAAACCATGAGAGATACAGAATGTAGGCTCGGCGTGCCAGGGGCCACTCCCACAATGAATTCCAATTGGCTGGCGTGTTGCAGGCCTTCTCATTTGCTTGTGCATTGTGGAATTTTCCCAGGCACCGGCTGACTAGTGCAGACAAGTGGTTTGTATGCCTTGCATCCTAATAATGCATAGAACTGTTGGTTACTTCCCGTTTTGGCACAGGATGATGCATAATTTTGCCGGACATTGCTTTAATATAGCCATGCCAACAGCACCAGAAATTGTGTTCGGCCAGATACTGCAACAACGGATAACTGAGAGTTTACTCATACAGTATATTTATTTTGCTTAGTTATCAAAAATATGGTAGCATCCACAAAGCTCACAGCAAATGGCAGTTCATGTCACTGCTACCAACTGCCTGAATGACGCAAAGAAGAACACACCAAAACTTGAACCTTTCAGCAGATGTTTTCACCAATTTTCAGGACATGACTCTTGTCTTTGATTGTACATCCAGTACATGGTGGGAGATGCCAGATTCTGTCTAACTATGAGTACAGGGTAATTATACATAAAACATGGTCTGCCAGTCAAAAATGGGCCAAAGCCAGTGTTTTCACTGAATAAAAGGTGCTTACCAGTACGATAAAACTTGTACAGCAAATAGCTCTTCCAAGACCAGCAACTGATGGTGTGTGTGTGGTGAAATGCTGAGGTATGGGGGTGAGACTGTTGTGGAGTGGATATGGAAGTTGTGTAGACTGGCTTGGGAAGAGGGAAGGGTTCCAGAGGACTGGAAATCAGGTATAATTGTTCCTTTATACAAAGGAAAAGGGGAGAGAGAAGTATGTGGTAACCATAGGGGTATTTGCTTTCTTAGTGTGACTGGAAAAATATATGGTAGAATACTCATTGATAGGGTTAGGCATATGACAAAGGAGCTAGTTGGAGAAGAACAAGGGGGATTTAGGAAGGGAAAAGGATGTGTAGATCAGGTATTTGTTCTGCTCACAGCAGGCATTTTCATTGGCTCAAGAGTTTTGGGATTTTTCTAGGCACTGGTTGGCTACCGCTTATGAGACGGTTGAGACACCTCGATGCCGGATATTGCATAGAACTGTCTGTTACATCCTCTTTCAGCATCAGATGTTGTATAATATCACCGGATATTGCTTTAATAGAGCCACGATAACTGCACCAGACATTGCAGCAACAGATAACTGGGAGTTTACTGTAAAGTAGATACAGGTATATATTTTTACTTATAATATACTGTAATGAGAATAAACTAGAGAAAGTGGCAAATAACACAGTACACACCAAATCTGAAAGACTCAGAAAAGACCCATATCCATATTGTTATAGACAGGCTCATTAAGGACACGCTGTAAGTTGCTTTTGTCCTTTAGTTTAGCCTGTAGTAATTTCTGCTCCACGACTCCAATACGCACATCCATCGCAGTAATCTCTTGCTTCACTCGAGTCAATGCCTTACGAATATTCACCAGGGGAGCTGCAGAAAAATAAAACATTAGAAAACATGAAGCCACTAATCAAATTACAATCGACCATTATGAGAACCAGCAAAGAGAGAGCACAAAAGCATATGTATCAATAAAGCACCCAGTGAAATGGGTCACATAGGTCTTTGTAACCTTCATTCAAATATGTAATCAAAAATCATCTGCATACTGTACATTTTTTTTCAATGTTTTCTTGATGTAGACAGAAGATTCAAAACAGCTAAAAATTAAAGGATAATTTTATATATACAGTAAAACCTCAATACAATGGACTTCAATAGACCAGAATTACCTCTTATCGGAATTGAGGAGCTACAGGACTAAATTCTTATATATTGTAAAAAGTCTGGTAAAGCCAGAAGTAACCGGACTTCCTGACCACATCAGCTATATTCACCACAATAAGGTAAATAAAAGACATGTCTATCAGTGTACAGTACAGAATTATTATATATAATACAGTATAACATTTCATGACTAGTGAATCCATAACACAGAACAGTATTGTAACTGGAATAAAAACCGTTTAAAAATCTATCCATCTATCTATAGCCCGACGCCCTAATCCCGCAAAGGGTGGCCACAGACAAAACGCCTCCAAGTCGCTCTGTCACCCACCATTTGACTACCCTCCCCCCAACTCACCCCCCCCTCCCTCATATACCTCTCAACTCCATCCCTCCACCTCTTCCTCGGTCTACCTCTCCCTCTCCCTCCCTCCACCTCACCTACATACACCCTCTTGGTCAGTCTTTCATTCTCCATTCTCTTCACATGTCCAAACCACCTCAGTGTATTTCTCCTAATCTTCTCAACCACATCCACATCCACCCCACATCGTTCCTTCACTTCTTCATTCGTCAACCTGTCCCTCCACGTCACTCCACATGCTCCTCTCAAGTAACTCATTCCACTGCTCTCACTCTTGACTTGTTCCCCTCTTGCAAGGTCCATGCCTCGCTTCCATACGTCAGGGTAGGGATCACGATACTATCATGCAGTGACTTCTTGACTTCCATACTCACCTCCCTATTTCTCATCACTGCTTTCAGTGTACCAATGACCTTCCTTCCCTGCTGTACCCTTTCACGCACTTCATCCCCCAAAGTTCTATCCTTACTCATCACACTACCCAAGTACTTGAATGCACTCACATTCTCCATATCCTCACCATCCAACCTCACTGCACACTCTGTGACTTCATTCCTCTCAAACACCACTTTTGTTTACATTAACTTGCAGATTCCTCCTCCTACACACTGTCCCAAATTCATTTACCAAACCTTGCAACTCCCATTCATCTTCACTCAAAAGTACTGTATCATCAGCAAACAGCAACACCGGAAGCTTCCAAATCTCACCCTCATTCATTAGAGCCACCCCCAAATCCACTGCCCTACCCTGCACCTCCTTTACAACCCCCGTTTAAAAATAATTGGTGCAATCCAAACTAATGTCTGATATATCGGAAAAAGTTTGGGTTAGCAGGGGGAAGTCTGGATGCAGCATTTATCGGACTTTTGCTTTTTTTTTTGGGGGGGGGGGGAATGGCTTGGGCCCCAATTAGTCCACTATAGTGACATTTTATTGTATATATATATATACATACATATATATATATATATATATATATATATATATATATATATATATATATATATATATATATATATATATTATATATATATATATATATGTATATACTGTATACATAAATATATAGTATAGAGAGAAAGAGAGAGAGAGAGAGAGAGAGAGAGTATATATACAGTATAGATAGATAGATAGATATACTGTATATGCATGAAGCTTTGTAGTGCACATACTTCCATCAGTCATGCTGGATCCTCTCTCCTCCATCTCGTGCTTGACACAGTCCAGTTCATCTGAGATCTGTGCTAGTTCATGTGACTTCTCCACCAGTTTCCCTGACACCTGACGGTACTGCTCTCGAGTTTCTGATGCAACATTCTGTAGGATGACACATTACAAAGAACAATCAATACTGGAAATTAAATACAGGTATACCCCAGTGTAACGATTCAATTGGTCAGGTAAAAACCTATTGTTAGGCGAGGTATCATGTATTGGGGTAGATTTAACATGTAGGCTAATGTAATGGGATGCGTTTTTCAGCTATGGGTTTCTCCCCGCAACCAAGTTCAAAATCCACCCAAATGAGCTCAAAAACAAGTTTAATGCCAATCTAAATGGCCTAACAGCTTTAAAAGGAGCTAACCTACACCTAACACCTCTAAATAACTCAGGAAAACCAACAAATAAAATCTGAAAATCCTGAAATATAAGTCGGGAAAAAATCAAGCTTAGTAAACTGTACCCCAAAATGACGATGCTCACCCCACCTATGGCTAAAACACATTAATCTAAGTCTAAAAACAGTTTATAAATCAACCCAAACACACAATTTTAGTCTAAAATATCATCAAAATCGGTAAAAAAAAAAAAATCAAAACCCATCGTTAAACCAGGGGTTGGCCATCATTAGGTAGGGTATGGTGGTATCTCTACCCCCATTGTTCAGCCGGGATATCACATCTAGGGGTATCATATATCGAGGTACTGTATACCTGTACTTCATCATCATTATCATCTAATTACCCAACAATCACACACAGTTGTAAAATTAATGAAAAGGAGTGGCTGAAAAATCATAAGCATGAGATATAGGTAAGAAAAAAGCCACGTGGAAACATTCTGTCATGGTCAGCTCTTTGTGAGGGTCCCCAAGAGAAAGCAGTGCATTAATGAGGTGGATTTTGTAAAATCTTGGTTTAAAGTTCGGTTACTGTAGTATGGAACAGAACCTGTAAAGGCAAGTACTGCAACTAGTTTATGTCCCTGGTGGTGTTACAAGGCTGAAAGTTCTCCAGTCATTTCTTAGAGAATCAAAAATGATGGTGCTGGAGAGGGATGCCTCCACATGTTGGCAATGATATAATTGGGCAGCTCCCCTTGGTGGTTATACAGGTGTCCCTCAACTCCTTCCCTGTCTCCTGAAAGGAGGATGGTGGACTACAAAAGAGGGGCAACTTCAGTCTGCAATCCACCAGGTTCAAATCCAGTTAAACCTTGTGCCACAACAACAAAATTTTAATACAGTAAAATTTCACTATAATGGACAAACTGGGGCCCAAGCCATTCCGAAAAAAAAGTGACATTCCAATAAAAACGACATCCAGACTTCCCCTTGCTAGCCTGGACTTTGTCCGATATATCAGACATTAGTCCAGATCGTGCCAATGGTTTTTAAACTAATTTCACTACCACTGCAGTACTGTACTGTATTATACATTCACTATAATAATCAAATGGTATATTATATACAGTAATCCCCCCAACATCTGATGTAATAGAGCCAAAGGCACGTCCGGAAAGTAGTCCTGTCCAGATAGTGGGCCCCAGCCTCCTGGACTTGTACTTATGGACCCTAACTCAGAAAAACACCTATACAACTCCCTCTGGACATGCATAGCACCTATTTAAGACCCAAATCACACCAATAAGAGACATAAAAAACTGAAATAAATGCAAAAGAACCAGAGAATGAGGTTTTAGAGGTGAGTTTATACAATATTAAACATTCTGGGTACTTACAACAAGTCCCTGGCTCCTGGACTGGTTTCAACCAACAGTTTGCAGTCCACAGTTAATCCTTTGCACTCTAAATTCTAATTTCTTAACACTGCACAACACTGTAAATTCCTGTGTGTTCTAGTGGCAAGGTATTGCAGCTTATTCAGTGTTTATTCACAAAAAACGAGCACATGTGGCTCGCATTGCGATAAACATCTGCTCTCCATTGGAGTTAGGCTGTGACTGTTGATGATGGGGTAACAGAGTTGCCAGATCGCAACGGCCACATTACCAAACTCCTCAATTTTCATTACCAAATTTAACTTTTCATTACCAAATTTGTAAAGCTTGCATCTATTCTTCACTAATTACATATACAAGTGGAAATCCATGTAATCACTCTTCTTATAATTAACAGCATGTTGATTATTATCACGCTATATAGGCTACAAAATTAATCAGAGAGGGCAAACAATCCACCATCTCCATCCCGTGTATCCTCATACATGTGAAAAATCTGTTTCGTACTGTATTATTCTGATTCATTACCAAACGAATTTTTCATTACCATATTGTCCACATTTGGTAATGAAAAATACCAAATGGCAACCCTGACAAGGGAGGGGGAGGGGGGAGGAAGGAAGGGGTGAAGGGTCCATGGTGTAACAGCTGTTTGGCGCAACGTGGCAATTTCAAATTACAGTAAGGAAAGAAGTCAAATTTTTTTCGAATTCTTTGCGATTTTTGCCCCATTTTGGGAATATTGGATCCTGAGACGAAATGTCCGGTAACTGGGGATGTCCGGAAATTGGGCGTCCGGATATTACAAGGATTACTGTATAATAGTACACTACTGTAATGTGCACTGATAAACATGACTTTTATTTACCTTATTGTGGTGATTATAGCTGAAGTGGTCAGGCAGTCCAGACTGCTTCTGGCTTTATCGGATGTTTTCCAATATACAGTATAAGAATTTAGTCCAGTAGCTCCTCAATTCCGATAAAAGCAAATTCCGGTCTATTGAGGTCTGTTATATTGAGGTTTTACTGTACTGTTTCAATACTATGGCCATTCCACAGTTTTATTAGCCTACCAGCCCAATAAAGGACAAAAAAAAAAAGGATGGTAAACGTAATACTGTACATTATATTTTCTTCTGACCTGTAGGTTGCGGTACTCAAGCAATAATGGTTCCAACTGTCCATTGAGGTACTTCTCCCTAGAGCTGATCTTCTCCAGACTTCGCGTGATCTCCGAGTGAAGGTTGTCTAGTTGCTTCTGGGTGAAGTTCAGAGTTTCATTGATCTTGGACCGGTGTTCATGCATCTGCTCAATACGTGACCGCCAGTCACGATTATCTGCACAAAGATACAGAACAGTACAGAAAGTCTCATTTATAGCTACTTTGCTTTACACAATCCTCATCATACATCAAGGATGTGTTCTAAAGTAATTGTCACAATTTTTTTTTTTCCAGCAAATGAAATGGTAAGTTGAGGGAAACTGGTGAATCATCTTTAAAGGTAGCAATAAAACTTGAATTGGGAATATTTGTGAACATTAATGTCGACTTGACATACAACAGCTACTTTTGTGTAAAGTTCAATGTCTCACACATCTTAGACTGGTGCTCATGCATCTGCTCAATACTGTATACAAGTGCCAGTCTCGGTTATCTGGTCAAAATCATACTCTCTTCACTTTCATTTGACCTCAAACTGATACCTCTCCATTTTTAATGCTGAGCTGTAACAAGAGATCAACACTAAAATGTGATACTGTACTAATAATGGAGAAGTGCTATGGAAAGATGTACTGTATAGCTGTAGCACTGCCTTATTCTGACATCAGTCTACTGGAACGAAGCTGCTAATAGACATACATCTCCAAATTAAGGTGAAAAACTCAGTTCTCATTTTAGGTCACCTATTTTGGACATTTATAATGCTATAAAATGGACATTAAATAACAGATAAACTGCCTCCAGTCAGGCCCTGTTATATGTTCCTTTTTTTATACTTTTTTCCCATACTATGTCCACAATAAACTACAGAAAGAGATACCTACACATTAGAAGTTTCATTGCTGCCTACAAAGCTGAACCGTCAATTTTCCTCAGCTGATGGTGCCAGTTGTAAGGTGAAAGTTGTGATACTTTAAAACATACTACTGACTTACAGAGCAGGCCACCTGTACTTGGACAAGTGCTCATGCATCTGCTCAATATGCTACTGGAAGTTACGGTAACCAGCACAAAATTACACCACAATATAGTATGTTTTCACTTAAAGTTCTTTCATTTAGACCAATCACTCCAGTGACATCTTTACCACCAGCGATAGTGAGGCTGGTATTGTTTTCAATTTAACTATCTGTTTGTCCTTCTGTCTGTCTGTGTTTCTGTTAGCACGATAACTTCACAACTGCTCAAGATATCATCACAAAATTTTACAGGTGTGTAGTAGAGAAAAAAATTTATCAAGAAGTCAAAGTTGGTGAAAGGCAGGTCAAGGTCTGTGTGTGTCTTACCATGATAACTTCACAATTGCTCTGTCTGTCCGTGTGTCTGTGTTTGTTAGCATGATAACTTCACAACCACTCAAGACAACATCACAAAACTTTACATGCGTGTAGTAGGGATGAAAATTTCCTAAGAGTTCGAAATTGGTGAAAGTAGGTCAAGGTGTGTGTGTCTGTTACCACAAAAACTTTGCAACTGCTCAAGATTTCATCACAAAATTTTACAGGTGTGTAGTAAGGATGAAAATGTCCTACGAGTTCAAAAATTAATGAAAGTAAAGCTACCGTAAATTGATTCAGGACCTCTCCCCACAAGGTATTAAAAAACACAGAAATCGTAGTATATCACAATGTTTGTTCACGAAATGCCATTCGTTAACATAAAATCATGTTTCCCTTGTTTTTCAAGACCAGTTGGATGCATTTTGGCATGAAATCACTTAGGTCTCTAAAGTAATCCAAGGACATTTCTTTGCACCAAACATTTGTCAGTTCAGTCTTAAGGACAGGTTGTCTAGATTGGGTATCTTCTTCTCTGCCATGATTTTCTTCATCTTTGCCCAGCAGTTTTCTATCAGATTTAGATCCGGACTGTTGCCAGGCCAGTCGAGGACCTCAATCTCATTATCCTGAAGCTATTTTGTCAACTTTGTTGATTTGTGACATGGAGCTGAATCATGCATGAAAAAGTCGCACCCATCGATAGCAAAAAATTATAACAAATGATCTTTCAGAACTTGAATGTACCAGCCACCATTCATCATCAAGCCCTGAGGAAGAAAGTAGAGGCCTCCCCTTCCCATTTCACCTGAGAAACACCCCATACCATTACTGATTGTGGGTGCATAACAGTCAGCACTGTGTAAGCAGGGTCATATTGACTACGGGAGGCAGTGTGACAAACCTTGGCAGAACGCACCTGGAACACTTGAAATGTGCTTTCATCGGAAAATATAACTTTTCTCCACTGATCCGATGTCCAGTGTGCATACTTCTTGGCAAACTGAATGCACTGCTTCTTCATGCGGTCAGTGAGAAGTGGTTTCTTGGCTGCGGTGTGGCTTGGCAAACCCAGCTCCTTCTGCAAGAATCTTCATGACAGTCGACTTGGCGCATCCAGTATGTTCACAAATCGTGTTGATAGGGACATTATCCTGCCTCCATGCAATGATACAGACCCTCTCATCCCTTGAGCAGTACTTTACAGGCATGATGACTCAACTCTAGGAAAATAACAGGGCAAACAGTAATGCATACAAAAAAAGAGGGAAGTGCAAGCTCAGGGTGACAGGAACATATACTCCCACTCTCGCTTCTGGGCAAGCACTGACGTGCTGAGTATTTCACCACCTCCCGTCAACACCAGAGGAGTTGCCAATTACTTCTTGCCCAAAAATTCACTTGAGAGAGGTGGAAACACAAAGCAAAGACAGACAACTCTCCCATAGCAATTCTGTGTGTAGGTCCTAAGCCAATTTGCAGTGCATGTAGGTCAAGGTCAAGGTCATATTCCAAGCGGTGCTAGATAAATATTAGCACGCGGCAGGTGTGATTCCCCTCATGGGGGGCCTCTAGGTTAAATTTCATTTTCCTATCTATCTATTGCCAGACGCCTTAGTCCCATAAGGGGTGGCCACAAACAAATCGCCTCCATGTCGCCCTGTCCCCCGCCATTTTACTGCCCTGCTCCCAGCTCACACGTCCATCTCTCACATACCTCTCCACTCCTTCCCTCTATCTCAACCTTGGCCTCCCCCTCCCTCTCCCCCCTTCCACCTCACTCACATACACTCTCCTCGTCAGTGTCTCGCTCTTCATCGTCTCCACATGGACAAACCACCTCAGTGCCTCAGTGTGTTTCTCCTAAAGCTACCTATCACATCCACATCCACACCACACACGCTCCTTCACTTCCTCATTTGTCAGTCTGTCTCTCCATGTGACTCCACATGCCCCTCTCAAACAACTGATTTCCACTGCTCTCACTCTTGACTTGTGTCCCTCCAACAAGGTCCAAGCTTCACTTGCATACGTTAGAGTTGGTATCACAATAGTGTTATGCAGTGACTTTTTCACTTTCATGCTCACTTCCCTGTTCCTTATCACTGCTTTAAAAAAACCAGCAACCTTTCTTTCTTGTTGTACCCTTTCAAGCACTTCACCCTCCAAACTTCCATCCCTACTCATCACACTACCCAAGTACTTAAAAATGCACTCACATTTTCCATTTCCTCATCATCCAACCTCACTGTATATTCACTGACTTAATTTCTCACAAAGGCCAAAACTTTACTCTTCCCTACATTCACCTTCAGATTCTGTTTCTTTCACACTCTCCCAAACTCATCCACCAAGCCCTGCAGTTCCTGTTCGTCTTCACTTGACAACACATCATCATCTGCAAACAACAGTACAAGGAGTTTCCAAACACTGCCTTCTCTCATTAGGGCCACTCCAACATCCACTGCCCTACCTTGTACCTCTTTTATAACCCCATCCATATATATTTTGAACAACCATGGAGACATGATATATACCTCTTTCAATCCAACCTTTAAACAGAAAAATTAACGCAGTTCACTATCCACATGCACTGCAGCCTTAGCACTCTCATACATACTCTTCACTGACTTCAACAACTTCCCATTTACTCCATATATTCTTAACACTTTTCACAATCCTTGTCTATCTGCCCTGTCATTTGCTTTCTCCAAACCCATGAAGGCCGCATACAACTTCTTTCCCTGCTGTAGAAACTTTTCCACTAAAGACCTCTTCCCTTCCTAAAACCTCCCTGTTCTTCTCCAACTAATTCCACTGTTATTTCCCTAACTCTGTCAACATGTATCTTACCTTATACTTTTCCTATTACAGTAGGGCCACGCAACTTATGTTTTTTTGACTAGCGATTTCAAGTCTAGCGATAGGATAGAAACTGTCTTCAGCTTCATATCTTGTAACAAAAACCTTGAAACTAGCGACTCTGTGGCAATCATTGCCTGGCGAGCGAGCCACGAGGCACATTTCAACTAGTTTTCCTAGTGAGCGAGTCTCGTCTAGCGAATGAGCCACACCTAGCGAGCGGGTCATATGGCATGTTTGATGTTGCCCCATTCAGCCCCACTGAACCTAACGGCTATGAAGGGTTTGAAAGTGATGATGAGATACTACAGGAGATACGGAGAAAGGCTGGTACTTGAAAGGGTGGCAATGGTGAAGAGGAGGGTGGCAATGGTGGAGAAGAGGGTGGCGATAGTGGTGGTGGTACTTACTCCCAGTATGCATGTGCACTCCCAGCTCCCAACTTCTTCTTTCAAGAAACTGCATTCTGAGCATTTAATGGCGACTTTTTGTTGCTTTGTCCTATTAATTATAATAACTATATAAAAATGTGACTATTTAGTGGATAAAAGTAGACAAAAATGGAAAAATAATCGAACTTTCTAAATGTTCCAGTCTATTTTTATTATTCACTATATAAAGTTTGCCTCCAAACTAGCGGTTTCATGAATAGTGAGGTTTCATCAGTCTCTTAAGATCACTAGTTGCGAGGCCCTACTGTACAGTACACTATGAAGACAAATACCACACACTTCTTTCTCCCCAATTGCTTTGTACAGGGGAATATTTATATCTGACTTCCAATCCTCCGGGACTACCTTCCTCCCAGGTCAATCTGCACATCTTCCACATCCATTCTACTACTATCTCTCCCCCATGCTTCAGCATTTCACCACACACTCCATCAATTCCTGGGGCTTTCCCCATTTAGACTTTCTTCATTGCTTCCACAACTTCCATCCTACTGATTTCTTCCTCTCTTCTCACATTCCTCTGTCTCCCAGCCATTCCCCAGCCACTTACACTCACATTATTTTCATTCTCTGTGTTCAACAATTCCTTAAAGTGTTCTCTCCATCTGCTCACTTTTTCTCCCTTTTCCACCAGTAATCTACCATTTTTATCTTTCATTCCCCAACTGACTTCTTTAACACCCCATCTAACACCAGAAAATCTGTCTCAACTACAGGCACATATTTCAAACAGGTGAGGTTGGATATAACCCTCATTAACTCCTTCACTACAAAATGTTAATCTTATGCTGGGTAAAATAATACAACTTTTAAAAGAATAAATCAACAAAGCACATCACCAGACTGAGCAGGTTGACACTGTCACTGAAGGCAATTGTCATTAATAGTCAGGGATGTGTTCAAAAATATCACAATATCTTCCTTACAACTGGTACTGACATTTGGGAGAAATTGGCAAATCAACTTTAAAGTAGCAACAGAACTTCAGTGATGAATACTGTATTTGTGTACAGTACTGTGCACTTAATAGCAAAAAGAACAGTTGCTTCTGGAGAAGTTATGGATCCTTTTGATCCTGGAGTGGTAGCCATGCATTTGCTCAATACGTGAACACATTCTTGGTTATCTGCACAAAGAAAACAGTATGGTACTGGAAGAGTAGGTCTTCATATTAAGGTGTTAAACTGCATGCACTGTATGTTTGTAACAGACAGTTCTTGTTAGAGGTCAGGGATGTGCAACACCTTTCTTGCTCAATCAGGAACCCCAGCACCCCTGATGGGACAATAAAAGTGTTACACCATAGTAGTAGCAGTAGTTATAGTGGAGAAGTAAATGGTATCACTGTGCTGAAGATGGATGCCTTATGTGATGGCACTGATATAACCCCATGGCTCTGCTTCCTAGTTATATAAATGTTCCTCAACTCCTTCCCTATCCCTTCAACACAGATGATGCTGAACTGCAGAAGGTAAACTTCAGCATGTAATCCATGAGATCATCATCCAGATAAGCCTGGGGCCACCACAACAACAACTATAAAATGTAAAAAATGGCACAGCTATCAGCTTTATTAGCTATGAAACTTCACCAGACAATTCTTCTGTACCTTATTGCTGACTTACTGGCAAAAAAAGAAAACCATCATCATCATCGCCTAATCCTGTGTTGCCCCATGAACTACGTAGGAACCCGGGGCTAGGTATGGTCCTCACATTTAAGACGACAATGACCAGCCTCATTCATCCCTGAGTGGCATTACGTGGGCAATAAACCCCAAACACCCCTTGGATATAAGCCTGCACAGGCTCAATCCAGTTGGAGCACCATAATTTGGTTACATGGTTACCACCCAGCGTAGTAAATGATTTCCTGGTGTACAGGAAAACATTTGGCTTGTCACTCAGTGTCTAGTCACCAGTAGATAGGAGGAGGAGGAGGAGGAGGAAAGAATGAAGGAAAGAAAGACAGAAGAGGACGGAAAGAAAGAAGGAAGAGAGGAAAGGGGGGTCACCCAAGAGTAATAGTAAATCAAGTGAGTAGATGGTGAGTGCAACATAATAATAAAATATTAAACACAGGTACTGTATATATAAAAAGGTTTAACTGTAAAGCTGCAAAGCAGCAGTAGTATCAGTAGTGAAGCCAACAGTATCATACCTGCCCTGACAGTAACCTTAAGTTGTGGCAGGACACGTTCAACTTCCAGACGCCACTCATCCCATGTTGTATTGGAGTGTAGGATTTCCTCAGGCCATGCTTCAGTCTCCTGGTAAATCATCATCACCATCATCACACTATTATTATTATTATTATTATTATTATTATTATTACTATTTTATTATTACTATGCAGGTGAGGTGGAGGGGGGGGAGAGAGAAGGGGAGGTTAAGGATGAGATGGAGGGATGGAGTGGAGGGGTATACGAGAGAGGGGGAGTGTGAGCTAGGAGAAATGCAGTGAAGTGGCATTGGACAGGGCGACATGGAGGTGCTTTGTTTGTGGTCACCCCTTATAGGATTAAGGCATCTGGCAGTAGAGAGATAAATAAATTATTATTATCATTATTATTGTATTATTAATTGTTCATCATCATCATCATCATCACCACCACCACCACCACCACTTTCATCTCTATCTATCTATCTATTGTCAGACACCTTAATCCCATAAGGGATGGCTACAAACAAATCACCTTCATGTTACCCTGTCCCCCGCCATTTCGCTGCCCTGCTCTCAGGTCACACACACCCTCTCTCATATACCTCTCCACTCCATCCCTCCATCTCATCCTTGGCCTCTCCCTCCCTCTCCCCCTTCCACCTCACTCACATACACTCTCCTTGTCAGTCTCTCACTCTCTATCCTCTCCACATGGCCAAACCACCTCAGTGTGTTTCTCCTAACACTTCCTATCACATCAACACCACAATGCTCTTTCACTTCCTCATCTTCCTCATTTGTCAGTCTGTCTCTCCATGTGACTCCACATGCTCCACTCAAATAACTCAATTCCATTGTCCTCACTCTTGACTTGTGTCCCTCCAACAAGGTCCAAGCTTCACATCCATCCGTTAGAGGTGGTATCACAGTACCGTTATGCAGTAACTTTTTCACTTTCATCATCTGAATATCAGTGACCCTACAGACAGTAGGTGCCGTGACAATGCTGCTGGTTTCTGATTGGCTGGCGAACTGAATGCCATGTTTGTCTCCCACCTGCAGTCCATGCTGAACTTTTCGATCCATAAAATGTCGCTACTGTTGAGGTACACTAAACCTGCTGCAGAAATCACAATACAGTAATCCCTCATTTATCTGGACGTGCAGTATCCCGACCCGTTCATTACCCGGATACTGGACCTTGGCATATTAAACCATTATCCCAATTTACATGCTATTATCCAGATATAAAAGTCCTTGAGAACTTCGGCCTGCCAGCCAACACGTTCAAACATTCGGCATCATGGCCACTGGGCTGGAGCCGTGAGCGGGAAAGAGGTGGTAACCCACAACCAGAGCTAAAGTGTCCGTCAGCCCTTGTACTGAATGGTCAAAGCCACCTGCTGAGGGCCAGAATTTCAAGTTACAAATAATGCTGCCAGGAATTTCATTTGGGTGACAAGACGAGAGGCATGGATTCTGATTTGGGGGCTTCCCAAAGAATGTTATTAAACTCAGCCATCTGCTGTGATGGATAATGATTAATGATGCATTCTGAATAATGCACAGATGGATAATTATGAGTTTACTGTATACCTTATTCATACTTAAAGCCTTAAGGTCATCCATGTGTAGAATATTCTCCTCCTCTTCATCCTCTTCATCATCAAATTCTGCCATCATCTCCTCCTCTACCTTATCCAGAGTCAATTCTGCTTCATCCTCCACATCACCATCCTCTCCACCTGTGTCCTCAGCTGGATAAATGGGCCTGATGGAGGAGAAGGATGATATAATGCATACGTTGTGCAATGCTCCATAATGTGCTTTATGTCAACTGGGCCTATTGTACAAGTGAAGCACATGTCATTTATAATTCCACCTAACCAAAATCTAAACCAGTAACTGAGAAGGGCTGGGTGATGTCCTGATCTAACCCTGGGTAAGTGAACTCAATCAGCTCTATTTAAGGATGTCTCTGATAGGTGAATGTTGGGAAAGGGGGCAGGGAGTATAGTGTTCTAATCAAGGTGCTGTACTCCCAGGATGTGAGATGAGTACTGTATGTGGGTATTTCTTCACGATGGTAGTCTAGCTTTACAATGAAGATTTTGTAAAGTAAGTTAGAATGGCAATGGTTATGATTAAGTACGATCAATAGTTAAGTCTAGCATTATAAACATCATGCAAACACAAGGCTGGTGGTACTGATGGTTCCACTGCCCTGTTGTGTTAACATCCTCAGCTCCCTCCCTATTTCCCAAAAGGAAGATGGTGAAGTGCAGGAGAAGGGTACCTTCAGCCAGCCGTCCACCGGGTTCATGTTTAGATGAGCCTGGGGTCACAACACTGACAACAACAAAAGTGAAGCCAAGCATTAAAAACACCATACAAACACAAGGCTACAGGAACACAAACAAATCCACAAAACACACACTCACTTTTTCCAGATGAAGTTTGTGTGTTTAAGAGCGAAGTCAGCAAGGCGGTCCAACACAAAAATGGCATGTTCTCCACAACCAGTCTTCAGCTTGCTGGGTGGGAAGTCTACTGTCATTCCCTAAAAATAAGAGAGACGAAACATTGTGATTTAGTGGTTAGAATGCCCTGGTCTGAGTGATGGCCTTGGATAAGTTCAATCCCCAACAGGTCTATCTATCTATTGCCAGACGCCTCAATCCCGTACGGGGTGGCCACAAACAAATCGCCTCCACGTCGCCATGTCCCCCGCCATTTCCCTGTCCTGCTCCCAGCTCACACCCTCCTCTCTCATATACCTCTCCACTCCATCCCTCCATCTCATCCTCGGCCTCCCCCTCCCTCTGCCCCCCTTCACCTCACTCACATACACTCTCCTTGTCAGTCTCTTACCCTCCATCCTCTCCACATGGCCAAACCACCTCCGTGTGTTCCTCCTAACACTTCCTATCACATCCACATCCACACCACAATGCTTCTTTATATCCTCATTTGTCAGCCTGTCTCTCCATGTGACTCCACAGGCTCCTCTTAAATAACTCATTTCCACTGCTCTCACTCTTGACTTGTGTCCTTCCAACAAAGTCCAAGCTTCACTTCCATACGTTCAAGTTGGCATCACAATACTGCCATGTAGTAACTTTTTCACTTCCATGCTCACTTCCCTGTTTCTTATCACTGCTCTCAAGGAACCAGCAACCTTTCTTCCTTGTTGTACCCTTTCAAGTACATCACCCTTCAAACTTCCATCCTTACTCATCACACTCCCCAAGTACTTAAATGTACTCACATTTTCCATTTCCTCACCATCCAACCTTGCTGTACATTCACTGACTTCACCTCTCTCAAAGACAATCACCTCACTCTTCCCTACTTTCACCTTTAGATTCCATTTCTTACACACTCTCCCAAACTCATCCACCAAGCCTTGAAGCTTCCTTTCGTCTTCACTTAGCAACACACTATCATCTGCAAACAACAGTACAGGGAGTTTCCACACACTACCCTCTCTCACTAGGGCCACTCCATCATCCACTGCCCTACCTTGTATCTCTTTTATTACCCCATCCATGTACAGACTGAACAGCCATGGAGACATGACACATCCCTGCTTCAACCCAACCTTAAAACCGAAAAATTCACTCAGTTCACCATCCACACGCACTGCAGCCTTAGCACCATCATACATACTCTTCACAGCAATCAACAACTTCCCATCTACTCCATATACAGTATTCTTAATACTTTCCACAATCCTTGTCTATCCACCCTGTCATATGATTTCTCCAAATCCATGAAGGCCACATACAACTCCTTTCCCTTCTCTAGAAACTTTTCTCTTAAAGATCTAGGAATGAATACCTGATCTACACAACCTCTTCCCTTCCTAAAGTCTCCCTGTTCTTCTCTAACTAATTCCTCTGTTATTTGCCTGACTCTGTCAGTAAGTATCCTACCGTATACTTTTCCTATTACACTAAGAAGACAAATGCCCTTATGATTACCCCACACTTCTTTTTCCCCTTTCCCTTTGTATAAGGGAATAATCATATCTGACTTCCAATCCTCTGGGACTCGACCTTCCTCCCAGGCCAATCTGCACATCTTCCATATCCATTCTACTACTATCTATCCCCCATGCTTCAGCATTTCACCACACACTCTATCAATTCCTGAGGCTTTCCCCAATTGGACTTTCTTCATTGCTTCCACGACTTCTATCCTACTGATTTCTTCCTGTCTTCTCACCTCCCTCCTTCTTCCAAGCATTCCCCAGCCACTTATACTCACATTATTACCATTCTTTATGTTCAACAATTCCTTAAAGTGTTCTCTCCATCTGCTCACTTTTTCTCCCTTCTCCCCTAGTAATCTACCAATTTTATCTTTTACTCCCCTACTAACTTCACTGCCACCCTGTCTTACTCTCTTCACCTCTTTCCAGAACATTTTCTTACAGTCCCTCCACTTGATAGTCAAATTCCTTCCAAATTCCTCATCCACCCTCTTCTTACTCTCTCATACTAATCTTTTCACCTCTCTCTTCCTTTCTACATATAACTCTCTCTTCTGCCTCTCAACTTCTTCCATGCCCCTATTTCTCATCCAATCATTGTATGCTTTCTTCTTTTGTGCCACAGCCTGTCTCACCTCTTCATTCCACCATGCTGTTCCTTGCACCCCCTTCCGTCTTCTCTTCACCCCACATACCACATCACATGCTGCACATATTTCTTCTGTGAATATCTTGCACACTCCTTCTACGTCCCCCATCTGCTCCAATTCATATTTACCCAATCGTTCCTCCACTTCTCTCTTATATTCTGCCTTTTTCTCTTCCTCTTGTAACATTTCCACTCTCCTTGCAACTACTCCTTCCTACCATCCTTCCCTTCTTCTATTTCTCCATCTTACTTGGATCTTGATTCTGGCCACCACCAAGTAGTGGTCAGAAAGTCCACTCCCCCAACCTCTATAAGCCCTTGCATCCATTACACATCTTTGCATCCTTTCATCCACACACACATAATCAATCATTGCCTTCCTTTCATTCAGTTCACCACCCACCCTTCTCATCACTCGCCATGTATACCTGTGGATCATTTTGTGCCTGATGAGGGTATTGGCTATCACCAACCCCCTCCCGGCACAAATGTCCACTAACACACTGCCATTCTCATCTATCTCAGCAGGCACACATCCACTCACCAACTATTCCATCCACCATGACATTCCCTACTTTGCCATTCATATCACCAATCAAAAACACTCTCTCATTCCTTCCAAACTTTTCCATGCACACTTCCACTGTCCAGAACTTCTCTCACTCTGCTTGCACGATCTACCCAAGAGGTGGTTGGAGTTTTCTATCGTGTAATGCCTTCAAGGGAAGTAGGTTGGCCATTTATCTTCACATGAACTGAACTACAGTAGTCTACCCTTGGGCCACTGCACCCACCTTGGAAAGGGTAATATGGAACTGGAGGAATGGTCAGGAAATGGAGATCATGTGTGTCTTCTGATAATTAGGTAACAAGAGTGATGGGCAAGGGTAGAATCTTAAAGGATTAAGTTCGCACAAGGAAACAGCTGGAAAGAAAGGTTCAAGGTTCACTGAGGGCAGTGATAATGAATGGGAAAGTAAGCATGGAAGTAAAGAAGTCACTGCATGGTAATACAGTATTGCAATTCCATCTCTAATGTATGGAAGTGATGCTTGGACTTTGCTGAATGGGTGAGGTGGACATGAATGGGGAGTTATATGGTGACAATGACAGACAAACGGGGAAGTGAAGGAATGTTGTGGTGTTCATGTGGACTACTGTTGTTGTCATTCTTGTTGCTTAACCCCAGTCTGTCTGGCCAAGCAGACCCATCAACCCCAAGTAAGCAACTGCTTCTGTGGGGACATCCAATCGGTACAGTCGCCAAACTTTCCACCTGGGCCACCTAGCCGCAGGAGGTGAGTAACGGGTGCTGACATCAGTGTATCTGTTTGTTCGTGTGTACATGCTCGATGAAAGTTCGGATCATCAGCTCTCATCTTATGTAGTGAACCTCAGTCAGATTTCACCCCAATATTCAGTTGACAATTTTAGCCGATAGAATTTCAAAGGAACTTCTTGAAAGTATTGGGTAATGCGAGTATTGAAAACTACAAGTAAAATACTCTAAAAGACCACATCTTTACATATATTACATATTTATAAAAGTATTCTTTTTCATTATTACATGATAAACCCATGGCTAAAAACTGTCTACTGAATATTGGAGGGAAGAGCCATCGCATGACCAGTCCTTATGGTAGAAAAAAAGGCACCGGTGTCTGACTGTTAGTTATGCATTTCGCCAGTCCTGGGTCAGTCTCGATTAAACCTATTGAAATACTGTACCATTCTTGATCCGAGACATGATTAGATAAGTTAGCCCATTAATCGTTACAGGATTACTCACTGGGCGAATATTAATTTAAACCAAGTAGGAGAGATAGGAAGTAGATGTCGGAGGTTGAAACTCATTCGTTGAGGCAGCATGCTGCCTCGAGTCAGCCGATCCGTGTGACGTGGTTCCACCCCCGTCAGGAGATATGGGTTTCACCTACTAAACACCAAGCCCTTATCATATGACCAAGGTCTTAGTAGCAGCCAGACAACAACCAACATCACATATCTTCGCACCCTGGGCCTCGGTGACGGGCGCTAAAGCGCCTAGGTTCATGGGATAAAAAAGTAAAATAAAAAAAAATAAAAAAACAGTGTTCCAGCCTGTAATGATAACTTCATGTTGGTTATGTTGCATTTACCAATCACCAAAGGAATATCACAGGCAATGGTGATGTAAATGTCCCACCAATTCAGCAACTGTGCTTAGTACGACTGGAAGCTTTTACATACTGTGATGGAAAGGTGGTGTCTTCATCTTCCTATATTGTGAGATAAAGTTGTTCGGTGAATAATCGATATGTGTAAATGCGTGACGTCACACATAAGCGGCACTGCTCACAATCAGTTTTCTTTGTAATGTGTGATTCAGTCATTCGACAGATGAGTGGACTATAAAGGTATGCTGTATTAACCACAGTCACATGAAATATGATATGGTAAGTCATCATCATTGCTGATATAATACCACATTCGACAACAGTATGTATAAACTCTTCGCCTGTTGAAGTGACAGTATTTTAACCTCCTACCTCTTCGTGGTGCACCACAGAACACATAAAAACATCTACCTGAAGTACCAACAAGGAAATAAGCAACCGTTAACAGTGTCTGAACATTATCCTAATGTTTATTGGTCAGTGTCACTCATGATGTGAATATGGCAGGTAATCTTACTTGTAACTGGATGTCGATGTTAGGTAAATGCATTCCTCTTCACCCTATACTGATAATAGTATCAAGTGATAATGCTGTGAAATGGAATTACTGATATAAGGAGATACAGTAGTGTGAGAAAGAAAGGCTTGAAGTGATTCCAGGATATAGTGGATTAACATGTTATGGTAACAATGTAAAACCAATACAGAAAATAAAATGTTTAGTATTGTTAAGACTGCAAATATTTAGTAGATTGCTAATGGATCTCAGAAACTAGTTCAGCAATTATTATCACTGTCGGTATAAATAACGTAACCCCCCCTCTCCATCCGGTGCCTCCCCTGGCCTTCACTATGCCAAGCTCCCCCCATAAGCAGCCCTTCCACCTGCTCGACCAGTTACAGGAAACCGGTCGCATGGAATTGTTGCCTGCCACAGGTTGTACGGACCAAGGCCAAATAAGTATAGTATAATATATATTATTGTATTATACATAGTAGTATATGTTTATATCATAATATTATATATATACAGTATTACCTTATTATAAAATTAATATAGTCATATGTATTTGGCCATGGCCAGCGCGACCTGTGGCACACCGCTCGCTGGTGCAGTGGTAACGTTCTTGCTTGCCAACTGGTGGACGGGAGTTCGCGCCTCGCTCAGGTTGCGAAAAGTTTCACTGACGAAGTGGGTGGTTACTGTTCCCCTTGAGCAAGGGGACGGGTGTGTGCATGTGTGAAGGTCACAGCCTTGCCCTTAGATCGGACTATATGAGCTCTCAGCTCCCTTCCGGGAGGGTAAAAAGCTGACGATCATGACCATCAAGTGATCCTGGCCGACCCGGTGAATTACAACAATTTTCCACGCGACCAGTTTCATGCAGCTGGCTGAGTTGATGGAAGAGCCACCTTATTCCTGTGACATTTTTCTCCTAACCCAATTCTGTACCCAGCCATCTATGGGATGAACTCTGACTGGCGGAGGTTCATCACAGAAGAAGAGAGTTGATGATCCGAACTTTTGTCGAGCATGTACACACGAACAAACAGATACACTGTTGCCATCACCCGTTTCCCACCTCTCGCAGCTAGCTGGGCCAGGTGGAAAGTTTGGTGACTGTACATTACAGTACATACATTATATAAGTAACTGGTGCCCCCATGTGATAGACAGCACCTCACCAGGATCCTTCCCTGTGGTGAGGTGCAGGGAAACATGATGAGGTTTGACTCTGGGTGGATGCCACATCTGCTTTGGTCCTCCCAGAGTGCACAGTGCCACCAAATGTAGGCTCCTTGTCAGTGTTCATGTGGATGTGCTGGAAAGTGTTAGGAGAAGCAACTTGGCATGGTATGGCAAGCAGAAAGAATGGAGAGTGAGGGACTCACTAGGAGGGTGTAGGCCTATGTGAGGTGGAGGACGAGAGGGGGGTAAGAGCGACTAAGGATGAGGTGGAGAAATACTGTATATGACTGAGGGTGGTGTGGGCTCGAGACAAAGTGGTCTTTTGGTGGAGGACACCGAAAGGATCTGTCTGTGGTCACCCCTTCCAGAATTAAGCCAAGAGGCTATGGATGGATAGGTAGATTGATAGACAAATAGATAGACAGACAGATATGATAATTTCCAACTACAGTAAATTCTTGGATGAGATTCCTGAACATATTTACAACTTATTTTGTGTCATAACTAGATTTAGTTTTGCAGGAACAAGATACCTGGGATGGTAATGCAATCATCTCTCCTTGTCCCTCTTGTGAAACAAATCTTGTTTGTGAAAGGAATATCGTAATGTAATCAAGACTTTTTACTGTAGAAAGAACATGGAAGGGAGAGTGTAAAATCTTTTCTTGTCTCTTTTCGTTCCTCTAACAGGCTGTTTGTGAACATGGACTCTTGTTATAAGCCAACTTTATTTTTGAGTCATTCTACCTGAGGACATTATTTTTTAAAATTTCATTCCTGCTACCTATGGTACAAAATATATTTTTCTGTTTAACATGGATTTTTTTTTTTTCATTCAATAAATGAGAAAGTGGCCCATTCAGCTGCAAAGACTTATGGTTAATTCTCCTTCCATCAGTTTTCTTATGGCTCTCTGGACCCTACCTCACTCCATCCTTAGGCTGGAAAAGAGGCCTGAATGATGATGATGACGATTGATGATGATGATTGATGATGACGACTGACAATGACGATGATGATAATGATCATCATGATGAAGAAGAAGGGCTTAATGAAATCTATATCTGACACCATTCAGCTCACAATGTCTCAGTAAACTACATAGCACCTGCTAATATTGTACAGTTCCATTGCTACCTATGAAGTTAATTTGAAAGCTTCACCTCACTTACGGTACTGTAAAAGCTGTAAGAAAATGCTATAAGAGTTTGGAATACACCACAGCTTAATAAGAACTGTGTTGCTGTTCTTACTATTTCCCCAGGAACATCTGAACATGAACCTGGTTGAATGTAGACAAGATGCTCATTTCCTGCAGTTCAAACATCTCCTTTTGGGGGACAGGTAGAGAGGGGTAGGGTGCTCGTTCAGTCAACCCTCATTTTTAGCACGTACCATATGAGGCGCTGAGTGGAATAACCTCTCGTGCGCCATTTATAAAAAATGGGAAAAAACACTGCTAAAGTTTGTTTCAAAATGCCATATCTTTTCAACCAATAAATATATTCTGGTGAATTTTTTTTCAAATGTAGCTGAAAACATCTGCTTGCATGTTACAGTATGTAAATCAATGGCATTTTGAAAGAACAATACATTAACAGTGTCTTTCTCCTCTTGCCTGACAACAATGAACTGCATTTTCCCCAAAATGTGTGTTATTGCAAGCCAACCTTACGATGTATGGATATACTTTCACAATATCCATTACTATAGCACAAAACCAGCACAAAAATATAAAATATGGCTAAGAAAATCTGTCTGTATCATACTGCTGCCCGTAACATACTGTTGACCTTGAACACTCATAGTTACATTTTTCTCCCACAATATTGTTATTCTAAAACCATAATAAAAATTAATGAACAATGTTATAAGAATAATAACACTTACATCCTCAAAAATATTGGATTTAATGATTGGCCAGCAACTCAGTACGTGGTGGCCTGTGGCGCTTGAGTGGTTATTACTAGCATTCTGGAACTTCCCCCACATGGAGCTGACAAAAGATCCATGTCTTAACGTGAATACATAAGAAAAATCAACCTTAATACCACTGGAATAACTAAGCCTGATGTTGGTTTCCAAGGTTCAGGACCTGGGGAAGACAATGCTAAACCACAACGATTTTCTGCCTGGATTATTCAGGCTAAATGGACCTAAAGTCCACCTAGCAGGTATAAACACCTTCGTGTGCAGCACGGTCAGTAAGTACCCACTATAAAATGGAATTTTCACCCTTATTGGGAGCATTTTGTCACATGATTCATTACTGTACTAGTAGAAGAGGGTTTGGGGAATTCGTTGGTGTACTTAACTCCAAATGGCCACTGTGGCGGACAAGAGGTTATTCCACTCAGCGCCTCATATTAGAAACATTCACACTCACAAAAAGCAAAAATCCACAGAAAATGAAACCCCATCTTAAGGGTCCCCACAGCTTAGAAACCCTTTGCAAGCACACTCACAAAAAGCAAAACTCCACAGAAAATGAAAACCCATCTTAAGGGTCCCCACAGCTTAGAAACCCTTTGCAGTGTCCCCAGATATCATTAGACATTGTAGTCTACTTGTTGAAAGTGTATTTTAAGATAAGTTAAAAACAAATTTATTAAATCATCCCAAAATACACCTTATGCTAGGGCATTTTGTGATGAATCACTCATCCACGCATAATCAAACAAGGAAAGTGGAAACCATGAAAAATGAGTGATGAATATAACCAATCAGTGAAGCCACCCAGTTTTATTGGTGTCACTGGGTGAAGGAATCCCTTTACAGCACTAAGACTGTCCGTATTGTGGACACATGTACCCACCAGCTGCCTCAGGTGGTCAAGGATACTGGATACAGTGGAGTTTGGGTCATCAAATTCCTGTGGAGGTTCCATCTGGTGGCCAATCTTGCGTATCAGCCAGGCACTCAGTGATGTAAACAGATAGAACTGTTCACCAGGGTTAGTTGCAATGGCAAAATAATGTCTGGAAAAAATGCAGAAATATACAGGTAGAAATTATCATCATCATCATCAACTGCAGCAGCAATGTAAACAGGTAGAAATGTTCACTGGGGTTGGACATGATGGCAAAATAATGTCTGGAAAAATGGCACACATGGTATTACGGATAATGACCATCATCATCATCATCATCATCATCATCATTATCATCATTATCATTCCCACCTAAAGTGGAAAAAGTTAAAACAAAGAACTCTCAATAAGGAAGGTATCATCAGCATTATCACTGTTGTTATCATCATCATTGTTATCATCATCATCATTGTTATCATCATCATGATTGGTACAGTATTCTCAACTTGAAACTGAATATAGACAGGAACTAAGACTATAAAATCACAAGTATATAATATAAGGAAATATCTGTAAAGAGTGGCTAGTGAAATGTCATGCATCCAGTCACGGATCATTCAAGCCTAAAAAGGCCAACAGTCAGTCGGATTAATAACAGAAGAAAGCTGTTATGCACGACATGTGGCACTGAGAAATACTGAAATGAATAAACATTAACTCAACTTGGCAAAGTCTGGGTGAAATGATTCAGAGTATGGCTGGATTATTTCAGGAATGGATTTGTGGGGAAATTAATTTAGTGGAGATGTGACCACATACTGCTACTGCTACATAATGGCACTTTTCATGGAACATCTAGGATATGCACAGGCAATTTGCTACTTTAACCAAACACCTTTAAGTGATGCACATATTTCCAGCTCACAGATGAATGGCAACAGAAAAAACAGAAAAAATAATATTAAAAAAAAGGAATAAATATAAAGTAATAGTGACAAATATCTTTACTCTAGACAAATTGATGTGCATTGAAAGAATCTTGTCTTACCTGCTTAATGGTTTCATTCTGAGCTCCACAACAAATTCCTTATCATAGCTGAGCAATTTGAGTTTATCAAGCAAGTCATCCATCACCACAAATGGCATGTATGCCAAGCCTGGGCCTCCGTCCAGCTCTTCACTGTCCTCCTCTGCTGGTCCTCGTCTTGCACTCATATCTGAAAGATCTGTAAATACGGCATATACAATATACAGTGCAAACTGAAACCCATGGATTGAAAAAATTAGTGACAAAATTTGGGAGAACTCTCTTTAACAATTACAAGTTTATTATAACGATTAAGGGTCATCAAAGTGCAAATAATTTGACAAAATAGTTGCAGTCCCAGGTTCATCTGAATGTAAATCAAGCAAACTGTAGGCTGAATATGTTTCATTCCTGCAGTCCACCATACCCCTTTCCGAGGATAGAGAGTGAGCTGCGAGGTATTTCCCCCCCCACATCCTTGTTTACTTGCTCGATGTCATTATTGGGAGGCTTTAGAGATGTCACCTGGGACGATGTGTAGGGAAGCTCTCACAGGGTACCTTAGTGGACTCTACTGTAGTGTGTGGAGGTTTGGTTGCTGGGTGGACATCTCAGTTGTGTCTCTCCACTCTGTTCTGTTCTCTCTTTAGGTCCCCATCGCTGCTTCAACTAATTTTGCAAGGCCCTTTTCTTCTACCGTTCCTTCTTCCAACGCCATCTCAGTTTTCTCTTTCCTTTCCTCACTACGTTAGCCCCATAACTTGCTGGTTTCCTAGGTGACACTCCCATTGTTTCTATTTTCCAATATTATCACTTTTCATACTACTCTTCACATCATACATTTAGTGTATTTCTCATGCTTCCATCTGCCTTTGTGGTATTTAGCCATATCATGGTTAAAGCTAGTTCTTCATTATTCCTTCCTTCCTGTGGGGCATTTTCATAAATGAGCAGGAGAGTTGCTCAGATACTGCATATCAGTGCCACCAATAGGTGCCCCTCTCCAACATCTATGACATCCAAATTTTGCAATATAACTATTACTATGACCCCAAGGTAGGACTGAAGAAAATCTGCTTTCATGGTCAGGTTAGGCTCTATTAGGCTTGGTTGGTATATAAAACTGATGAGGTTCTGAATTAACAACTTCAAAATTGTGCATTTCTGCAACTGTTTAAATCCATTACTGTACTTCAATAATCAGGTTATATGTTATGAAGGATAAGATACAATATTATAATCTTGGCACTGGAGCTCTACTGCCATGGTATGAATTTACATTTTTTGCCAAAGTTAAAAACTGCTGACTGTGGTAGCAAGAAAGTTAGCATAATTTGCCATCATCATTAACTCTTATTATCACTAGAAAAATGTCAACAGTTAACCCGCCCCGTCCCGGCCACTTTTCGACCACTGGTACCCCCCAATCCCGGGCAATTTTCGATCTTTTTTTTTTTTGCTAAAACTTTCGCTTTTGGTGAGAAACATCGAAAATTCATAGAGAAATCGCTCACCTGAGGTTTAAAATACTCATTACAGGTAGGAGAGCCTCCTTACTTTACTGGGTTTTCTATCAGGCTGGCACCAAAGAAAACGAGTTCTATGGGAGGATAACTATTTCACATCACTCATAAACGGTATTTATTTATTTACTGTTACGAATTTATATGTAGTACAAAAGTATATTGGTTTTCAAGCAGTAATATAGGCATTATAAGCATTGTTTCACTCACTAATACCTGACCTTTTTTTGCCACATTACCTGATCATCATTTCTAACTGTTTCTTCTTCTAATGCTATGTAAAGTTTGTCCTCCACATTGTCATTGATTGGGGAATCACTCTGGCCCTGAATTTCGTACCGTGGCATGACATGGCTATACTGGCCAGGTCACTGATAACAGGTGAATTGCTGAGAAAAGGGCATGCAGGGGGGAGGAGGAGGTCATGCTGGGTAAGGCATTGTCTCTGCCCGGCATCTTGTTGAGGCAGGTGTCCCGTGTATACATACCAAAAATGACTCGCGAAAATTGAAAATTGTGGAAATTATGAACCTTGCAATTGCAGGACGTTGAAGTACGTCCTCGGGATTAGCTGTGACAAAACGTGAGGACGTGGAAGTACGTCCTCGGGACGGCGCGGGTTAATGAGGTCGCTAACAAAATACTGACAGCGTTCTTTAACATTACATACTGTACTGCACATCAACAACAATATGTCCTACTTACTGACCTGTGTGGTGCTTAAATGTACAAATACACAGTTAGTGATACTGCACTGTGCCATGCATCTTCCTTATAATTCTCATCAATTTAACTGGAATGCAGATAACACAAGTGTAATTTGTCTTCGTTTTTCTTTGTGAATTAAAGGGATTAATCCCCGAGCTTGACCTCATCAGATCATATAGCCCTGCTAGAGTTACAGGGGAGCGCTACCCCTCCCAGCACAGCAGCCACCGAGTGGGGCGTGAACTTGCAACCTCACGATTACGAGCCCGACACCCTACCACCGAGTTACCACGCTCCCCTTGTGAATTAAAAGGACACGGGAACTCAGCCTGCTCTGTCTCTCTTGTCAAGGTGCGTGGAGAATCTAGATGCGGGGCACAAGCCCAGCAGCTCGCAGGTATTCACGGACAAGGCACACTACTTTTCCACAAATTTCCTACCTCAACACGGTAGCCCTTCTACGACCTTCCTTTATTCAGTTCTTCTTCTTCTGGGTGTAGAGGGCAACGGTCGAGGTCACAACCCACTGCCCTTCCTCAGCTGATGGTGCAGAGTCTTACGTCACAGACAGGTGAGCTGCCCCGACAATCGCAGGAATCTACACAACAGGCGCATGACTTGCAGACGTGTATCAGGGTCACTGGAGCCACCAAGTAGTAGACGGAGAGAGAGGCAGGGGTATCCAAGGGTAGCCAAGTGTTCTTGGAGGGCCACCCGGTAGGAGTGAAATCTGGGACACCACAAGAGGAAGAGGGAGGGAGAGGCGGGGGTATCCAAGGGTAGCCAAGTGTTCTTGGAGGGCCACCTGGTAGGAGTGAAATCTGCGACACCACAAGAGGAAGTGTTCAACAGTCTCCTCGGCACGGGGACACCAGGGACACCACGGGGAATCTACCAAACCTAGACGGTGTAGGTGGCCATTCAGGCCCGTATGGCCAATACACAGGCGGGTGAATGCCACGTCCAGTTGGCGGCAGGGATGGCGGGCCCAGGGGTGGATTGCAGCATCAGCAAGGACGAGTCCTAGAGAGGTTGTGTCTAGCTCAAGAGAAAGGGAATGCTCCCAAAGAGATGTACAGGCTTGTCAGATATGAGAGCGGAGAGCAGCAGGATCCGGATCAAGGCAAGTGAGATGTTGGGAGTGGTGGGCTTGCTGAGCTGCATGATCCACAATTTCGTTGCCACAAATGCCTACATCCGAAGGAACCCACTGAAGGTGTACAGTCCAGAGGGGGGAGGCAAAATATATAAGGAGGGAGTGATTCACACGGAGTAGTCGCACATGAGAGGATGGCCAACTGGAGAGGAGGAGGTGTAAAGATGACTGGGAATCAGTGTAAAGCACTATTGGTTGAGGTGGCAAGTGGCATTTGACAAAAGTCAGGGCTTGGAGGATGGCATATAATTCTGTAGTGAGGACAGAGTGTGGTCCAGATAGGGTCCAGGTCTGGCAGAGAGAGAGGTCTTCGAAGTACACTGCTGAGGCGTAGGAGGCAGGAGGGGAGTATGAACTGTCAGTAAAGATTCTGAAGAAGCCTCCATAGAGAGAGGTATCCATAAGGTGGAAAATTTGGTTGGCCAACAAAGCATCAGAGGACTTTTGAAATGGGACAGGGAGGTCTGGGGACACCATGGGGGAAAGGTCAAACCACGGAGGGACAGGTGTGATGGAGGGAGTGGGGGAGGAAGACGGGGGTGGGATAGATAAGGTATAACAGGCCTGTAGGCCATGAAAGATGAAGGGTGGGTTTGCACGGGGCCATCGAAGGGGAGGACTGACTAGAGGGATTCGAGAATATAGGATAGAGAGCGGGTGCTGGGGGGGATGTCCAAGAAGACGGTGGAGGAGATAGGGGGAGCATTCCTGATCTGGAATGGAGGGATACAACTGGGGATGACTTAAAGGCCCCTAGGGCTATACGGAGGGCAGTGTTTTGGATTACATCCAGCCTCAGCAGGTGAGAAGAGGAGGCAGATCCATAAGCTGATGAGCCATAAGTGAGTCGGCTTAAGATGAATGCGGAGTACAGATGGAGCAATCTCTCCCTAGTTGCACCCCAACGCACTCCTGCTATGCTACGCATGATGCCTAGTCGTCGGAGGCAGAAGGATCGGAGGTAGTCTATGTGGTGTTTCCAAGTCAGTCTGGGGCCGTCTAATCGCAGTCCAAGAAAGGTGTGCCTAGACTGTAGGGGTACAAGAGAGCCGTTTATCCGAATATGTGGAAGGGTAGGGAGTTTGCGCAGGGTGAAGCATATGAGAGAGCTCTTGCCGGCTCGCACTGTCAGACCCCATGCCTCGGCCCAGGCGACAAAGACGTCTACTGCCTGCTGGAGACCTGACTGGGCATCGTGTAGTTGATCTGCACTATAGAGGAGAGAAACGTCATCCGCATAGATGAGGAAGGAAACTCTCGGGACTCGGGGGATGTCTGACAGTAAGACATTAAAAAGGAGGGGGCTGAGAACAGAGCCCTGTGGGATGCCCCTGTGAATCACAGAACAAGATGATTTTATATTCCCTAGGGAAACGGCAAATGTGCGGTCTGTGAGAAAGCTTCGTACCCAGGCCAGGGCTGGACCTCTCACCTCTTTTGTGCTGAGCTTATATAGTATACCAATATGAGGGGCTGAGTCAAATGCGCTCTGAATGTCCACAAAAGCTGCCAGGAGATATCGACGGTGGCAATATGCGGAGCGGATGTGGTGTTCGATCTGGAGGAGGATGTCCGCAGTGCTCCTTCCTGGTCGGAAGCCACACTGGTCCTCCCAGAGGAGACCATGATATTCTAGCCACCATGTAAGGCGCCTGGTAACCATGCGTTCAAGCACCTTGCCGACATTTGATAATAGGGCAATAGGTCGATGGGAGGAAGGCAGGGAGGGGTCCAGTCCTGGTTTGGGAAAGGGGAGAAGGAGGGATTCCTTCCATGAGGAAGGGAATGCGCCTGACAGCCAGCTGTCATTGAACAGGTCTAGTAGGGAGGTAAGGAGGAGGGGTGGGAGGTGTTTTAGGAATTCATTAGGGACCAAGTCGGGGCCACAAGCTTTTCCACTTCTGGTAGAATGCTGTGCGTGTTGGAGTTCAGGGGGGGGAGAATGGGGAGGCAAGTCCCTCCGGCGAGGGGGATGAGATTCCATCCTGGATGACCTGGTGGAGGCGGTCTAATATCGTCAGGGGGACGGGAACACCAAGCTGTGACTGGAAGAACTGTGCCAGGAACTCTGCTTTGTCATGAGGGGTGAAGAGGGTAGCACCGTCCTTGACCAGAGGGTATGAGTGTACGTTGGGGAGTCCCTTCATGGATCGGACAAATTTCCACGTTCTGGATGTAGAGCTGGAGAAGGACAGAGTGGAGCAGAAGGCTGACCAGGCTGTACGTCGTGCCAATGATATGATGCGTTTGCATTCTGCCTCTCGGCGACAATGTTGAATGTTGAGGCGGAGACAGGGGTTACGTCTCCAAGCATTCCAAGCTGAGCGACGAGCTCGGACGGCACGGGTGCAGTCATCCGTCCACCATGGCACCGGTGGGCGGTTCGCACCCCGACATGATGATAATTTGAAAACAAAACGTCCTGCCTCCACGAGGGATGAAGAGAACTTTGCCGCCCGTTCGTCAAGGGACAAGTCTGACTGGGGGGGAGGGATGCTAAGGGCTGCGCAGAATTGTGACCACTGATCTGGGGCCAACCGCCATCAGGGGCGTGGGGCATACTCAGGTGGGGGCGACAGGCCGGCAATATCAAGGAGAACCGGGAGGTGGTCACTCCCGAGGTAAGGGCCAGTTGTCACGGCCGCGTGCTGAAAAAGCGGATCACCAACACAGAGATATAGGGTGGAGGGATGACCAGTCTGTGGGTCGAAACGAGTCTGGAGGCCCATAGGTGTGAGGAGGGCGAAGCGGGAACTCTCAAAAAGGAAACTAAAGATGGATCTGCCTGATCGATTTGTAGAGCCACTGGCTACACACGGGTCCCAGTGTGGATGGCGGGCATTAAAGTCTCCCATAAGGAGGCATGGTGGCTGGAGGTGGTCTTGATAGTATCGGAGCTCTTCCAAGGTCAAGTCCTGGCAGGGGTTGTATGCGATAGCTACTGAGATCCAGCCCATTGAGAGGCAAAGACGGACGGCAAGGAATTCCATGACACCCTGGATTGGCCTAGGGATTGTGAGTTCTGAACAGGGGATGGAGTCATGGACCATAATCACCACGCCCCCTCCCACTCTTTGGCGATACGCGCGGACAACATGATAGCCCCGGACAGACAGATGGAGGTTAGGGCAAAGCCAGGTCTCACAAATGCCAATGACCCCAAGGGAAAGGGTTGACACTGTCATCTTCAGGTCGTGCGTCTTACGCAGGAGGGAACGGGCATTCCAGAGGATGAAACGGTTGATATGTGGGGGCGCCATTATTGTCGGGTGAGGAGAGAAAGCACGCGCGGTAAGAGTCTGGTAATGATATCCAGTAATGACAGACCACTTTGGTACAAGGATAAAGCTTCCATAATTATGTTGATAAAGGAGTCAGTTATTGGTGTTTCATGGAGGCCTGAGGGTGGCAGAGAGTCATCCTGATGAGGAGGTAGTACAGATGGGCGAGAGCATGAGCGATGTGCAGTGGCAGGACGGGGTGCTGAGGAAAAGGGGCGCGGCTAGGAGGGACTGGTCGAGGGGACCACAGGGGGGGTGGGGGGATCAGAAACTGGCTTCTCACTATGGGTGGGACAAGGACGATAACGCTGTGGCTTCAGATCTGGAACAGGATGGGACACGATCTCAGGGGGTGGGGATGGATGGATGTCTGTGTCTGATTCCTTGTTGGTGATGTCCGCCTCTGGTGGCTGCAGGTCCTGTAGGGCAGAGAAACGGTTGGAGGCGACTGCAGCAAAACTGAGGCCCTTCTGCACAGTGCGGCTAGGTGGATGAGAGGACACGGATGGTGCTGACTGAGCGGGGAGAGGGGGTGTGGCAGTCCGTGGTGCCAGGTTGAGGGAGCGTAGCTTGGTATTCACAGATTGGAGGGAGGATGGGTTGTTTCGGGCTGTCTCATGAATGGCAAGGGCTTGTTGATATATTGGACATGTTCGTGATGTGACAGTGTGGGCATCGCCACAGAAAAAGCAGTAAGGGTCCTCTGTGCATGGCTCCCCAGTGGTGGAGCGGTAGGGTTTAAAGCAGCTACAGCGTGCACATCGGACCTTGTTGCGACAGGAGAGGGATCCATGCCCAAGCTGATGGCATGTAAAGCAGCGTAGCAGAGGAAAGGTATAAGTACCTACCACATAACAGGAATGTCCTAGTAAGACCTTCTCTGGCAGGGGGCCTTCGAACTTGAGTCAGACAACCCGAGACTGTACCCATGTGCCGTCCTGTCCAGATCGGGAGGTGAGACGTGAAACCTCTACAAGGCGGCCTCCTGACCCCAGACAACGAAGCTGAGAGAGTATGTCCTCAGTGGAGAGGTCTAGTGACACTGGGCTGATTTCACGAAAAGAGTAAGCACTATCAGTGGGGGAGGTAGCCCTCCAGCACTTAACCTTCCATTCTCCCAGGGAAGTTAGAGATTCGGGAGGGGCAGGCAACTTGGCTATATTCGTCTCTGCTATGCAGAAGCGAAAGGCAGCCCCTCGTCCCAGTACCCGAAGTTCGCCCTCCACACTGTACTTACTCCAGGAGCAAGCATTAATGGCCTTGGACAATGCCCTGGGATTTGAAAAGACCGCACTACTGTCCAGAGTGCGCACTAGGAAAGTAACCAAGCGCTCACCTGTGGTGTTGTCTGTAACTGCTGTGGGCTTGAAATACTTCCCTGTGTGGGATGGCCATCCAGTCCACCATCCTCCTCTTCCTCCTGGGGTGGCTGTCGTCCACGCTTGCCCTGGGGAAGTCCGACCTCTGTCATAGCCTCATCGTCATTTCCAAGAACTTGAACCAGGTGGTCAGCCGGCTGTGTCTTCGCCATACCGATCACTCACCTCGACCGCGCCTAAACACGGCCGGATAGTAGCGGTAGCAATACCAAAAGCACCACAAATTTGCGCACGAATATTATAATGAGTGATCAAGGAACAGTTGGTGGGTAGGGGACAGAAAAGGTCGTCAGCAAGGCAGAGCACCACGACTAACGTCTGCACGCTGCAGCAGTCCTGACGGGAGTCCTTTATTCAGTTGAGGCGTGTGATCACCTCAATGTCTCCCACAAATATGTTTTGTTGACGTTGTGGTTGTCATGGCAACGCGTCAGAAGAGTGCGGGATCAATAAGTTTCTTGCATTGTTACAAACAGAAATGTGGTTTTAATTTTACAATGTAAGTACATATACTGTTGAATATGTATTGTTTTTAATTAAAGCTATTTACTTTATCCAAAATACGATTTAAAACGTTCCTTTGTCAATGATAATCTATGAAGAGAGCCAAGTATAATAAAACACAGCTTGTTACATACACCCAAAAGGTATACAAGCCTTATTTTTAGTCTTAACTAGTGATTTCGACAGTGTTCAGGCAGCAGTAACTTTATAGATAATGAATGGTGCACTGTTTTACCTAGCGATTAGTTTTTGTGGTTCTTCCCTCACGAAGTTCAGAGAATTTAGTAAGACTTGGTAAGTTGAACATTATTGCCTCCACCATTGCCCACCCTAATATTGGTTTGATATCCTACATCTTATTAGTTGATATCTGTGCGTACAAAAAGCCTTCAGGTGGCGCAATTATGAGTAGTATGAATGCTCAGAACCAGTGTTTCAAGCCACATATGCAGTAGAATCACTGTGAAGGCATTTGGAGGGGTACCAAATTATCTTAGGCTTACTACCCCAATCATGCTTAACCTGCCATACTGCTAACCAGTGGCCTGACACTGCTAAAAAAAATAAAAAGAAATAGCTACCAGTAGTTAGAGGGGCCATCATGTAACAGCTAATTGAAAAAATATATAAACTGCTTATTCCAAGGCATTAAATGTCAAAAGGAAGTGCCGAGCATTGTAAAATTTTCAGAAAGCTATCAGATACACAACAGATAGAAATAAATGCAAACATATTCAAGGTAAAAATCTGGTAACCTACTATGATTTAATCTTAGCTAATTAAACCTAACCTAACCTTGGTAATCCGTAAGGAAACATAAAACCACTTCTTAGAAATTAACAAATTTTTACCTCCCCTTGAACTGATTCAGTGACTTTGTAAAGGCATACGAAAGTGCATCTTCCAGTATGAAGAGGATCCATCAATAAACAAGGAAAATATGATTAGGACTGGAAAGAATCCACACTGTTGCCATTCCCCAAAACAGGATGCGACCCTACTACCCCATTGTTGTACAGGCCCATAGTTCTACTATCATGTGTGAGGCAGCTGCTGGAGAAGATGGTGGTGTACTACCTCTCATGGTGGCTGGAATCGCAGTCCCTGTTTTGGGGGGAACAGTGTGGATTTCACCCTGGCCAGAGCACCATGAATATTTTGTGCCTAGTAGAACACATAATTCATGATTCATACAACAGAGGGATGTTCATGCTGACCATTTTCATAGACCTGGAAATGGCATTTGACTCAGCCCCTCACCTGGATATACTCTTCAAGCTGACGTAAGATCACTGCCTCCCTTTTGTCATGGGTCCATGACTTCCTGTCGAACTTCAGCTTCAGAGTGTTGATTGGTGGAGCCCTTTGCAGTCCATATCTAATTGCACAAGGAGCACCTTAAGGATCACCACTCGGCATCCCTCTCTTCAGTGTCATGTTGTCTTGACCTGCCATGCTCATCTAACGTCACCTACTGGTACCTGTTTTATGCTGACAATGCCACCTTCATCAGCCAAGTGACCACCATTGTAAAGGCCCATTGCCATCTTCAGTTGGCAGAGTCCACAGGTGGGACATGGAGATAAATGTCCAAAAAAGCGCAGCGGTGGCTTTTACACTACGCAGCCCACCTTCACAACCAGCTCTCAAGATCAGATGGGAGGTGCTGCCAGGCATCAGGTAACATACCCTTCTGGGTCTCCATCTGGATGATCCAATCCTTCCCTGGAACCGATGCATAGAGCATCTATAGAATTCTTATGTCAAGCACTTGGATGTCACGAAGAGCCTGGTAGGGTCATGCTGGGGTGCCATTCATGACCTGCTCCTGGCCTATTACAGAACCACCATACTTTCCAAGTTGAACTATGGATCTGCACTTTATGGCTGTGCTTACAACACCCAACTCTGACAGCTGGATCCTGTCCAAAATACACTGTACTGTACAGCACTGACGATAGGACCTGGGGTATTTTATTCTTCCCCTGCTGTGTCCCATTTAATTTTGTTTCATTTATAAAGGCTCCAGCACACTTGCATGTGCCGACCTTGGTCACCTAATGGCGGCTCTACGTGCTGCTTGATGTTTGGCAGCCTCCCTATTCAGTCGCTTATCCCTTAGGTAGCCTAACACTCTAGGACCTCATTCCAGGTCTTTTCAGTCTTCCTCTTGCAACCCCACCCAACGATACATGTACTTCCCACTTTCTGCACCCTGTTATCATCCCTCATCCTCACCACATGCCCAGACCATCTCAGTCAATCTTTCCTCATCACAACACCAATGCACTCTGGTTCCATCCTTCTTCGTAACTCTTTCATTTTAAACCTAGCCACCCCAGGCCTTGCATTCAAGGATGCAGTGCAGATTCACCTAGTCATTGTCATTTCTGCACATTTGAGCCTGCTAATATCCTCCTCCTTTACTGCCCCAGGTCTCACTACCATACAGCATTACACTTCTAACACATGCCACATACAAAGATCTCTTAGCATGGAGGGAGAGACCTCTCAGTGTCAGAAGAGGCAACGGTTCCCTGAACTTCTTCCAACCAATCATCACAGTAGCCACAGAGCTAACTCCAGTCCCACCTCCACCACATAACATGTCTCCAAAGTAACAAAACTCATCCACATAGCTACTCAAGAGATTTGCCAGCAAGATCAGTCTTTTCATGCATGACAATCTCCATATGCTCTTCCCGACACACCGCATGCATGAAATGAGCATTATCATGCAGTCAACCTCTAATACCACTACATCTCTTAGGCACCCACTTATCCCAAACACTGCTCAAGATGGAATTGCTCCAATGCCCTTGTGGCAAACTGCACATAGCCCCACTACCACTTCTTTGACGGTACTGCCACCAACTCTTGATACCATCACCTTTGTTTTATCTGCATTTACTCTCAAGCCCCTGTGCCCCATGCCATCTCTTCACTTCCTAAATCCCTCCTTCTCCTCCCTTTCATTCTCTGCAGGCCAAAAGTGGTGTTCCCTCCCCACTCCCTCTCACCAGGATGAAACTTACCTGCAGACACTTCTTAGCCATTCACCAGTCTCTCACTCTTCACCCACTACCAGCCCTCCATGCTGCTGGTGGTGTCAATCCTTTGAACCACCTGACCAGACTCATTACGTCCAGACAGTCCTTGTTAATCTGAGCCCTCCAAGCACACCAGACACTGTCACTCCATCCACCTCCCCGTCATCTACTGATTACAGTACCTCCTATCCCTCCTTGGCGGGACCTCTCAACCATGATCTCACTTCAGCTCTCGGAGTCCTTCAGCAAGTCACAGGATGGACGTCTCACCCCCCAAATCTTTTTGGAGCTGGCATCCACTGTCTATGCCGAACACCTGAAAGTCTACACTGACAGTTCCAACTCCCCAGTCCATTCGCCATCAGCAGCAGCAGTGTATATGGTGGATTTATCCATTTGTCAAATTGGTGGTTGGATTCCCACCATGATAATGTACCGTAGTTCCAGAGCTCTTTATTCTCTGATGTACATCCAAGGAGATCAAGGCTGGGCCTTTGTGCTGTGTACTGATGTAGTGCATAGCCTAAGCCAAATTACTTTCAAAGAATTTAGGTATCTTATGGTACCGTATAGTAAGGTATGACAATCCAGCCCAATATGGCTCATAAGGGTTGGAATTTAAGTGGTGGCTGGGATTTATGCCTCATGTAATGCTGCTAAGGAGTGAGCAACTGGTTACTCTTGTCTGCAGTGTCTGCACTGCATAGCCTGACCATGGGCCCTGACATACCTGATGGGGCACTAAAGGATTGTATGAGGGATGGATGGGTATACAGTACCGGTACTGTAATTTAACTGTCACAAGTGTGTTGTGAGTGTGTGATGATAGAAGGAACATTAGAAATGACGTGGACCAACCCCAGTGCATAGCCTCTCTTTCTTAGCTAAATGTTGCATATTACATCTGGACAATCTCTTGTAGCTATGTTACTTATATCACTTTAATGCTGACAGTTTGCATTAAGAATATACAAGAATATAATGTATTTTAATTTACAGTACAGAATAAATTACTGTAGAAGAGGTGTTACAACATCTCCAAAGGCACACATAACACATAACTTCAACAACCATTGCATGTGTCTATGTGTGTGTGTGTGTGTGTTACAGGTGTTTTGAGGTTGTAATAATAGCAGCAGCATTAGAAGTAGCATTAGTCAGCCCCAGGCAAAGGCTGCTGCTACTAGTTGAGGACAGGTGTCTTTTGCTCAAGGGTGAGCAGCTGATCACTCTCACCTTGGATTTTTTGACAGATTTTTGTAGTCCTGGTTTCCTGCAGTCCTGAAGAGGCAGTAAATGTTTGCACGATAGCCAGATATAACACGAGTGCACTAGATGCATGTCGCAGGTTTACTGAGACTGTGATAATGGAGGGAGCATTAGAAGCTGCTGTGGCCAATCCTGGGCTGGGTCTCCTCCTGCTTGACGAGGACAACCGTTCGCTGGCCGAAGATGTGGAGCGCCTTAGGCAGGAGGTGTCTCGTGCTGACGATACCTGGCGGGAACAGACTGATGCTCACTCTCGCAACACAGCACGAGTGGTAGACATGACACAGATGCTTAACAACATGCAGGTAAGGGAATTTTCCTTATGGCACATCTACTCTAACCAGATGAAGATCCCTCACCTCTTTCATTTCATTTGGAGTTCAGTATAACTGCCGAAAGTAACAAGGGACACTCATTATGACCTGAAAAGTAAGGCTTACAGTAGCCATTGAATTTTATGCCTCTGTGATTTAGTATTTGTCAAAGTGTCCCAGTTCTATCCCTGATTTAATAGGTCTGTCTTCAGTCTACAATAAGCCTGTTTTTATCTGATGATGCCAAAGAGGAACAGACTGATTTCCACTTTTGCAACTTGGCACAGTTGATGGCAGACAAAACAAAAATACAGTACTGTGCTTAACTGCATACAGGTACAACCTTTTTACTCTGACTTGGCCCAAAATTGTCACCTCTCCATCTTGGATGTTGAGCTGTAACAAGAGATTAATACAGTGCTAGAATATGGAATGGTATACTAGTAGAGCAGTCACACCTATAACATTCTCTCCCATAACTCGCTTAATATGTAACATGGAAGACAATTGTTCAGGTCCTCACAGCACAGTTATATCCAGCACAATATGGCCCGCAAGCTCATATATGGCCAAATATACACGGTTATATCTCCCACGATACAGGCCACGTAATTGCGTAGAGTCTTGCTGGTGTAAGGTGATGATGCAGTGTAGGTGATGGTGTGATATGGGTGATAGTGTGGGTGATGATGTGATGTGGGTGATAGTGTGGGTGATGGTGTGGTGTGGGTGATGGTGTGATGTGGGTGATAATGTGGATGATGGTGTGGAGTAATGGTGTGAGTGATAATGTGGCCTGGGTGATGGTATGGAGTGATAGTGTGGGTGATGGTGTAGGATGATGATGTGAAGTGGTAGTGTGAGGTAATGGTGTGGGGTTATGATGTATGTAGAGTGGTGGTGTGAGGTGATGTAGAAGTGATAGTGTGGGTACTGTAATTTAACTGTTATTTACCGAGTATGTCACAGATGTGTTGCAAGTGTGATGATAGAGGAACATTAGAAATGGCAATGGCCAACCCCAGTGCTTATCACCTTTTTCTTAGCTATTGATGTTGCATATGACATCTGGTGATGGTGTGGTCACTGTTTGATACTTTTAAGGCCTGCTTGAGGTGAACCATCTGCCTCCTAAAATGCTTTCAGATTCTCTGTCAGCTTTCTGTGCAGATGGATTTGGATGTATTACATGTTAGCATTGCTAACTTAACCCTGAGGCTCAGCAGTCCTTCATTTCACACTTTGTAATCCAACCAAACACAACTCTGGCAGGCTCTGGTAAGTGCACACCGACGGGATGTGGAAACAGAGGCCCAACAGGAGCGCCAGGCAAGCAGTGAGGCGGAGGGCATTGTGAAGCAGTGTCGGCAAAGGCAGGCAGAGTTAGGGTTGTTCCAAGAGGCATCACAGCAGTTGGAGGCCCATGCCAGACAGAGGAGGTCCGAACTGGAAGAACTACACAAGAACTTTAAGGGGGACACCAGCCTTCTGCAGGATCTGCTCGAGGAACTTGCTCAAGCAGAGGATGATAATCTTATCCTTCTTCAGTACTCAGCTGATGATGCATCTAAGGTCAAGGTGAGGTGATGTTCAGCCTCTCCATTACACTCTCTCTCTCTCTCTCTGTTAGTGTGTGTGTGAGTGTGTGTGTGTGTGTGTGTGTGTGTGTGTGTGCATGCATGCATGCGTGAGTGTGTGTGTGTGCATGCATGCGTGCGTGAGTGTGTGTGTGTGCATGCATGCGTGCGTGAGTGTGTGTGTGTGTGTTTGTGTGTCAGTCATTCCTTGGTCAAAATAAGCACCTGTCTATCTATCTATCTATCTGTCTCTTGCCAGATGCCATAATCCCGTAAGGGGTGGCTATTTGACTTTGAGTTATTTGTTTTACAGGGAGGGGCACTAACCCTTCACCAACTCACTTGCTGACACGTAGGGAGCACGTATAGTTTGGTTATATGGCTACCACCCAGCTTTGTAAATGGTTTCTTGGCTTACAGGAAACCATTTGGCTTGTCACCCAATGTAAAGCCACTTGTAAAGGAAAGAAAAGCAATAAGAAGTGATAGGAAAGCTGAGAGAAATAGGAGGAGAGGAGGGCAGGCACAAAAAGAATGATAAAGGCTGAGGAAGAAGTAGTCAGCACTACATCAAGTGAGTGGATGATAAGCACCTGTGATGAAAGTAATGTACCATAGTGTTATGAACGTCTGAATATGATGCTTTCGTGGTGTTGCAAGACCTGATTCTAGTATGAGATCAGACTACATTGTTTTTATTTTACTGAGTGCTGATTTGTAGATGAGATTAATTTAAGAATATATTGCTAGGAGTGATGACACAGGGTTTGACGATAGGTGGATGGCTGAAATGAAATTCAGTGTTGTTATTTTTACAGGATATGAGCATAACTCAGGGATGTACTAGTGCTTCATTTGCTGCTGCTGACTGAATTGGCTTCGACTCACACACGATAATCATAGGTGTTCCATAAATGACCATCGGAAATCAGGGCCTTCCCTCTAATCATAGTCATCATCTCTTATGCTTTGCTTCCTCCTGGGAATTCCCATGCAGGGGATGGCCATATTAGAATTGCCTCCATGTTCCGTTTTCCTTTCCTACTGCTATATATAGTTTTCAGCAAACAATCATGTGAGTGATGCAGCATTTTCGTTTCAGGATCTGAGTGTAGCACTGGAACGCACTAGTACTGCTTGTGCTACTGCTGAATGTGAACTTGCGGCCACACAGGGGGAAACCATTGCTGCCCAGGCTGCCCTGGACCAGTTGGGGGCAGCTTTCCTGCCTGCTGCAGCACATAGAGATCAACTCTTGGCACACTGGGAAGCCACACTTACACATCTGCTTCATACTGCCACTGATCACTCACATACTATTGAGGTACTGTTTGGTATATTATAATGAGAGATTATTGACAGAATATGGTGCTAGCTATACTGAAGTGCTCTGGAAAGGATGTAGAGCTGTAGTGCTGTCTTATTTTGTCTCTGAGCAACGGGAAATAGGCTGCAAGAGAACAGAAATTCCATTAAACCGTGGTGGATGAAGAATACCATAGATACACATACACACTCCATGACTTATATGCCCCTTCTCACAACACCATATACAAACACCACTACACTAACACATGATTAATTCATAGTTGGAGGTAAATTTATGTTTATTTCTTTCTTTCTTTATTTTTGTGCACGTGTATGTGTTCAACTGCAGCACAAAGAGATGAATTGCTAACATACTGGGAAGCCACATTAATGCATCTTCATGTACCGTAGCTAATGATCATACTGATAATGCATCTTCATGTAGCTAATGATCATACTCATACCACTGAGGTATGATACACAGAAATACAGTAAAACCTCAATATAACGGACTTCATTAGACCGGAATTCACTTTTATCGGAATTGGGGAGGTACCAGACTAAATTCTTATATATTGGAGTAAGTTTGATAAAGCCAGAAGCAGTCCGTACTGCCTGACCACTTCAGCTGTGTTCACCACAATAAGGTAAATAGAAGACGTGTTTATCAGTGTACAGTACAGTATTATTGTATATATTATTATTTTCCAGGAAGGAGGCTGTAGCACCAGCCAATCAGGGTGGTACTCCCAAGGGGAATGGGAATGCTGGTGACAGAGAGAGCTAAAGTTCCTGTGTCACTAGCTACCTAACCATCCCCCTTTGTTGACCTTTTCAGTGTGACACTAACATGGAGAGTAGACCAGCATGCTCTCCCAAATAATTTCTCTAAATATCTCACACTACATTGCATGCACTTTATATATCACACAACGTACCCCACTACGTCATAGGGGTTGATGCTAGCAAGGGCATGTAGCCAGAAAACTTTGCCCCCGCTACCTAGTGGCGGTCCTCGTGAGGGGAGGCGTGACGAGGGCTCCGCCTGCATAGATATTGGGGCCAGGATGAGATGGGGCTTGAACCTGTGCTAGAGGGTACAGGGCATTGTGGTTCCTAGGCTGCCACTTTCACCTAATAGAGAGGGGCCTCGAACCTGTGAGTAGTGCCTGAGGAGGCTGCCTATCAATGGGTGAATAATGGCAGAGAGTTAGGCCTAATGTGCCAAGGTGCGCTTGGAGGGAGTACCTTTAGCTGTCCTGGCAGGGTGCCCCAAGGCCACTACCACAGCCACTAGTCAAGACTGGTGGGCTTGGGGTCCCAGATTCATTGCCTGGGCCTGGGACTGTGCAATGGGTTGGGCCTATGGCTTCTCTCTCCCCTTCTTATTTTACTGATTATGACCAAGTTAAAGAATATATCTCAAAGCAAGCCTGAGGACAATAAGTCACCCAGGGGGATCAGAATGGCTTCATGGAATGTGGGAAGTTTGAGGGGTAGATCGGGGGAAGTGGTTGAGGTAATGAGTAGGAGGTGTGTGGATGTGGGATGTGTGCACAAAGTCCAGTATAGGGGTGAATCAGCCAGAGAGATTGCTGGGAAGGATTGTTGCTATAAGTTGTTTTGGCAGGGCAGGATAGATGGATATGAGGGTGTGGGTGTGTTGGTTAGTGAAATGTGGTTAGAATATGTCATGAATGTTATGAGAGTAACTGATAGGATAATAGTGAATATTGTCTTTGGTGGGATGGTGTTTGTAATTGTATTGGCACATGCTCCACAGGCAGGCTTGAATGAGGTAGAGAAGGATAGATTTTGGGATGACTTAACTGCATGTAGTAAGTGGTATGGGGGATGATGAGATTATAGTATTAGGGGAGGTATTTAAATGGTCATGTAGGTGAAGCAGGTCAAGGATATGAAGGAGTACCAGTACATGGGGGATGTGCATATGGTACAAGAAATGAGGAAGGGGAAAGGATACTTGAGTTTAGGGAGGCAGTGAAGTTGATTGTGTCCAACACTCATTTTAGGATAAGAGAGAGTAGGTTGATTATGTACGAGTCTGGGGGAAATAGCAGCCAGATAGACTATTTCCTGGTCAGGAGGGCTTATAGGAGGTTAATGAGGGATGTTAAAGTTATAGGGAGTGAGGAATGTGTGCAGCAGCACAAGTTATTGATATGTGACATGGAGCTGTCTTTCCACTTTCTAAATCTTTCCATTGCCTCCCATTCATTTTCTGCAGTTAACACCAAGTAATCAGCATACAACATCTCCCATGGGAGTCCATTTGTAAAATCACATGAAAGAGCTTCAAATACCATGACAAAGGCTGCCACCTGATGCATGCGAACTTTCATGGAAAACTCATCCCTCAAATCTCCATTCATTCTCACCTGGGTGCGAGCAGCCACATACATAATCATAACCACTCTAACCAGCCACTCCTTCCTCCTGAGCTCTCTCATTGCCTACTTCACCACCTCCACAGGGACTCTGTCACAGTCCTTCTCCAAATCAACATAAACTAAGTACTGTACAGATCTCTTTTCTCTGCTACATGTTTTCCTGAAGCTGTGGGATGCTTTGCTTGGCATAAGCCCAAACTGCGTCTCATCAATATTTATTCCTTCCCTTATATTACTCTAGGACTCTCTCCATTACCTTCATTATGTGGCCCAAAAGTTTTGTGCCTCTATAATTTCCTCTTTCCAGGGCATTACCCTTTACCTTGTATTTATTTACAGTCACACTCTTCAGCCAGTCATCTGGGACAACAGATACATACATACATTATCTAATCCTGTGTTGCCCCATGAGGAGCATGAGAGCCCGGGGCTAGGCAAGTTGGTCCTAACAATTAAGATGAGAGTGACCAGCCTCACTTATCCCTGAGTGGCATTACATGAGCAGTAAACCCCAACCATCCCTTGGATATAAACCGACGCAGGCTCAATCCGGGTGGAACACCTTAATTACCCACTAAACCACCAGGCATCATAGTTGGTTATATGGTAACCACCCAGTGTAATGAATGGTTTCCAGGTGTACAGGAAACCATTTGGCTTGTCACTAAGTGTAGAGTCACCTGTAGACAGAAGGAAGTGGAAAGAAAGATGGACATTAGAGGAATGAAGGAAGGAATAGAGAATTGGGCAGACACCTGAGAGCAGCACTACATCGAGTGAGTGGATGGTTAGTGCCCCCATCCACAGCACACTCATATATAATCATCTTAATCAGATCAGTAGCTAAATCCACTCCTGTATCTCCTGAGGCCTTCTCCAACTGCTTCCTGCTTATCACAGTGTATTCCTGATATCCATTTAACTCCATTGGTGTGTCTTGATTGCAGTCATTGCTGAAAACCCAGTTTCATAGATAAGTGGTTGAAATAGAGTGCAATATCATTACTCCCACTGTAGAAAGGTTGAGATTCATACCATATATTGTATTTCATTTTTATCTTGACCCAGAAAGATTCCAGAGATACATTTGAACTGAAGAAAATTTTGAGACCTTGATCATCTTCAACTCATCCAACATTTATTGTTCCTTCACAGTGCATAGCTCATTATAAATGTTTGCAGTTGGGTCTCTGATACATTTCATGGAGACCCTCACATCCACAGAGGACAGAAAATACTGTTTAAACTCAGTAGAGAGAGAAAGCATCCAGGTGATCATGTATGATGCACTACACAGACACACTTCCTGCTCATTTAGTTAGATTGACAATGATGAAACATATACAACACACCTTTTTTCACACTTTGGCCCCATGGCTCTTTTGTCCCTTGAAAACAGTTACGTAACCAACCCGTTTGAACACTTGTCATTTTCCCCAGCAGTGACACAAGCTCACTGAGATAAGTGAACACATTGCATTCCAGTAAGTACTGGTATGACAGCTTGGTGATCCATTTCTCATCATGCAAGTGTGTGGCTAGTGAACTCAGCTAGTAAGAGTTTGTAATTAAGTTATCACTATTCCTTATAATTGTAAAGATTATTTTCATGACCCACATGTCAGCAGCCCTTGGTTTATTATCAGCTCGATGACTGGGGGTTGGGAACTTCTGATGTGTTGGTTAGAATGCTCCAGTCAGAGTAACAGCTTTACATGTTTTCAGTCTCAGAAGGTGATTGTAAGCTTTATGAGTATGTAATACAGTACCGTCAAAAGAATCAGGCTGATCATCAGCCCTTCAATGTACTGGACTATGGTAGCCTAACCTTAGGCTCCTAGATCTTGAAGGGGGTTAAATGGGATTGGCCCTTATCATATATTTTATTTTCAGGATTGTGTAACTGTGCAGGAGAAGTTAGGCATATTGAGACTTGAGGTGGATCAGGAGAGGGAGATCTTGACTGAGGTGGAACGATCGTGTGGCGAGGTGGTGGGGCGGCGGTCAGTGGTGGAAGAGGAGGCAAAGTGGACCGCAGGACAATTACAAACCACCACAACCACTGCAGCAGAAATCCAGGCACAGGTTTTATATTTCTTCTTTATTTTAGAGTGTTCTTAGTGCCATCAAATGATTTCATTCAGCTGTTCAGACTTTTCTGATTGAAGGGTTTAAAATTAGCCATCCCAAAATTTTTTTTATTTAAGTCAATAAAATCTTTTGTATTGCAGTTGTTAGTGAAGGCTTTATCTAACTCCTCCAGTTTGGAAATCACTTCTAAGCTGCATGAAATCATCTGGAGGTAGGAAGATTATAGTAAAATAAGAGGGTTGTAAGGTGAGATGATGGGGCAGATTGTGAAGACAGTTAGTGGAAGAGGAGGCTAAGTAAATCATAGGACAACTTCAGTCTGTTACGGACACTGACACAGATATGCAGAAGTAGTTTGTGGTCTCATTCTTGAGTCTTGTTGTTGTAGATGTTGCCAGAGGCTTATCTGAACATGAACTCAGTTGACTGGCATCTGTAAAACTGTGATACCATCATATGCAGCAGTGAGGCAGCCTTTTTGCATGGTCCCTCAGTCCATTATTTAAATTATTTTCCCCATACTTATTGACAGCTCATCTCCATAGTACTGTAAATAATGCACATCATTGCACCTGCATAAAGTCTGAATTAGTCCGAAGGTATTTAAAGTCTGTTGTAAATATTTGAGAGGTTGTGGTCCCACATCTCCTCTGTCAGTGAATTGCTTCAGTGGTACAGTGTGTGTGTCTCCAGTGGACTCCTGTCTTTTGTCAGCTTAACCCCCATACAGGATGTAATGCCCATAGAAAGCATATCTGTAATGTAATTGGGATCATAGAGGGTTTAGTAGGCTAGTATAGGTCTGGCTGGAGACTTGGTTAACACAGTAGCTTTATTAAAATTGTATAAAGGCCATGCTTATGTGGATTCTGCGTGCACAGTCATCCACTTTAACACTTTGGCTGCATAAGCAGGAGGATTTCTTATAATTGAGGTAGGTGGGGGCATTCACCATCCACTCTCTCGATGTAGTGCTGCTCTCGGGTGACTGCCTTTTCCTCTCTTTGTTCCTTCTTTCTTTTTCTCTCGATGTAGTGCTGCTCTCGGGTGACTGCGTTTTCCTCTCTTTGTTCCCTCTTTCCTTCCTTCCTTTTCTGTTTTTCCTTTATTTTTTCCTCTTCCTTCTGTCTGTGGGTGACCCTACACTGAATGACACGTCAAATGGTTTCCTGTACACAAGGAAACCAGTTGCTACACTTGTTGGTAACCCTATAGTCAACTTATGACACCTGGTGGTTTAGTGGGTAATTAGGGTGCTTCAGTTAGATTGAGCCTGTGTAGGTATCCAAGGGTAGTTGGGGTTTATTGCTCATATAATGCCACTCAGGGATGAATGAGGATGGTCACTCTCATCTTAAATGTCAGGACCAAGTTGCATAGCCCCAGGCTTCTATGCCCCTCATGGGGCAACACAGGATTAGATGATGATGATGTTTGTTTGTAGTTTAAGTGTGAAGCTGAAGAATGAGGATGACAGTGATCCATCCATCCATCCATCATCCAGTCCTACGTTGCCCCACAAGGAGCGCAGGAGCCCGGGGCTAGGCAAGTTGGTCCTGACATTTGAGATGAGAGTGACCAGCCTCACTCATCCCTGAGTGGCATTACGTGAGCAATAAACCCCAACCACTCCTTGGATATAAACCTTCACCGGTTCAATCTGATTGGAGTGCTGTAATTACCCACTAAACCACCAGGTGCCAAAATTTGGCTATATGGTTACCACCCAGCATAGTAAATGGTTTCCTGGTGTACAGGAAACCATTTGGCTTGTCACTCAGTGTAGAGTCACCCAAAGGCAGATGGAAGAGGAAAGAATGAAGGAAAGAAAGATAGAAGAGGGGGCGTAAAGTCACTCGTAGGCAGAAAGACGAGGAAAGAATGAAGGAAAGAAAGACAGAAGAGGATGATTGATGTAATTGTAGGGTTTGTATGAGTCCTAAAGTATGGGGGCTAGATAATGTACTGTGCAGGCTAGATGATGATATTGAGGATGATGTAACTTCCTTTATATGTCCTGAGGTATGGGGGCTGGAAAATGCATTGTGCAAGCTGAACAAATTGCTGGAAGCTCATGAGGAAGGGACCAGACAGCAGCAAGAGTTGATAGCAGAGAAGGAAGCTTGGCTAACATCTCTTCGTCAGCGCTACTCATCAGCTCATGACAACCTCAGTCTGAACTCTGAGCTCCTCATGTCAACACAGGATACAATTAATTCACTGCAGACCATGTTGAAGGTAGGAAAATGGAAAGTTTTGGCCAAGATTCAGTAATTTCTTCATAATACTGTACTTTCAGTTTCTAATTTAAAATTTCGATCCCATCTCTGACTTATAATAAGCACTGTCTGTATTGTATACGGAAAGAGGGATGTATCTGGGAAGAGTTATTTTAGATGGAGGAGGTTAGAAAAGGAAGATTACAGATAAGGGATATGACAAGATTGTCGGAAAATATGTCTAGTGTCCCTTCTTTAGTGATGCATCTCTGCTAATGACAGCCTCAGTCTCAGGTCCGAGTTTCTTATGTCAGTACAGTATTCATTGTAGGCTGTGTTGAGAATTCAAGTTATTATATGCCGTAAGTTCTAGTTGGAGATGTAGGAAGGGAAAAGGGTGTGTAGATCAGATATTTGTTCTAAGATGTTTAGTGGAGAATTATCTAGAGAAGGGAAAGAAAGTGTATGCAGCCTTCATGGACTTGGAGAAAGCTTATGACAGAATAGATAGGCAAGGTATGTGGAAGGTATTAAGAATATATGGAGTGGAGGGGAAATTGAGTGCTGTGAAGAGTATGTACGAAGGAGCTAGGGCTATGGTGTGAGTGGATGGTGAGCTGAGTGAGTTCATTGATCTCAATGTGGGACTGAAACAGGGTTGTGTGATGGCTCCTTGGCTGTTTAATATATACATGGATGGGGTTGTAAAGGAGGTGCAGGGTAGGGCAGTGGATGTGGGGGTGGCTCTAATGAATGAGGGTGAGATTTGGAAGATTCTGGTGTTGCTGTTTGTTGATGATACAGTATTGTTGAGTGAAGATGAATGGGAGTTGCAAGGCTTTGTGAATGAATTTGGGTCAGTGTGTAGGAAGAGGAATCTGAAAGTTAATGTAAACAAGAGTAAAGTTATGGTGTTTGAGAGGAATGAAGTCACAGTATGTACAGTGAGGTTGGATGGTGAGGATATGGAGAATGTGAGTGCATTCAAGTACAGTACTTGGGTAGTGTGATGAGTAAGGATGGAACGTTGGGGATGAAGTGCTTGAAAGGGTACATCAGGGAAGGAAGGTTGTTGGTTCACTGAAAGCAGTTATGAAAAATAGGGAGGTGAGTATAGAAGTTAAGAAGTCACTGCATGATAGTATTGTGATCCCTACCCTGACGAATGGAAGCGAGGCATGGACCTTGCAAGAGGGGAACAAGTCAAGAGTGAGAGCAGTGGAAATGAGTTACTTGAGAGGAGCATGTGGAGTGACATGGAGGGACAGGTTGACGAATGAAGAAGTGAAGGAACGTTGTGGGGTGGATATGGATGTGGTTGAGAAGATTAGGAGAAATACACTGAGGTGGTTTGGACATGTAGAGAGAATGGAGAATGAAAGACTGACTAAGAGGGTGTATGTAGGTGAGGTGGAGGGAGGGAGAGGGAGGGGTAGACTGAGGATGAGGTGGAGGGATGGAGTTGAGAGATATATGAGGGAGGGTAGTCAAATGATGGGTGACAGAGCGACTTGGAGGCATTTTGTCTGCAGCCACCCTTTGCAGGATTAGGGCGTCGGGCTATAGATAGATAAATAGAAGTTCTTTGTCACTAACACCTTTTCTTCACTAAAAGCTGCTTGTGATTCATTGTAAAGTTGTTTGAAGTCAGAAATTACCATTAGTGTTATTTATGTTTTTAACCCCAGTCTTGAAGCAGAAGCATGCCTCACATGAAGTTTCTGCATGCACCCTAGATTTATGTGAGGACCCATTGTTTATGGAAGAAAGGTTATAATTAAAATACAGCTAGGGTCACCTTTTATATATACATTTTTGCTCTTCATTCACTCAAGGCCATGTTGAAGGCCTAACAGAGGGTAGGTTGAGTGAGGTATACGGTACCACGTTCTTATAGCAATCTATATTTGTTGCCAGATGCCTCAATCCCAGAGGAGGGTGCCACTGTCTGATATCACCTCAGTGTCACCTTGTTCTCCACGATAAGGCTGCCCTCCCTCTAATTCACTCATATATCTCTGCACCCCATCCTGTCATCTCATCCTTGGTCTCCCTCTCCCCCCCTCCCATCACATACACTATCCTGGTCAGTCTTACATTTCCCATTCTCGCCACATGACACCATTATCTCAGGATTCTTCTGACACTTTCTAACATGTTAGCATCAACTCCACAACCATACAACAAGCTCATAATAATTTTGATAATGATAATAGTTAAGATAATGTGGTTGTTACAACCCTTCTACTTACCACAGGAGGCAGAGGGAGGCATGCAAGCTCTGATGAGACAGAAAGAGCGTGTAGCAGAAGCAGAACAACAACACAGATGTGGAGTGGACCAGTGGAAAGAGCAAGAGGCATCAGTTAAGGGAGAAATATCTGTTCTGAATGCAACAAAGACACGACACATAAGTCACATGCAGGACCTCACAATCCGGCAACAGAAGCTGAATGAGCTATTGCACAAACAGGTTAGGTATAAGTTCGATCCAATGGGTTTATCATAATATTATTGCAGTGGCATTTTTCTTTCATTTTGGACAAGCATATTAGGGCCAGTATCATGATCTGTTAATGTTGAGATGCCGGGGAGCTTTCTGTTAGAAAGACTGGAGGTCGTAGGCAGAGGGAAAGACAGACAGAGAGAGGGAACAGGAGGTCTTGATCAAAGAGGAATATCTACTCTCATTGCCAAAAAGCCATGACATATCAATTACTCACAAGCCCTCACAAACCAGTAGCAGAAAGACAGCAAGCTGTTACATAAACAGGTAAGCAGGAAAATGGATTCTTGGCTATATGAAGCTTACCTCTTAACTTTTCCAGCTCTTTCAGAGAGGCAGAAAGAGGACAGTACAGTAATACCCTGATATATGATACCCCTAGATGCGATACCCCGGCTTAATGATGGGTGTAGAAATTGCACCATACCCCTCCTAACGATTGCCAAACCCTGGTTTAACGATGGGGTTTGATTTGTCTTACCGATTGTGATTATATTTTAGACTACAATTGTGTGTCATGGTTGATTTATAAACTGCTTTTAGACTTCATTTAATGTGTTTTAGCCACAGGTGGGGTGAACATTGTCATTTTGGGGTACAGTTTACTAAGTTTGATTTTTTCCAGACTTATATTTGGCGATATTCGATTACATTTGTTGGTTTAGGTGAGTTATTTATAGGTGTTAGGCTTAGGTCAGCTTCCTTGATAGCTGTTAGGCCATTTTGATTGCCTTTAAACCTGTTTTTGGGCTCATCTGGGTGGGTTTTGGACTTGGTTTGGGGGGAAACCCAAGGCTAGTAAACAGTCCACGTTGAAATACACGATAAAAGTACCCCGATATATGATACCCCGCCTAACGATGGGGTTTTACCTAACCAATTAGATCATTAAACTGGGGTATACCTGTATTATGATTCATTCATTTTGAGGTGCCTGGAGAATGGAGATAATAGGCAGGGGGAAAGAGGGACTCTTTCAGAGTTAACCAGTTGTGTACATTAGGTGAAGGAATGGAAAATAGTGGTTGGACACAATATGAGGGAGAGAATGCAGACATAACACACATCTCAACAACCAGCACCAGCAAGTAAGCAGCAGGACCCATTCTCTGGCCATATCATGAAAGTATCCATTTATATATACAGTATATATATATATATATATATATATATGCAGCTACTTTTCTTCCTTGTGTCACTCAACATATATATATATATATATATATATATATATATATATATATATATATATATATATATATATATATATATATATATATATATATATATATATATATATATATATATATTATTTATTTATTTATTTATTTATATATATGTTTATATATATATATATATATGTATATATATATATATATATATATATATATATATATATATATATATATATATATATATATAATATTGAGTGACACAAGGAAGAAAAGTAACTGGTGCAATGAAGGTCTTGATCTTGATAAGAAACAGAGGCTTGAGTGTTGCAGCTGCATGAGGCTTACATGAGGGAGTGTTAGTGCCAGCTCTAACTTATGGGTGTAAGACTATGGTGTGGCATGAAAATGAAAAGTCAAGAGTAAGAGCAGTGGAGATGGGACTGTTGAGGAATGTTTGTGGAGTACAGAGAGTGGATTGGACATGAAATAGTGTGATTCGTGAAAGGTGTGGAGTGAGGAAGTCGGTGGACACCAGAATCGAAGAGAGTGTCTTGAGATGGTATGGTCATGTGGAAAGAATGGATAACAATAGGGTGGTGAAAAAGGTTTACCTGAGCGAATTTGAAGGAGGGAGGAGATAAGGTAGGCCAAGGATAAGGTGGACAGATATGGTGGATGAGTGTTTGAGGAAGAGAGGTTTGGAAGTCGGTGAGGCTAGGGAACTGACAAGAGATCGAGCTGGCTGGATGAATGTTGTGAGGAGAAATGCATAATCAGGGATTTTGGCACCCTTTGTGAGCATAGCAGCGTCTGAATTGACTCAACCTGATATGTTTGTGTGAAGCAGCAGAATGTGGTGCATTTTTTTGGCATATCCAGTAGAGATAGGATTCTGGAGGCTTGAATGATGAGTGAATGGAAGTGTGGCCTATTTGGATTGGGCAAGTTTGTGCTGTCTGGACATTGCTACTCCTCACCCCACCCTGGGGTGGGAAAGGAGGTCCGGATGATGATATATATATATATATATATATATATATATATATATATATATATATATATATATATTATATATAAACAGTAAGTCCTCATATTTGGACGCATTTCACTTCGACGCCTTATTTTTCACGCAAGAAAAAAGTTTCCGAGTTGTCTCACAATTCGCGAATTCCACCACAATTAGATGCTCCCAGCCGGCAGCTGACACTCAGCAGATGATGCGCACCGTTGCTCAGTCTAGGCACTGTCCATTTTTCTATGCAACGGTTTTCCATGATCTTTATACAGCAGGTCCAGCGGGGCAGTAGACACACGTGAGTTTGTTATTGTTTATGATCGTAATGTACAATCTTCAGCTGTGTTGAGAATACACAGTAGGTCCAGCTGGGAAGTAGACACACATTAGTTTGTTATTGTTTGTGATAGTAACGTACGATCTTCAGCCATGTCGTGCTACTATTTCTTAACCCCTTAACTGCGGGGCTTCACTTTTGTGATGCTTGGGAGCAAGGGATCATACCGCGGGGCGTCACTTTTGTGATTCTGTGTTATTTTCAATTCACCCGGGCTTTCAAGTGGTGGCTTGTATCATCTATCAGTACTACCAGTGTCCAGCTATACTCAGTTCTGCTAATGTCACCTGTACTCCCATCCACTGTTGACAGTTTAGCCATTTTTCTCCTGTCCTTGACTTCCCCCATCCTTACCTCCCCTCCATTACCCTCTCCTTCCGCCTGACCAGTTGCGCTGCGCTACACAAATGCTGGAGGGATTTTTCCACTCATTTTATCCATTGAAATGTGCCCTTTGCCCTATTCTTATACAAAATAATATATAAAAGAAAGAGAAAAGGTAATTGATACTGCCATACATCCGGAATGGGCTAATTATCACCTGGCAACACCTCACGTGCACTTGTTCGCTAATTTTCCCTGTTTATTTCCCCATGAAATATGCTGTATGACCTGTTCTCATAATAAAAATACATAAAGTAACTTGGTGGTGGGATGAGGGTGTAGAAGCTGCAATTAAGGAGAAAAGAAGGCTTTTCCGGGAATGGAAGAAGGGTGGTAGCAAAGAGGAATATTTGGCTGCCAAGCGTAGGGCTAGGAGAGAGGTATACAGGGCAAAGTCTGAGTCACAGAGACAATTACTTGATAACCTAAATCATGGGGAAAGGAAAAATATATTTAGGGTGGCAGGTCAGGTGAAGAGGGATAATCGGGATATCATAGGTGAGCAGTGTGTGAAGAATGATGAAGGAAGGGTAGTGGTGAACAGTGAGGATATTAAAGATGCATGGAGAGAGCATAATAACCGGTTGTTGAATGAGGAGTTTGACTGGGACAGGGAAGGTTTGGAGCCAGCAGATCCAGTGTCTGGCCCTTGGCCTTTGATTGATACTGCTACTGTGAGTGAGGCAATAGGCAGGATGAGGGTGGGGAAGGCAGCAGGTGTGTCTGGGTTGACTGCCGAAATGTTGAAGGCCTCAGGCGATATAGGGGTGAGTTTAGTCACTGACCTGATAAATAGGATTATTTATGAGTGTGTTGTCCCAGATGATTGGCTGAAGAGTGTAATTGTAAATGTGTATAAAGGGAAGGGTGATGCCCTGGAAAGAGGAAATTATAGAGGTATAAAGCTTTTAGATCAGATAATGAAGGTAATGGAGAGAGTTTTAGAAGGTATGATTAGAGAAAGAGTGAATATTGATGAGATGCAGTTTGGGTTTATGCCAGGTAGGGGGACCACTGATGCCATATTCATTGTTCGACAGCTTCAGGAAAAATATATTGGTAGGAGAAGGGATCTTTATTTTGTTTTTGTTGATTTGGAAAAGGCCTTTGACAGAGTCCCTAGAGAGGTGGTGAAGTGGGCAATGAGAAAGCTTGGCTTGGAGGAGTGGCTGGTTAGGGTGGTTATGGCCATGTATGTGGGTGCTCACACCCAGGTGAGAGTGAATGGAGATTTGAGTGATGAGTTTTCCGTGAATGTTGGTGTGCATCAGGGGTCAGTCTTGAGTCCCATGTTGTTTATCATGGTACTTGAAGCCCTTTCACGTGACTTTAGAAACGGACTCCCGTGGGAGTTGTTGTATCCTGATGATTTGGTGTTGATTGCAGAGAATGAAAGGGAGGCGGAGGAAAGGTTTAGGAAGTGGAGAGATGGTATGGGGCAAAAGGGTTTAAGGGTAAATGCAGATAAAACAAAAGTGATGATATCTAGGGTTGGTGGCGGTACTGTCAAAGACGAGGGAGAGTGGCCGTGTGCAGTTTGCCACAAGGGCGTGGGAAGTAATTCCATCTTGTGCGGTGTGTGTGATAAATGGGTGCATAAGAGATGTAGTGGTATCAGAGGTAGACTGCGAGATAATGCCGATTTTTTGTGTACGGCGTGCCGGGGCGAGCAGGTGGAGATCGTCAGACGTGAAAGGATTGAACTTGCTGGTGAATCTCTTGAGTGTGTGGAGGAGTTTTGTTATTTAGGAGACATGTTGTGTGCTGGAGGTGGGGCTGGAGCTAGCTCTGTGGCTAGGGTGAGAAGTGGTTGGAAGAAGTTCAGGGAGCTCTTGCCTCTCCTGACATTGAGGGGGCTCTCCCTACGTGCTAAGGGGTCTTTGTATGCAGCGTGTGTTAGGAGTGTGATGCTGTATGGCAGTGAGACCTGGGCAGTGAAGGAGGAAGACATTCGCCAGCTCAGACGTACAGAAATGACAATGATTAGGTGGATGTGCAGTGCGTCCCTGCGTCCAAGGCCTGGAGGGGCTGGGTTTACAATGGAAGAGTTGAGAGGTAGGATGGGACTGGAGTGTATTGGTGTTGTGATGAGGAGAGGTAGATTGAGGTGGTTTGGACATGTGGAGAGGATGGGGGATGATAATTGGGTGAGGAAGGTGAGAAGTGTTAATATTGGGGGTGGGGTTATGGGGGGTAGACCGAGAAAGACATGGGACGAGGTCATTAAGTGTGACCTTAGGGTTAAGGGACTGAACAAGGAGGCTGCAATGGATCGTGCAGCGTGGAGAGCCGCCATTAGGTGACCAAGGCCGACACATGCAAGCATGTTGGAGCCTTTAAAAACGAAAACGATATAAGAAAGGAAGGGAGAAGCCTAAGTGATATTTACATTCACCTGGAACTACCTAATTTATTATGTATTGTCTAGATTTCCTACCAATAATTTCATAGCGTATATATTTAGCAGCTGTCACCACGCTGACATTGGCAGCCCTTCACTGCCCCTAGGCAACAACATTCAGTTTACTGTCGTCTTTCAAGGTGAAACAACGTCGGATTCGCGCCTCTCCAATTCCGCCACTTTTTAGCCCCATGCAAAGGGCCCTGTGACCTCTACCCCTACTAAACCTCGTGTGGAAAGGGGTAAAGGGCTAAGTGACTGCTGTGGAACATGAACTGGCTAATTTATCAATGAAAATGATGGACAGTGACTATGATCTTTCTGGTGACTCTAAAGCAGTGCAAGTGGAAATGTAAATAATGTGTAAACAGCAAGTGAAAGCAAATAATGTAAATATAAGTGAACAGTGGAAAATAGCTTTATAAGTTACTGCAAGTGACAGTGCATAACATAGTGTAAATGAAATAGAAATGTAAATAATGTAAATAAAATAGAGAATGTAAATAGAAATGTAAATGAGTAGTAATATAAGAATACGAGTATATGTACTAGGAGTAATGAAAGTGAAAGTTTCACTCTAGCATGTATGAATACAATGAGTTATGAAAGTGAAAGTGACAGATTCGCTCTCAACGCTAGTATACAGGATGAGAAAGTGAATGCCTGGAGTGAAAATAAACTACTAGTACTGAAAGAAACTTATAGATAAATATTGTATATATAAATAAGTGTAATAAAGCACTAGGAATATAAAGTGTGAGTGTGTTTATAAATAATAAATGACAGCTCTGCCTCAGAAAGCCATTGGGGAACCAGCACAGGAGGAAAGCTCGTATGCGCTCATAATGTGCATTGCTTTCACAGTTTTTTTTTTTTTTGGACTATGGATTCCAAACTACTTGAAATTCATAGAATAGTGTTTGTAGTTATAATATAAGGCAGTGGTAACTGTATTATGGGGTATCGGGAAGTGTAAAGTGGAGACTTCGTTACCCAACTTCAGAAGTCTCCACAAGTCCTACGGTACTCGATGAAGGCTCAATAAACATCCCAGGAGAAAGCTGAAGGTATGAGCCATATGCATATATAATTATAATATTCTAGGACTAATAACTGATTTTGGGCAAATATTTTTAGAAAGTCTGTCGGAGCGCGAATATCCTAGCGGGACATACAAAGTCGAGCGAAAACAACCCCTCGGTTTAGGGGTTAACAAAGAATCGTTACATGTTTCTCGTAACACTACAGTAATCCCTGTACTTTCCGGACACCCACTTTCTGGACCCCCACTTTCTGGACATCGCCACTTACCGGATATTGTGGGCCTGGACCTTTGGAACCAAAAAAAGAAAAAATCCCCTAAAAATCTGAATTTTTTCCCACCCTTAATTTGAAATTACTGCGTGGCGCCGAACAGCTGTTACACCACGGACCCTCACCCCTTCATTCCTCCCGCCTCCCCCCCTCCCCTGTCAAGGTTGCCATATGGTATTTTTTATTACCAAATGTAGGCCAATTTGGTCATGAAATATTCATTTGGTAATGAATCAGAGCAATATATTACCAAATGGATTTTTCACATGTATGAGGATACACAGGCTGGAGATGGTGGATTGTCTGCTCTCTCTGATTAATCTGCTAAAGTAAATAACGTGAAAATAATCAACATGCTGTTAATTATAAGAGTGATTACATGTATTTCCACTTGTATATATAATTAGCGAAGAATAAATGTTAGCTTTACAAATTTGGTAATGAAGAGTTAAATTTGGTAATGAAAACTGAGGAGTTTGGTAATGTGGCCGTTGCGATCTGGCAACTCTGTTTCCCCCTCACCAACACACAGTTATTGCCTAACTTCGATCGCGAGTGGTAGCTTATCGTAATGGAAGCCACACATGCTCATTTTTTTGTGAATAAACAGTGAATAAACTGCAATACCTCGCCACTAGACCACACGGGAATTTACAGTGTTGTGCAGTGTTAAGAAATTAGAATTTAGAGTGCAAAGGATTAACTGTGGAGTGCAAACCTGGCAGTTGAAACTGGCCTGATGCAATTAACAATGAGCAGTGTTAAACAGTTATAACTCACAGTGCAAAGAATTACTGTAAGTGCAGCACAACACTGGATTACTGTACGTGCTTCAAGAGCATTTTCACCACTGCCAAAACCTTACAGAAGGCGGGCACAAACATGCTGTAAGTACCCTGGCTGAGGTACAGTCACTTCTAATTTCTCATTCTTTGGTTCCTTTTCATTTATATCATGCTTTATGTCAATTATTGGTGTGAATAGGGTCTTAAATAGGTTTAAATAGGTGCTATGCATGTCTGGTAGGGAGCTATTTAGGTGGCTTTCAAAGTTAGGCTGGGTTAGGGTCCATAAGTACCAGTCCAGGAGGCAGGGGCCCACTATCCGGACAGGACCACTTTCCGGACATGCCTTTGGCTCTATTGCGTAGGATAGTGGAGGGATTACTGTATTTATTTTTGTTTTGATGGACAAATACCTGAAATGGATGTAAAATAAAGCTTCTCAATGTTTAAGGAAGGAAAGAATAATAACCGTCCCAATACAGAGATGGTAGACTAAGCCCACCAATTTTTGATTCTGTTTCACTATATTACAGCCTCTCCTTCTTGTAGCAGTGAGTAAAATAAAGTTTTTATAATTTCTCCCTTCCATTTAGTGACAAAGAGGGCACATAATATGACCAAGGTTTAGTCAACTGACTTTGATGTCGAAAATTAAATGATCTGGTGAAACATGGCAGTTTTTCCTTGGTTAGTGACACCGGAAACTAGACCACCCACCTTCAAACACACCTTCACTGGCCACTCAAGCCAGTCTTCACTTTATTTCTGGTA
>NC_137014.1:192317-314817 GCF_032717465.1 Coenobita brevimanus | reverse complement strand
AACATTTCCTGTTTTAGTTTTCATCATTACTCAGCTGATTTCAGTACAAATTTGATTATCGGATAATTTATCCCTCCGATCCATATACCAGTATTGACCCTTTGATATTCAAATGATGATTTTGATAGTCATTTCAAATCCAACTTCAGAGATTCCAATGACGCTGTTAATCGTCATTTTAAGAAACTTTTGTAAAATATTCACCATAAATTGCGTTTACATGTCATAACCAAGAAACTCGAGCGTGAATTCACGGAATGGTTGTTCTATGTGTGACAGGTACTACACAGATGGTCTGACTCATGGTTTTGTTTCTTTATCACTTTATTCTTGGTGCATATTTTTCTACAGCAAGGTATAAAATTTTCGGTTTCTGCCTTTTTTTTAGCTCGTCACATTGACATTTTATTTTCTTTGTTTTCCCTTTTTCAACATACTGTGATAAAGTACAACTATTCAGCTTCAAAACAGCACCACAACCAGCATTCTGTCATAGAAAGTGTATTTACACTGACCGATCAAAGAAAAAGATTGCGAAGTGAATGTGAGGCCGAGACTAAATAAAATTGTGCGTCTGTTTCCTTTCGCTTTACCTTGGAATAAAATGCAAAACTTACAATAATCTATATATCATTGTAAAGATAATTAATTGTAGTTTTGCATGGTTTAAACCATATTTACATATCTTTATAAGATTTTTTTTTTTTGCCAAATATTTTTGTACGGCAAGGTATAAAATTTTTGTTTTTTGCCTAACTTCAGCTCGTCATTTTGACATTTTATTTTCTTTGTTCTCCTTTTTTTAACATACTACAATGAAGTACAACTATTCAGCTTTAAAATGACACCAAAACCAACATTCTATCGTGAAGAGTGTATTTACACAATGTTCAAAGAAAAATATGGAGCCGTGAAGATGTGGGCCAGCGGGAGTGACTGACTCTAGCACAGACATAATCTGCCCAGCCCAGAAACCTGATATGGTTAATTGGCTTTTGCTTGCCAATTTACACTACTAAGCAGAACTTATGGTGGTGATCGTACATGTATTTTGATAGTATTATAAATGTATTGTCTACAGACGGTGCAAGGGCGAGAACAGGCCAGTGTGAGGGAGTTGGAGAATACACGAGACAAACTAGAGTCTGATTTGACCACTGTCAAGATGAATACCACCAGTGCAGAAAGGTTTGTAGTCTCAAGTTTTTAATATGTTAACCTGTACTATTTATTGTTCTTGGACTTTACATAATCTATTATTTTTACTTGGCAATGACATATTCCTTGGCTGCATGCAATATTGAGTCATGAATGAGTCATTAGTATGTGCAAGTGGAGTTGAGTCTGATGATGATGATGATGATGATGGTATTGAGGTGTATTTTTTTTGGTATAGGGTGCTACATAGCCTTTTTCCCTCATAGCAGTGTATTTTGTATACTGTACTACCTGTATAATACGGGTTCTGACATACTTGCAATGAGAACATGCAAGATGATTTTGAGAAACAGAAGATGAGCCATTATTATTATTTTTATTATTATTTTGTGTGGTAGGTGGGGGCACTCACCATCCACTCACTTGATGTAGTGCTGCTCTCGGGTGTCTTCCCTCTCCTCTCCTCCATCCTTCTTTCCATCCATCCTCTTCTGTCTTTCCTTCATACTTTCCTCTTTCTTCTGCCTGCGAGTGACTTTGCACTCCCTCTTGTATCTTTCTTTCCTTCATTCTTTCCTCTTCCTTCTGCCTATGGGTGACTCTACACTGAATGACAAGCCAAATGGTTTCCTGCACACCAGGAAACCATTTACTATGCTGGGTGGTAACCGTATAACCAAATTTTGGCACCTGGTGGTTTAATGGGTAATAACAGTGCTCCAGTCAGATTGAGCCAGTGAAGGTTTATATCCAAGGGGTGGTTGGGGCTTATTGCTCACGTAATGCCACTCATGGATGAGTGAGGCTGGTCACTCTCATCTTAAATGCCAGGACCAACTTGCCTAGCCCTGGGCTTCTACGCTCCTCATGGGACAGCGTAGGATTAGATGATGGATGGATGAATGGATTATTATTATTTTGTGGTAGGTGGGGGCGCCCACCATCCACTCACTCGATGTAGTGCTGCTCTTGGGTGATTGCCATTTCCTCTCTTCCTTCATTCTTTCTTTCCTTCCCCTTCTGTCTTTCCATCATTTGTTCCTCTTCCTTCTGTCTGCAGGTGGCTCAACATTGAGCGACAAGCCAAATTGTTCCTGCACACCAAGAAACCATTTACTACGCTGGGTGTTAACACACCCCGTCCCATCGACGTATGGGTACGTTGCAACGATTTGCATTTGCCAGTCCCGGTGACGTACCGGTACGTCGTGCAATTGCAAGGTCCCTAATTTGCACAATTTTCAGTTTTCACGCGTGATTTTTCGTATGTATACACGGGACACCTTCCTCTATTCCTCTACAAGATGCCAAGCAGGGACAATGCCTTACACTGCATAACCTCCCCCCTCCCCCCCCTCACGCCATTGTCTCGGCAATTCACCTGTTACCAGTGACCTGGCTAGTAAAGATATTCAGGGCCAGAGTGATTCCCCAATCGATGACAATGTGGAGGACAATGTTTACATAGCATTAGAAGAAGAAACAGCCAGAAATAATGATCAGGTAATGTGGCAAAAAAAAGGTCAGGTATGGTGATTAGTTAGTGAGTGAAACAATGCTTATAATGCCATTATTACTGCTTGAAAACCAATATACTCTCATACTACATATACATTCGTACCAAGTAAATATATAAATACCGTTTATGAGTGGATAAAATAGTTACCCTCCCATAGAACTTGTTTTCTTTGGTGCCAGCATGTTAGAAAACCCAGTCAGGTAAGGAGGAACTCCTACCTGGATTGGGTATTTTAAACCTCAGGTGAGCGATTTCTCTATGAATTTTTGATGTTTCTCACCAAAAGCGAAGGTTTTAGCCAAAAAAAAAAAAATCGAAAATACCTCGGGACTGGGGGATGTCGGAGGTGTGGAAAACCTCGGGACGTGACGGGTTAACCATATAACCAAATTATGGCGTCTGGTGGTTTAGTGGTTAAGTAAGGCTCTCCAGTTGGATTGAGCCAATGCAGGTTTATATCCAAGGGGTGGTTAGGGTTTATTGTTTAATAATATTCAGCTTAATCCTGCATCATCCTTGAACATGTTTGGGGTTTCATTTACTCGGGACTTATCTTGGAAAGATCATATTACATCTCTTGTAAAATCTGCTTCCAAGGGATTAGGTGTGCTAAGCCGACTCTGTTCCTTCTTTGCCCCTGCACAGTTGTTGACTCTACAGTATACAGGGGTTTTATCCGCCCCTGTGTGGAGTATAACTCTCATGTGTGGGGAGGCTCCCCACATACAGCTCTTCTCAATAGAATGGAGTCACAGGCTTTTTGGCTCAATAACTCTCCTCCTCTTACTGACTCCCTTCAACCTCTGTCTCTTTGTTGCACTGTTGCATCTTTATCTCTTTTCTATCGCTACTTCAATGGTCACTGCTCCTCTGAACTGTCTGCATGCATTCCTCCACCTCTACAGCGGGCGTGTAGCACCTGTCTAGCAGCAAACTCTCATCCCTTTTCTGTCCAGCTATCTAATGCAAGAGTTAACCGTTACTCCCGGTCCTTCATTTATGCAACAGGTCAACTCTGGAACTGTCTCCCTCTGTCTGTATTTCCTGCTTCCTATGATCTCCAGTCCAAACGCAGTGTGTACAGGCATCTCAAAATGATCGGATCTTGAATTTGGCTCTCTCTTGTATTTTGTTTTTCTCTTGGGAGGAACAACACTTGCAGGCTCGGCCTTCAGTTCCTTCTTCCTCGCATAAAAAAGAAGAACGTAATGCCACATAGGGATGAGTGAGATTGGTCACTCTCATCTTAAATGTTAGGACCAACCTGCCTAGCCCTGGACTCCTATGCTCCTTGTGGGCCAGCATAGGATTAGATGATGATGATGATGATGATGATGACATTGATTAGTATTATTATTGTTATTGTTATTATTATTATTATTATTATTATTACAGTACTGTATATATGTGAATTGAGTGGGAAAAGAATATATATGAGCTAGTGTGAAGGTGGGAGGAGGCATGATAGGTCCAGAAGAAGTTAGATAGATATGGTAAATCTATCTATCTATTGCCAGACGCCATACTCCCGTAAAGGGTGGCTGTTTGACTTTTATTTGTTTTACGGGGAGGGGCACTAACCCTACACCAACCCACTTGCTGACACGTAGTGAGCATGTATGGTTTGGTTATATGGTTACCACCCAGTGTCGTAAATGGTTTCTTGGCTTACAGGAAACCATTTGGCTTGTCATTCAATGTAAAGCCACCTGTAAAGGAAAGAAAATCAATAAGAAGTGACAGGAAAGATGGGAAAAATTGGAAGAGAGGAGGGCAGGCATAGAAAAAGAATGATAAAGGCTAAGGAAGAAGTAGGCAGCACTACATCAAGTGATTGGATGATGGTCGCCACCACCTACCACTAATACGGTAAATAAATGTGTAAAAAAGAAGGGTATGGAAGCCAACAAAGTTAGGGAACAGACAAGGGACTGAGCTGGCTGGATGAATTTTGTATGGAGGAGCACATGACAGGTTTTGCAATCCTTTTCAGCATGTCACTGTTGAACTGATTCAGTTGGATGGAAGCTGCATGTGGAAAAGTGTACCTGTCAGTTGGAGTCAGGATTCTGGGAGCTTCAATGATGCATGAATATATGTGTGGCGTACTTCATTGGGCATGCTGTTAATTAGTTCTCACACCATTGTATTCTTTCCTTTTTTTGGCTTTTCTGTATTGTACCTTATCCCATTTGCAGGTGGGAAAAAAGAGGTAGGATGATGACGATGATGGTAATTATGATTGTGGTGGTGATGATCGTCATCGTCATCATCGTCATCATTACTGTTACTACAACTACTACTAGTACTACTGCTACTACTACTACTACTACTACTACTACTGTTATCATCATCATCATTAACCCGCCTCATCCCGACGTTTTCTGGGCAGTGGTACGCCCCAGTCCCAACATTTTTGGACCTTTTTTTTTTTTTTTTGTTCAAACATCCGCTTTTGGTGAGAAACATCGAAAGTTCATAGAGAAATCGCTCACCTGAGGTTTAAAATACTCTTTACAGGTAGGAGTACCTCTTTACCTTACAGGGTTTTCTATCAGGCTGGCTGCAAAGAAAACGAGTTCTATGGGAGGATAACTATTCTACACCGCTCATAAACGGTATTTATTTATTTATTTGGTACGAATTTATATGTAGTACGAGAGTATATTGGTTTTCAAATGGTAATATAGGCATTATAAGCATTGTTTCACTCACTAACTCATCACCATTCCTGACCTTTTTTTGCCACATTACCTGATCATCATTTCTGACTGTTTCTTCCTCTAATGTTTGTCCTCCACATTGTCATCGATTGGGGAATCACTCTGACCCTGAATTTCGTACCGTGGCATGACATGGCTTTACTGGCCAGGTCACTGATAACAGGTGAATTGCTGAGAAAAGGGCATGCAGGGGGGGGGGAGGTCATGCTGGGTAAGGCATTGTCCCTGCCTGGCATCTTGTAGAGGAAGGTGTCCCGTGTATATGTGCTAAAAATCACTCGCGCAAAAATTGAAAATTGTGCAAATTAGGGACCTTGCAATGTCCTTGCAATGTTACTGCGTCAATTTACGTCTCCGGGATATGAGTGCACATCATGTGAGGACGTGAATTCACGTCTCCAGGACGGGGCGGGTTAATCATTATTATTATTATTATTATTATTATTATTATTACTGTATTATTATTATTATTATTATTATTATTTCTGTTATGTACTACTCACAAGGAAGTGCTATAGAAAGGGTGCAGAGACATGGCAATATTTTATACTGGTATCAAGCTAAGAGAAATAAGCAGCAGAAGGATGAAAATCTGGGGCAAATTAAGATGAAAAGAATATTGTAATAATGATAATGCTGATGATGATAATGTACAGGGAACACGTGCAGCTATCAAACTGTCGTGATGAGGTGCGTGTGGAGGTGAGCCTACTTCAGCTACACCTTCATCGTCAAGTAAAGCGATTGCAAGCCGTCACCAGCCGAGCAATGAACCTCACTCAACATAAGGTTGACGTACAGAAGGTGAGAAGCAATTTGAATGGCTCCTCAGTGATGATGTCATTTTCAGTTTATTCTTGTTTCCATATGATTACAGCATATTAGGTGTTGAAGAGGGATCTCTTCATATGGTGGCACTGATATGATTGGGCAGTGAAGTAACCCCCCCTATCCCCCAAAAGGAGGATAATGGACTGCATGGGAAGGGCAGCTTCACCCTGCAGTCCACTGGTTTCACATACAGATGAGCCTGGGGTCGCAGCAACAACAACAACAACAACAACAACAAAAATATTGGTATTATTTAGCTTTGGGAAAATCTTTCATAGTGAAGTGTCAGGATTCCAGGGGCTGGTGTTGTATACCCACCACCAGGTAACTTGTCTCTTAACCCTGCCTCCTTTCTGAGGTTGTGGTTCTTTCCCTTCTCACACAATCTCTGGGCAGTGGTTGAAGACGCGCAGGGCTTAAGATAGAGATTGTCTGGTGGCGGGCCAGTGATTGTTTATGTGACCCATTTCATTGGGCATCCTTTTGTTAGGTCTTCTATCACATTTTATGTGTATTTTGTTTTCCTAAACCTCCTTGACCCCAACTTGTAATGGGAAAAACAGGTTGGAATGATGATAATGATGATGATGATGATGATGATGATGAGGAGGAGGAGGAGAAGGAGGAAGAGTTTCTAACTCCTCATTGCAGTAGGTTCCCCAAAGTAAATAAAATCATGTGAAGGCTTATATACAGTAGATGATCCTTGATTGTAATCCTCCCATGCATGATCAAACCCATCAACCCAGTGACATAGCCACTTTTAGGTTTTCTTTCAGTCCATAGGTGATTTTATTCAGCTTAAGATCTCATACTGAAGATGTCAGGTTTCTGTTTTTGACCTCTACACTAAGCAACAGTCTTTCCAGAGTTGAATAAAATTGTCTATCTATCTGTCTATCTATTGCCGGACACTTTAATCCCGTAAGGGGTGGCCACAAACAAATCACTTCCATGTCACCCAGTTCCCCACCATTTCACTGCCCTGTGCCCAGCCCACACCCCCCTCTCTCATATAACTCTCCACTTCATCCCTCCATCTGATTCTTGGCCTCCCCCCTCCCTCTTCCCCCTTCCACCTTACTCACATACACTCTTTTCGTTAGTCTCTTACTTTCCATCCTCTCTACATGGCCAAACCACCTCAGTGCATTTCTCCTAACATTTTCTGTCACATCCACATCCACACCACAATGCTCCTTCACTTCCTTATTTATCAGTCTGTCTCACCATGTAACTCCACATGCTTCTTTCAGAGAACTCGTATCCACTGCTCCCACTCTTGACTTATGTCTTTCCAACAAGGTCCAAGCTTCACATCCGTTTGTTAGAGTTGGAATCACAAATACACTACTGTCATGCAGTGACTTTTTTACTTCCATGCTCACTTCCCTGTTTCTTATGACTACATTCAAAGAACCAGCAACCTTTCTTCTTTGTTGTACTCTTTCAAGCACTTCACCCTCCAAACTTCCATCTTTACTCATCATACTACCCAAGTACTTAAATGCACTTACATTTTCCATTTCCAAATCATCCAACATCACTGTACATCCAGTGATTTCATATGTCATGAAGACATAACCATTCGCTATTTTAATCTTTAGGTTCCATTTCTTACTCACTCTTCCAAACTCATTCACTAAGCCTTGCAGTTCCCCTTCATCTTGAGATAGCAGTACAGTATCATCTACAAACAACAGTACAGGGAGTTTTCAAACATTGCCCTCTCACATTAAAGCCACTCCAACATTCACTTCCCTACCTTGTATATCTTTTATAACCCCATCCATATGTAGATTGAACAACCATGGAGACATGACACATCCCTGTTTCATTCCAACATTCAGACTGAAAAATTCACTCAATTCACTATCCACACACACTGTAGCCATAGCCCCCTTATGCATACACTTCACGGCATTCAACAACTTCCCATTTACTCCATAATTATAATCTTTATATTTTCCACATTCCTTGTCTATCCACCCTGTCATTTGCTTTCTCCAAATCCATGAAGGCCGCATACAACTTCTTTCCCTTCTCTAGAAACTTTTCTACTGAAGACCCAAGAATGAACATCGGATCTATGCAACCTCTTCCCATCCAAAAACCTCCCTGTTCTTCTCCAACAAATTTCTGTTATTTCTCTTACTCTGTCAGTACATATCCTACCATACACTTTTCCAGTTACACTAAGAAGACAAATGCCTCTATGATTACCACACATTTCTTTTTCCCCTTTTCCTTTGTACGCTTTTCCTTTGTACAGGGGAATTATTCTGCCTGACAATTTTCTGGGACTGTCCTTCATCACAGGCCAATCTGCACATCTTCCATATCCATTCTTCTATCTCTCCCCTATTCTTCAGCATTTCACCACACACTCCATCAGTTCCTGGGGCTTTCCCCATTTTGACCATCCACTACTCCCATCCTACCAATTTCATTCTCTCTCCTCACGTCCCTCCTTCTCCCAGCCATTCTCCAGCCACTCATCCTCGCATTGCTTTCATTCTCTATATATAACAGTTCCTGAAAGTGTTCTCTCCATCTGCTCACTTTTCCTCCCATCTCCACTGGCAGTCTACCATTTTTATCTTTCACTCCCTGACTGACTTCTTTATCATCCTGTCTTACTCTCTTTATCTCTTTCCAGAACATTTTCGTACATTCCTTCCACATTACCCTCAAAGTCCTTCCAAATTCCTCATCCACTCTTCTCTTTCTCTCTCATACTAATCTTTTCACTTCTTTCTTCCTTTCTGTATACAACTCTTTCTTCTGTCTCTCAGCTTCCTCCATGCCCCTCCTTCCCATCCTCTCACAACAGTAAAAGTCCTCTCATTCGGCATCTGGTCTTACGGTATTTTCGGTCTTTCGGCAGTTTTCATAAATAGTCCCATTACAAAAGTTCTCTGCTCTTTCAGTGCATGTGCTGACCCGATCAGCCAATTTGACGCTGTTGGTGCTAGATCTAGCGCTTTTAATAATTGTTTAATGCCAATAAATATTAGATTTTCTTCTATATCTAGCACATTTAGAAGTCCAATTGAGTTTTGAACAGTTCACCTATAACTTAGTGCGTTTCAAAGTTGAACTTACCTCTTTTGAATATTTCTGCTTGCCAACCCTGCATGTTTCGTCAGCCATCATGCCTCATGAGTATCTGGCTTTGTGAATGGGACCTTTAGAAAGTTTGGAAACTTTTCTATGCAATTTATAGTCATCCTCTTATTCTTCTGTTGTCCTATGGCCTCTGCTAGTGGAAAGCCTACTGGTGCTGTGAAAAAACACACCCATAAGGTGCTGACTATCACCAAGAAGATTGAATTTTTGAAGAAATTGGAGGTGGGTAGAAGATAATGGAAAATTTTGGTGTGAGCTCTTCCACTATTTATGAGTACGACCTTAAGAAACAGAAGGCCGATTTAGTGCATAGGATTGACCAATAATTGTTGCTAGACACTGTGATTGCACTGGGGTGACCGACCATGATTGCTAGAAACTTGTTGGCAGGTTTTCCAGGTCATCCGGCAGTTTCTGCTCTTTTGGCACCTGCTTGGTCCCGATGATGCTGAATGAGAGGGCTTTTACTGTATATGCTTTCTTTTGTGCCACAGCTTGTCTCACCTCTTCATTCCACCATGCTGTTCCTCGCATCCCCTTTCGTCTTTTCTTCACCCCACACATCACCTCACATGCTGCACAGATTTCTTCTGTGTATATCTTGCATACACGTTCCACCTCCCCCTTCTGCTCCAAATCATATTTACCCAATCGCTCCTCTACTTCTCTCTTATAATCTGCCTTTTTTCCATCCTCTTGCAACCTTTCTACCCTCCTTGTATAGACTACTTCTTCCTCTCCGTCTCTCCTTCTGTTCCTCCACAGCATTTGGACCTTGACTTTCGCGACCACCACATGGTGGTCAGAAAGTCCACTCCCCCAACCTCTGTATGCTTCTGCATCCATTACACACCTTCTCATTCTCTCATCCACACACACATAATCGATCATTGCCTTCCATTCATTCAGTTCATCACCGACCCTTCTTATCACTTGCCACATATATCTGTGGATCATTTTGTTTCTAAAGAGGGTATTGGCTATGAACAACCTCCTCCCTGCACAAATGTCCACTAGAGCACTGTCATTCTCATCCTTTCTGCAGACACACCCCACTCACCAACTACTCCATTTACCTTCAAGTTCCCTACTTTTCCATTCATATCTCCAATCAAAAATACTCTCTCATTCCTTTCAAACTTTTCCATGTATGTTTCCACATTTGCCCAGAACTCTTGTTCCACTCTACTTGCACGATCTTGCGTCGACGCATACACACACACATTTGCCCACATTTGTAGGTCGACTTTGAGTCTTACTCACACAGTCCTTGAGCCAACAGATCCATACTCTCCTATATTTTCTTTCCATGTCTTGCACACAACAATACATACTCCTTCTTTTACCCTCTCATTGTCACCTACTCCCATGCATACAACGCATCCATACTCCTACTCTTTCACACTCTCACCTTTCCATTTAATCTCATTAATTCCACATATGTCCATTTTTGCACCCTCAAGCACCTGGACAATCTCTCTCTCTTTCACCTCATCATTTGCACCCCTCACATTCCATGTCGCAATCCAAGCCTTGTCCTTTGTTCGGTCCTTAGGTGTCACCTGTTGGTCAGTCCTGGTCTGAGGCTTCTTGTTTGCATTTTTAGTTGTTTTCCATAAAGGGACACTAACCCTCCACCAACCCACTTGCTCTCATGTAGGGAACATGTGTTGGTTGGTTATAAGGTTACCACTCAGCATTGTAAATGATTTTCCTGGTTTATGGGAAATCATTTTGTTTGCCACTCAGTGTGGAGCTACCTTAAAACAGAGGACAGTACTGCTACACTAAGTGGATGGACGTTGGGCACCCCCACCTACCACTAAATTGTCTAGTTAAGTAAATCCAGGTTGGGGATGGCCTTTTTATCTGCATGCTGCTCGATTTGTGCTTTAATTTTTCTTTCATTTCTCCATCATTAGAATCATTTTAAGCACATCACCACAGTGACATTTTTAAATATTATTTCATTCTTGCTGTATCTGGAAGAATTTGTTCAGCATGGAAGAGCTTGTTCATGCTGGAGGATTAAACAGGACCTTCCTTAACCCCCTCAGTACTAAGGGACTCTTGCCTGAGCTGAAAAATTATCCAGGAGACGGAAATATATAGTATAAAAGAGTCATCACAGTGAAGGAGTTAATAATCTCATACACATCAAAACTTTATAAGTGTTCATTTCCATTGCTAGGTGCCTGACTAGTTTTGTGAATAAGCAGTGAATACGTTCATGCTTGGCCAACCCCTCCCCCCTTGCATGTTTAGCATATTAAAACTGTTATAATTGGTATGTATTCACCTGATGGAAATGGGCCACTCCCACAACTTCAATACTAAGTTGTGGTTGCATAAAATTCAGTGAACCTTAGGTGTGAGGTAGGACTGAGTCTCACTTGTTACTAGTCAAATCATTTTTGCAGTCTGACTACACTTGGCCACTGAGCTAAAGAGGTTAGGGATCTTTGTCAGGGTAGAACAAACTTGCTGCAGTACTATGAATTGGGTAATCTGTAAATCAGCTTTATTATTAGCAATGGAGTATTTTTTTTTTTGTAATCTGGTGTTGTGTATTAGCATTAGAAAACATAAAGAAGTACTTTAAGAAGGACTTAATGTATTGTATTTTGTCAGATGGTTGAGAATCAGATGGAAGGAGTGAAAGAGCGCATACAGAAGAATGAGAGGGAGGTGAGGGGGCTTGAGGGGGAGCTCCATCGACTCACATTACAGCTGCACAGTATTACCTCAACACTTAACCATCTCAGGGACAAGTATGTGTGTATGGTAATGCCACTTTAATACATTTAACTGTCTCAGAGACAAGTATGTATGTATGGTAATGCCACTTTAATACACTTAACTATCTAGGGGACAAATATGTATGTATGTACAGTATGGTAATGTCACTCAAATACACCATGAGAGAATATGCTCAGTATTTGTCTCCCTACACTTGCCCACTTTAGTCTCACTGCAACTGCACATCATTACTAGTACCTATACAGTCATCTGGCTCAAGGATAAGAGTGTATGTAATGCCACACTAACACACTTCAGGGACAAGTAGGTCATGCCATACTAATGCAGGTTTGATTTTATGGATACCACCCAGCATATTAGATGTTTTCCTGGCTTACCGTTTACCATTTGGCTTGTCACTCAGTGTAGAATCACTTGATGGTGGCCCTATATCAAGTGAATGGATGGTAGGTGTCCCGATCCACCACAAAACATCACGTCTTCTGTACAGTTGGTACTGTAAATCTGGGGGTTAGATGGCAGATTAGAACTATGATGGTGGTAAGGAAGATGATTTGAGGTCATAAGAAGAACAGTAGAAAACATAGTACACCTAATATTTAATTTATGCTCATCATTTTCCTCTGCTGGCTGATATTTCTAAGCTGAGAAAGGCTTGGTATAGTTCTCTGCCTTTAGATGATTCCTATGGATGTGATGCATCAGGGAGAAAATTGACAGACCAATCCTGCATGTCAGGTATATGCATTGGAACAGTAGTTCAGCTTTGTCCCCAACTGTAACAATTTTAACATAGATTAAGTGTGTACTAGATGCAGTGGAATAACAGGTCAACTTTTATCCCTGATTGTATACAGTATTAACATGTAGTGATAAAGTTAGTGGGTTGGTGGAGGGTTAGTGCTCCTCCCTGTAAAATAGGTAACTCAAAGTCAAGTGGCCACCCCTTACGGGATTATGGCGTCTGGCAATAGATGGATAGATAAAGTAGATCAGCTTTTGTCTCTTGACTGTATATGAACAAACACTATATGTGAAGTAAACACACTGGAACTGTAAGTCAACATTTGTTTATAAGTGAACAGTGATCCCCTGGTTGTCGTGCAGAATTGGTCTTGTGCCTAGTGCAGGATAATGAAATTGTGCGATAATGAAGCACAGAACCTATGGGATTTATCCTAAGTGGTACCGGGCACCCCACCTGTAAACCCAGATTTTCTTGTTTACAACAGTTTAGACCCAGCTCACCATCTACTCACTCGATGTACAGCTGCTCTCGGGTGACTGCCCATTCCTCTCTTCCTTTCTTCTTTCATTCAGTCCTCTTCTTTCTTTCCTCTTCCTTATGCCTCTTCCTTATGCCTACGGATGACTTTACACTCTCTCTTCTGTCTTTTTTTCCTTCATTATTTCCCATTCCTTCTGCCTGTGGATGACTCTACACTAACTGACAAGCCATATGGTTTCCTGTACACCAGGTAACTATTTACTGTGCTGGGTGGTAACCATCTATCTATCCCCAGACGCCTTAATCCTGTAGGGGGTGGCAACAAACAAATTGCCTCCGTGTTGCCCTGTCCCCTGCCATTTCATTACCCTGCTCCCAGCTGACACCCCCCTCTCTCAGATACCTCACCATTCCACCTCTCCATCTCAGCCTTGGCCTGCCCCTCCCTCTACACCCCTGCCCCTCACTCACACACACCCTCCTCGTCAGTCTCTCACTCTCCATCCTCTCCACATGGCCAAACCACCTCATTGTTTCTCGTAATGCATCCTATCACATCCACATCCACACCACAGTGCTTCCTCACCTCCTTATTTGTCAGTCTGTTTCTCCTTGTGACTCCATATGCTCCTCTCAAATAACTCATTTCCACTGCTCTCACTCTTGACTTCTGTCCCTCCAACAATGTCCAAGCTTCACTTCCATACATTAGTTGGTATCACAATGCTGCCATGTAGTAGCTTTTTCTCTTCCATGCTTACTTCCTTGTTTCTTATCATTGCTTTCAAAGAACCAGCAACCTTTCTTCCCTGTTGTACCCTTTCATGCACTTCACTCTCTAAACTTCCATCCTTACTCAACACACTACCCAAGTACTTAAATGCACTCACATTTTCCATTTCCTCACCATCCGACCTCATTGTACATTCACTGACTTCACTTCTCTCGAATACCATAGCTTTACTCTTCCCTACATTCACCTTTAGATTCCATTTCTTACACTCTCCCAGACTCATCCACCAAGCCTTGCAGCTCCCCTTCGTCTTTACTTAAAAATACTGTATCATCTGCAAACAACAGTACAGGGAGTTTCCAATCACTGCCCTCTCTCACTAGGGCCACTTCAACATCCACTGCCCTACCTTGTACCTCTTTTATAACCCCATCCATATACAGATTGAACAACCATGAAGACATGACACACCTTATTTCAGTCCAACCTTCAAATAGAAAAATTCACTTAGTTCACTATCCACACGCACTGCAGCCTTAGCGCCCTCATACATACTCTACGCAGCATTGAACAACTTCCCATCTACTCCATATATTCTTAACACTTTCCACAATCCTTGTCTATCCATCCTGTCTTATGCTTTCTCCAAATCCATGAAGGCAACATACAACTTCTTTCCCTTCTCTAGAAACCTTTCCACTAAAGATCTACGAGTAAGAATGAATATCTGATCTACACAACCTCTTCCCATCCTAAAATCTCCCTGTTCTTCTTCAACTAATTCATCTGTTATTTTCCTAACTCTGTTAATAAGTATCCTACCGTATACTTTTCCCGTTACACTAAGAAGACAAATGCCCCTACAATTACCACACATTTCTTTTTCCCCTTTTCCTTTGTATGGGGGAATAATTATACCTGACTTCCAGTCCTCCGGGACTCTACCTTCCTCCCAGGCCAATCTGCACATCTTCCACATCCATTCTACTACTATCTCTCCCCTATGCATCAGCATTTCACCACTCACTCGATCAATTCCTGGGGCTTTCCCCATTTTAACTTTCTTCATTGCTTCCACAACTTCCATGTTACTAATTTCTTCCTCTCTTCTCACCTCCCTCCTTCTCCCAGCCATTCCCCAGCCACTTATACTTGCATTACTCTGTACTTTCATTCTCTGTTTTAAACAATTCCTTAAATTGTTCTCTCCATCTGCTCATTTTTTTACTCCCTTCTCCACTAGTAATCTACCATTTTTATCATTCACTCCCCAGCTGATTTCTTTGGCACCCTGTCTAACTCGCTTTACCTCTTTCCAGAACATTTTCTTACATTCCCTCCACTTTACACTCAAGTTCCTTCCAAATTCCTCCGCCCCTCTCTTCTTACTTTCTCTCACTAATCTTTTCACCTCTCTCTTCCTCTCTACATATAACTCTTTGTTCCATCACCCATCTTCTTCCATGCTCCTGTTTCTCATCCACCCACTATAAGCTTTCTTCTTTTGTGCCACAGTCTGTCTCACCTCTTCATTCCACCATGCTGTTCCCTGCACCCCCTTTCGTCTTCTCTTCACCCCACACACCAGCTCACACGCTGCACAGATTTCTTCTGTGAATAGCTTGCACACACCTTCCACGTCCCCCATCTACTCAAACTACATAACCAAATTATGGTGCCTGGCAGTTTAGTCGGTAATTAAGGTGCTCCAATCGGATTGAGCCTGTGTAGGTTTATATCCTTGTGATGGTTGGGGTTTATTGCTTATATAATATCACTCATGGGTGGGTGAGGCAGGTCACTCTCATTTTAAATGTCAGGACCAACTTGTCTAGCTCTGGGCACCTACGCTTCTCATGAGGACAACGGAGGATTAGATGATGATGATGATGATAGACCCACTAAATTCAGTACATATACACTATCAGGCTAAGTATCAGAAACACACATAGGCATGGTTAGTTTCGTTTCATTTTTAAGGCTCCAACATGCTTGCATGCTTCGGCCTTGGTCACCTCATGGCGGCTGTCTATGCTGCACGATTTATTGCAGCCCCCCTGTTCAGTCCCTTAACCCTGAGGTCACACATAATGACCTCGTCCCATGTCTTTCTCAGTCTAACCCTCATAACCCCACCACCAATATTAACACTTCTCACCTTCCTCACCCAGTTATCAACCCCCATCCTCTCATCCTCTCCACATGCCCAAACCATCTCAATCTACCTCTCCTTATTACAACACCAATATGCTTCAGTCCCGTCCTACCTCTCAACTCTTCCACTGTAAACCCAGCCCCCCCAGACCTTGCATGCAGGGATACACTACACATCCACCTAATCATTGTCATTTCTGTACATCTATTGAGCCTGCGAAAATCCTCCTTCTTTACTGCCCAGGTCTCACTACCATACAGCATTACACTCCTAACACATGCCGCATACAATGACCCCGTAGCACGTAGGGAGAGTCCTCTCAATGTCAGGAGAGGCAACATCTCCTTGAACTTCTTCAAACCACTTCTCACCCTAGCCACAGAGCTAGCTCCAACCACACCTCCACCACACAACATGTCTCCCAAATAAAAAAACTCTTCCACACACTAAAGAGATTCACCAGCAAGTTCAGTCCTTTAACGCCTGACGATCTCCACCTGCTCTCCCCGACATGCCATACACATAAAATCAGCATTATCTCACAATCTACCTCTGATACCACTACATCTCTTGTGCACCCATTTATCACAAACTCCACACAAGATGGAATTTCTTCCCATGCCCTTGTGGCAAACTGCACATGGCCACTCTCCCTCATCTTTGACAGTACTGCCACTAACCCTAGATATCATCATTTTTGTTTTATCTGCATTTACCTTTAAGCCCTTGTGCCCCATACCATCTCTCCACTTCCTAAACCTTTCCTCTGCCTCCCTTTCGTTCTCTGCAATCAACACCAGATCATCAGCATACATCTTCCACGGGAGTCCGTTTCTGAAGTCACATGAGAGGGCTTCAAGTACCACGATAAACATGGGACTCAAAACTGACCCCTGATGCACACCAACATTCACGGAAAATTCATCACTAAAATCTTCATTCACTCTTACCTGGGTGTGAGCACCCACATATATAGCCATAACCACCTAACTGGCCACTCCTCCAAGCCAAGCTTTCTCATTGCCCACTTCTCCACCTCTCTAGGATCTCTGTCAAAGGCCTTTTCCAAATCAACAAAAACAAAATACAGATCCCTTTTCTTACCAATATATTTTTCCTGAAGCTGTCGAACAATGAATATGGCATCAGTGGTTAATAGAAAATCATGAAAAGGGCACAATAAGGAAGGAACACATACCATAAGATCTGAGATGGGCTTGGGGTAAAGAATTCCGAGACTGAGGGGTAGAGAGTTAGTGGTCTCCACCACTGGGGATCAACTTCCTGAGTAGGGCCTCATCTCTGAATCCCTCAGAAGCCACAGATTTTACACCATCATTGTCAGCAGAAACCAGCTCAGGTGCATGACAAAGACATTTTTTTGCCAAAATGGCGGAAGTTCAGATTTTTATCTAGTAAGTGATGTCGAAATCTACTATAACCAAGTGCTCAGTAATCAAGGGATCACTGTACATGAAATTGCCCTAAATGTGAAGCAGGTGCAGTGGAATAGTAGGCCAACTTTGTCCCTGACTTTATATTAATGAAGTGAAATATAACAAATTCATCACAGACCTGGCTGTGATTCAGTCTTCTCTTTTGTGCTTTAATAGCACTGGTGCAGAGACAAACAGAGGATCCTCCCTTACCTACAGCAGTGCAGGTATTTATAGATCCCATTACAAGTAGAACAGGAGGCAAACTCTGTTCCAGACTGAATTTATAGTAAAAGGGGCAGATCTAGGAATATTTTTTTGGTGTTCCCCTTAACACTTTCCAAAAGAAATGATTGTTTGGTACCTTGTTTCTCTCAGCCATCTAAGTAATATTTTATTATGCTGTAACATATTTTAAAACAATTAAGCTTGCAACAAGAAAAGGTGATTGAGTTGTGTCATAATTATATCTGTGAGAGGATGATATATAATTTGCCAGGAAAAGATGCAGCCTGCTTTGGATATATAAAGCAGTAGAGGAAGAGGATATTCATAGACTCAGACCTGCAGAAATGACAGTGATTAGATGGATGTGCAGTGTGTCCTTGAATGTGAGGCATGGTGGGGCTAGGATTGCAATTGAAGAGTTGAGAAGAAAGATGGGACTTGAATGTATTCGTGTTGTGATGAGAAAGGGCAGATTGAGATGGTTAGGGCATGTTGAGAGAATGGAAGATGACATTCGGGTGCAGAAGGTGAGTAGTGTGAATGTCAGGGGTAGGGTTGTGAGAAGCAGACCAAAAAGACCTGGGATGAGGTCACAGAGTGTGACCTCAGGGATAAGGGACTGAATAGGGAGACTGCCAGAGATTGAGCAGCATGAAAAGCTGCCAATAAGTAACCAGGGCTGACACATGAAAGCATTTTGGAGCCTTTATAATGAAATGATATGTAGACCCTCACTATAATAGACTAATTGGAGGAAAACCAGGTTTGTTAAATTAATAGTTTGTTATTTCCAAGGGTCCTCCCATGAGGTGGGATTTCAAGCACATGTTTGAAAATAACTGAGTACATTAGCATTTTCTAGTACTAAAAATGAAAACTATACCCATTTTATACTAATTTGGCCCATTTTTTTGCCTTTTTGCAGCTTACTTTACATTCTTGTCATACCAGTAGCACTTCTTCGTGGGTTGTACAGTGTTACTGTAGTTTGTTATTACAACTTAACAATCACAATGGGGAGAGGGCAATTTCAGTCTAGGTTGGAGTAAATCCATCCTTCCATCATCCAATCCTACATTGCCCCAAGAGGAGCGTAGGAGCCCAGGGCTAGGCAGTTGGTCTCGACATTTAAGATGAGAGTGACCAGCATCACTCATCCCTGAGTGGCATTACATGAGCAATCAACCCCAACCATCCCTTGGATATAAACCTTCACCGGCTCAATCCGACTGGAGCGCAATAATTACCCACTAAACCACCAGGTGCCAAAATTTGGTTATATGGTTACTACCCAGGTTGGTGTAAAAAGGTTAGAAAACACATGTACACTATACCTGTGTAGGTGGATGTACATTGCTCATACTGCCACTTCTCTTTTAGGCTGTACACTGAGTTATCTGTCATTTATGTCACTGTCGGCAAAGATGTCTTCTGGTGGCTCTGGTTTCACATCTGGTATAGCAAGTCCTGAGGTGCCGGGGTTTGGGGCCCTGGAGGCTCTAATGCTGGATCCTGAGGCTTTGTGGAGGCTGGCTGAGGATGTTGATGCTACAGACACATTGGAGGTCTCTGACTCTGTAAGGAGCCTCTTGGCAGCAGGAGAGGGCACATGCTTGAAAAACTGGGAGATCTTAGTTGGCTTTTCCTTGGCTGTTGCATTAACTTCAGCTTGATGAATTGCATGACTTCATAATGTTGAGCCAGAGGTCCTCCAGCGTTGTCTATAATGGTCAGGATTCTGTCTGCAGCATCAGTGCCAGCAGCTAGAGATGGTCAAGGTGCCTCCACCTCCACCTCCTCTTCGTCTTCCTCTTTTGTTGGTGTCTTGTCTTCCTTTAGTTCTGCCACAATCTCCTCTTCCATCTGGTGATGATACCCAAATGATACCCAGGCACACCAACATCCTCATCCAGTCACTCTTGCAGCTCCTCCTCAGCAAGGTTCCCCTGCCCTGCAGCTGCCAACGTTTGTGCCTTCCTCGGTGGCTCAAACCTCCCAAGATCATGCAGTGGTGCTGGAGTCTTGGGGATCCTGAGAAGTCTGCACCACCTATTCTTGAGTGTGGCAAGTGGCACATTCACTTTCTTCCGTGCCTTTACCCAGGTGAAGATGGCATCCGTTATGGTGTATTTTTTGAAACTGTGCAGGATTTCTTGCCTCTGGTGTCCTTATGGTCTTCCTGGTTCATCTGGTCCATCCCATCCTCAGCCACAGTAAGGCATTGTTGCAGGTAGAGGTGTCTGTAGTCCCTCTAGGCACTCTCTGTGACTCCCTGGTTAGTGGCCTGGATAAGGGCATTGGTGTTGGCCGGCAGGAACAAGGCCTTGATTCCTCCATCCTTGCTGCGGAGTTTGCCGGGGGAAGTCTGGGCTGATGCATTGTCCAACAGCAGCACTGTCTTCATTTTCTTAGAAATGGTGCTGCCTCATGGAAGGGTCAAATTTGTGGTGGAACCAGTCATTAATGATATACAGGGTAAACCAGGCAAACTTGTTCCCATGGTACCCCACAGGAGGCTTGGTCATGATGTCCTTGAGTGACCTGGATCATTTACTCTTTCTCAGACCTACTATGATTGGCTGTAGGCAATGTGAGACCCATCAGCATTGGCAAAGGCCAGAACAGAGAGACACACCTTCATTGCTTTATGTCCTAGAATGGTGCTAGTATCTTTGGAAGCCTGGATGTTTTGAGGAAGAGCACACCAGAAGAACCCAATCTCATCTGCACTGTAGATTGAAACTCATGCAGGCCCTCCTCCTCCATCAGCTTCTGAAGATGCTGGACAAACGACTCCACAGGATCAACATCAGTGCTGAGCATCTCTCCAATTATGGCCTTGTTAACAGTGCCATGGTGCCTCCTGAACCTCCACAGCCAGCCATCACAACACATGATATCTTTTATTCCAAAGTATATAGCAAGCCTCTGTGCTGTGAATTGGATGTCCAGGTCACATACGGGAACACCCTGTACTCGCTCATGCATACAGTATATTGCATATACACAGCTTCATTCACCTTGTTGTTGGGCAGCATCCTGTCCTGGATATATCCTTCCCCTTCCTCCTGCTTTCCATTTCCTTCATTGCCTACTTTGTTTTATCTTTAGCCTTCAGGATGTCATGAAGGGCCAACTCCTTGGCCATACTTGCACATGAGGCTGGCCCTGCTCGTGCCTTTCTCATGGGCTCCAGTCACCTCCATTTTCTCTTCAGTGGTAATCCTCCTCCTTGAATTTTCAAAAGAGCAGGTGGTAGAAGATCCCGTACAAGAAGCCATTTTTCACAGTCACAGTGGGAAAACACTTGGCAAAGTCTTAAGATGTGAGATGCACATACAGTTGTCTGAATGCAAGACTGAGGCCAATCAGTTGCGATTTAGTGTGTCCACATACTCCCGTCCCACTCAAGCCTGCCGAAAGTAGCCCCAAAATAACCCAACTCATTACCTGTTCCCACCTGTAGATCTCCAGCCTAGCCCTAGTGGGTGTGGAAAACTGCCTCCAACCTTGGTGACTAAGAACTGAGCCTCCCTGTGTGCAGAGAGTGATTAGTAAGGGCCTCATGATGCACCCCCTTTAACAGAGGTTGTATGTTATAACTGAAAAACTGTTTTGTGAGTTCAGAGGCATTTGGAAGGGCTGCATGATGCACCTCATTTATTGGACATTGTTCATTATATCCGACAGACTATTCAGTGGTCTTCGTGGCATTCGTTAAATCCGATATCCATTATGCTGGGGTTCATTATACAATACAGTAGTTAGGGTTTACTGTAATCTCAGTGTGAAAAATCAGGGGTGTTGGCTGAGCATCCTGGGTAACACCCTGGAGCTGCCCATGTGTAAGACTAAATTGCTGTACAACCTTCACAGGTACGACAAGATAAAGAGCAGCCTGGATGCGGCCAATGGGCAAGATGTCTCCACAACACAGGTCTTTCTTAAGGTGGGTAGGGTATATAATTTGTACAGCAGTTTTGTCTAAGGTACAAAGCCAGTTGATGTGTGAATAGAAATTTATCTTAAATGTCAGGACCAACTGCCTAGCCCCAGGCTCCTACGCTTCTCATGGGGCAATGTAGGATTGGATGATGGATGGATGGATATATTTATATATATATACACACAGTAGGCTTGCACAGTGCGCGAGAGATTGGGCAGTCCACGACCTCACACACTGAGAATTCGCGCATTGCGAAAACATAATCTTATGGGAAAAATTACATATGGGCGGTACCCCCTCATACCTGGACATTTTTTGGCCCTTAGGGACATAATAAAGGTCATATTTTTCAGACATTGAACTACAGATATAGCTACAGTAACAAAAATATGAGTAGTCACCTTAACTACAGTAGACAACAGGCCTGATGGACTTAAATAACAGGGGTTCTGAGGTGCGGCAACACTTACAGCACTGCACCCCCCACTGCACCTCCTGCTGCACCAACTCTTCCCTCCACAGACTCCTCTTGAGCACGTTCCCCGGGAGCCTCAAAGTCACTCACTTTGGCCATAAACCCCTCGAAGTCCAATTCTGACACTTCTGACATTGCATCCTCTTCATGCTCAACAGGAACAGGAGCAGACAATGTAGCTGGTTCCTCAATTTCACTAACTTGAGCCCGCTGTATGTAACTTGTTATAAGCATCTGTCTTCTTCTGTTTATTTCTTGCCTGTGCCTGCCTGTGTAGAAACAGAAGAGTTTGTCATTACCAACCAGAACTTCCTCCGTTCTTAGGCTGCTCACTTCCTGTTCCTTCACCTCTTCCCTGAGCTTATCCACGGCAGCAAGGATCTTACTTATTCTTGACTTAAAAAGCTCAGCCCTGCCCTCCATCACACTAGGCTGCTCAACTTGACTCTGCCTGGTGTCGGGCTCTGGGTCAGCCTCGTCTGTCCGTTGCAACACTTCCATGGGAGGCTGTTCCTCATTAGCAGCGTGCACTTCTGTATGTCCGCCAATGTAATGTCCTCGAAACCTGGTACAGCTTGTGCTGCTGTCAGTGTTGCTGTCTCAGCCTCGGCCAGTGGTTGAATGGCCATCTCCTGGGTCGTGCATAAGTGAGACACGAGCATTCGCCACGCATGGTTCACCGTTGCAGGTGTAATCTGGTCCCAGGCTTGTAAGAGAAATTTAACTGCGTCCTTCACTGTAAAATGACTCCAAAATGCCTCAACAGTCATGTCACCTGTGGCGGGTCGGGATACAGTTGCTGGCGGAGACGGAACGGGAACAGGTGCCTCATCAAGGTCTTCGTCGTGATCTTCTTGTAGGGCATGAAGCTCCTCTTGTGTGTCGGTCTTCCTGCATAGGTAGTCGTACACTTGCTTATGGTAGAAGTGCTTCACAGTGGTGATCAGTTCTTGATCCAGTGGCTGCACTAGTGATGTCATGCGGGGCGGCAGAAACACAATACGACAATCCTTGTGCAGATCTTCTAGGTATGGAGGGTGACTTGGTGCATTGTCAAGCACAAGGAGCATCTTAAATGGAATGCCCAGTTCCCAACACTTGGCCCTGGCATCGGGGACGCAGCGCCTCATTAACCAGTCTGCCATAATGTTCCCGGTCATCCAACCATTTGCAAACTTGTACCAGTACACGCTACTTGCGTCCATGTTCGTGAGGTTTTTGTAGCACCTTGGGTGTGAAGCTGTGTGTACAACAACTGGCTTCATCTTGTGGCTCCCAGACAGGTTTACAGCGAATATTACTGTCATCTTACACTTTTGGAGCTTGCGACCAGGGGCTTGTTTCTGTCTTTTAGCGATGTAAGTTGATTTGGGCATGGCCTTGTACAGTAGTATAACAACGTTTCATCAGCGTTGTAGATCTCATCCTTATTGTACTGTCCCTCTTCAAGACGTGCTCTAAATATCGCAGGATAGTCTCTCGCGGCCAGCTCGTCGGCAGAGGCACGTTCACCAGACACTTTGAGGTGACAGAGTTCCTTGTGCTTGAGAAAATGGTCCAGCCATCCAACCGATGCCTTGAAAGGTTTGTCCACCATTTAACTTGCGAGATGCTGCCTTGTAAAAGAGCTAGGCTTGGTTCCGAATAAATCTTCCATTCAGTGGAACACCTTTGTTCTCCTTCCTCATTATGAAGGTGGCAAAATACCGCTCCATTAGTATCAACGCATGATTTCCAACCCGCGAACGGCCGTCTAGGTCAGAGGCACCATATTTCTTCACTACAGCCCTTATGGCATCACAGTTTTTCCACACTGTTCTCACTGTTGATTCAGCCAGTCCCAGGGCTTTCCCAATGGCGGTGTTTCCTTGACCCTCCTCCTTCATTTTGATGATCTCTAACCTGGTGGCGTGCGTCAGAAGTTTCTTAACTCTTGGGGTTGGAGCCACGGTGTGGCGAAGTACAGGCCAGGATGGAGCAGCAAAAAAAACGCCACATGTTGTACACGACAGGTTAGCTGTAGAGAGCAGATCCGCACTGTGCACGAGCCAGGACTGTTATGGTGCGCCTGCTGCCCTGTACCCCGAGCTGCGCAGTAGAATGCCTGGGAATTTCTGTGCATCAACATGATGACACATGACACGTTGTGTGAGGGGTGGTCACGTGCTAATAGAAAATGGCATTTTTGAGCCACTCTTTGCCTCTACCTCGCATTCTGTGAGGTAAACTCGTGCATTCAAGGTTTTTGGTTATGATTTTTAGTCACTCACGCACAGTGTGAATCACAGACTGTGATGACACGCACTGTGCGAGCCTACTGTACATATATACAGATATATATATATATATATATATATATATATACATACAGGTGTTCCTCCCCTAACGTGGTTTGCTGTGGCGCGATATTGCTCTAACGCAGCATGAATTTGCAGAAGGATATAAACATTCTAACGCGGGCACTGTTAGAGTAATGTGGTAGTTTGAACTGGGCGGGCTGTGGAGGACACAGAAAGTGTCTCTCTTCTCCTCACATAAGGTGCAGTACAATAAATAAAAAAGTTCTGTATTGACCTAATTTATTTTTTATAACCATGTTAATGCTTACAGGAGGTTTAAATTGGGGGAGTATAAAAAAATTTTGCACCACAAATGGGAAAAAGTGGACTTTGGGCAGGGAGTGCAGAAGGAAATAGGGGTTTTCAAGAGTCCCTGTAACGCGATATTTGCCTAACGCAAGGTCGGTGCGAAAGCAAATGCCCACGTTTGGGAAGGAACACCTGTATGTATATATATATATATATATATATCAGACTTTGTGACTGAAAGGATTACTAAACTGAAATCACTAAAGGTAAATAATATTTCATTCACCTTAATTAAGCCCAGATTTTTTGCACTTTTGCAGGTCATTTCAAATAAATCAATGCATAGATATACCATCTGGAATTCGGATTATTCTTGAAAACTGTGTACTACTACTGAATACTATACTGGGAGGGTTCTTTGTATGCAGCATGTGTTAGGAGTGAAATACTGTATGGTAGTGAGACCCGGGCAGTAAAGGAAGAGGATATTTGCAGGCTCAAACATACAGAAATGACAGTGATTAGGTGGATGTGCAGTGTGTCTCTGCATGCAAGGCCTGGGGGGGGCTGGGTTTACAATGAAAGAGTTGAGAGGTAGGATGGCACTGAAGAGTATTGGTGTTGTGATGAGGAGAGGCAGATTGAGGTGGTTTGGGCATGTGGAGAGGATGGGGGATGATAATTGGGTGCAGAAAGTCTATCTGTCTATCTATCTATTGCCAGACGCCTCAGTCCCGTTTGGGGTGGCCACAAACAAATCGCCTCCAAGTCGCCCTGTCCCCCACCATTTCACTCCCCTGCTCCCAACTCACACCCCCCTCTCTCATATACCTCTCCACCCCATCTCTCCATCTCATCCTCGGCCTCCCCCTCCCTCTTTCCCCTTCCACCTCACTCACATACACTCTCTTCGTCAGTCTTTCACCCTCCATCCTCTCCACATGGCCAAACCACCTCAGTGTGTTCCTCATAACGCTTCCTATCACATCCACATCAACACCACAACGCTCCTTTATATCCTCATTCGTCAGCCTGTCTCTCCATGTGACTCCACAGGCTCCTCTTAAATAACTCATTTCCACGGCTCTCACTCTTGACTTGTGTCCTTCCAACAACGTCCAAGCTTCACTTCCGTACGTTAGAGTTGGTATTACAATACTGTCATGTAGTAACTTTTTCACTTCCATGCTCACTTCCCTGTTTCTTATCACTGCTTTCAAAGAACCAGCAACCTTTCTTCCCTGCTGTAAAGTGAGAAGCATTAATACTGGGGGTGGGGTTGTGAGGGGTAGACCGAAAAAGACTTGGGACGAGGTCATTAAGTGTGACCTCAGGGTTAAAGGACTGAACAGGGAAGCTGCCACAGATCAAGCAACATGGAGAGCCGCCAGTAGGTGACTAAGACCGATGCATGCAAACATGTTGGAGCTTTCAAAAACAAAACGAAACGAGAGTTGTGTTACACTCTTGGAGTCTGTTAGTTCTCTTGTTTTCATTTTCATTTTTGAAGGCTCCAGCATGCTTGCATGTATTGGCCTTGGTCACCTAATGGCAGCTCTCCATGCTGCTCAATCTCTGGCAGCTTCCCTATTTAGTCTCTTATCCCTGAGGTCACAATCAGTGACCTCGTCCCAGGTCTTTTTCGGTCTACCTCTCACTACCCTACCCCCAACATCAACACTTCTCACTTTCTTCACCCAATTATCATCCCCCATCCTCTCCATATGCCCAGAACATCTCAGTCTACCTCTCCTCATCACAACACCAACACACTCCAGTCCTATCTTACCTCTCAATTCTTCCATCGTAAACCTAGCCCCCCCAGGCCTTACACTCAAGGATGCACTACACATCCACCTAATCATTGCCATTTTTGTATGTTTGAGCTTGCAGATATCCTCTTCCTTTACTCCCCAGGTCTCATGTCCATACAGCATTACACTCCTAACACATGCCGCATACAAAAATCCCTTACATGGAGGGAGAGCCCTCTGAATGTTAGGAGAGACAACAGTTCCCTGAACTTCTTGCAGCCACTCCTCACTCTAGCCACAGAGCTAGCTCCTGCCCCACCTCCATCACATAACATGTTTCCCAAATAACAAAACTCATTCACACACTCAAGAGGGTCACGCTTGGCAATCTCTAAATGCTCCCCCTGATACACAGCACACATGAAATTGGCATTATCTCGCAGTCTACCTCTAATACCACTACACCTTTAATGCACTCACTTATCACAGACACTGCACAAGATGGAATTACTTCCCATGCCCTAAAATCATTCAGGGAAAGGTAAGTGTGTTTCCATTCCTGTTCAATGCCATGACCATGTTGATTTAAGGAATTGTGAGCTGTGTACACATAAAACAGTCTTCTCAGCATACAGTATTTGGTTAGAGGCAACAGCCACTGCCAATTCATCACATTCTGGCAGTGTCTGAGTCATGACGACTAAGCAACAAACATCCGCTCACTTACAAAAGACAATAGGGTGGCTTAGCCTTCTTTTCTTGGCACTTCTTTGTGACTAGCATCGTATTCTAGTGGTAATATCTTGTTGCAATTCAAAATAGAGTGATGACAGTGTTAGGCCAAGTTTCTGTGAAACAAGTACAGTATTTATGATGTCGATAATTTGTATGCAGGTTGCAAGTGAGCGAGCAGGTCTGCAGGAGGCCGGTGACCTGTTAGATGGTGAGGTGAGACAGGCAGAGGCTGAGGTTGACGCATTGCAACAAATGGTGGCACTTATATCTACAGAGGCGCAGCACTATCGATCCACACTGCACAACATCATACACTACAGTATGTATAGTTAGATGTACTGTAGATACTTATTGTCTTCACACTGTTGTCTTTTTTTTTTTTTTCCAATAACTTTTCAGTTTGGTGCAATTTATTTCTTCACCAGTTCACTTGAAATGTGTTATAATTGTTCCTTGGGCAGATATCCCCAGACACCATGTTCATTTTTTTTCAGTTTAGTCTATAAAGGGCTTAGTGGGATCAAAAGTCAGACAGCAGCAGACATATATATTTGGAGATCCTGTGTTCTTGTATGTTCATAAATCATGGCAATGTGCACAGAAGTCTTGTCCTTCCCATGTCAGTGTACCGTAACTGTGTGGAAGCCATCCTGCATTCTTTTGTTGTTGTTGGCAATCTTTAATGACTGGTACTAGAGAAGGGCACCTTCTCATGGTGGCACTAATATATCTGGTTGGCACTGCTGCCCAGGTATATGCATGTCTCTCAACTCCTTCTGTATCCCTCAAATGGAGGATGATGGACTGTAGAAGAGTAGCTTCAGCCACCAAACCACTAGGTCCATATTCAAATTTGTCTGGGGCAACAACAACTTCAACAACAACCTCTCCACTGTATCATGCTTTCAGCATGGATGACAGAATGCAGTACGTACTTCTCTATATACATATATTTTTAATCAGGGTTGTTTTTTTGTTTTGTTTCATATAAGAGGCTCCAACTTGCTTGCAGGCGTTGGCCTTGGCCATCTAATGGCAGCTGTCCATGCTGCTTGATCTCTGGCAGCCTCCCTATTCAGTCCTTTATCCTTGAAGTCACACTTTATGACCTCATCCCAGGTCTTTTTCGGTCTGCCTCTTGCAACCCTACCCCCAGCATTAACACGTCTCACCTTCTTCACCCAATTGTCATCCCCCACTGCCTCTACATGCCCAAACCATCTCAATCTTTTCATTGCAACAACAACACCCTCCAGTCCCATCTTTCCTCTTAACTTGTCCATTGTAAACCTAACATCCCCAGGCCTCACATTCAAGGATGCACTGCACATCCACCTATTCATTGTCATTTCTGTACATTTGAGCCTGTGAATGTCTTCTTCCTTTATTGCCCAGGTCTCACAACCATACAGCATTACACTCCTAAAACATGCCATGTACAAAGATCTCTTAGCATGGAGGGAGTGCCCTCTGAATGTCAGGAGAGGCAATTCTTTCTGAACTTCTTCCAACCACTCCTCACTCTAGCCACAGAGCTAACTGCAGCCCCACTTCCAGCCTCATGTCCATCACATAACATGTTTCCCAAGTAACAAAACCCTTCCACACACTCCAGAGACTCACCAGCAATAGCAGTCCTCTCATGCCTGACAATCTCCACTTGCTCATCCCAACACTGCACACATGAGATCAGCATTATATCACAGTCTGCCTCTGATATCACTACATGTCTTATGCACCTACTTATCACAAACTGCACAAGATGCAACTACTTCCCATGCCCTTGTGGCAAATCGCACATGGCCACTGTCCCTCTTCTTTGACAGTACCGCCACCAACCTTAGATACCATCACTTTTGTTTCATATGCATTTACTCTCAGGCCTGTGTGCCCCACACCATATCTCAACTTCCTAAATCTTTTCTTTGCTTCCTTTTCATTCTCCGCAGTCAACACCAAATCATCAGCATACAACATCTCCCATGGGAGTCCATCTCTGAAGTCAAGTGAGAAGGCTTCAAGCATCATAATAGACAACAAGGGGCTCAAGACTGACCCCTGGAGCACACTAACATTCACAGAAAACTCATCACTCAAATCTCCATTCACTCTCATCTGGGTGTGAGCACCCACATACATAGCCATAACCACTCTAACCAGCCATTCCTTGATCCCAAGCTCTTTCATTGCCCACTGCACCACTTCCGTAGGGACTTTGTCAAATGCCTTCTCCAAATCAACAAAAACAAACTGCAGATCCCATTCCTTACCTATGTATTTTTCCTTAAGCTTTCAAACAATGTTTATGGCATCAGTGGTCCCATTGCCTGGCATAGACCCAAACTGCATCTCAACAGTATTCACTCTTTCTCAAATCATACCTTCAAGAACTCTCTCCAGTACCTTCATTATCTGATCCAAAAGTTTTATGCCTCTATAATATCCTCTTTCCAGGGCATCACCCTTCCCATTGTTCACATTTAGAAGCACACTCTGCTGCCATTCATCTGGGACAACACACTCATATATAATCAAATTTATCAAGTCATTAACTAACCCCACTCATATATCCTGAGGCCTTCGGCATTTCAGCAGTCAACGTAGACACACCTGCCACCTTCCCACCTGCATCCTGCCTATTGCCCTGCTCACAGTAGGAGCATCAGCCAAAGGACAAGGGCCAAACACTGGATCTGCTGACTCGAAACCTTTCCAGTTCCAGTCAAACTCCTCATTTAGCAGTGGCTTTAATGCTCTCTCCAGGCGTCTTTAATATTCTCATTGTTCACCATTACCCTTCTGTCATCATTCTTCACACAGTGCACACTTAAGATATCCCTGTTTTCCCTCTTCATCTAATTTTCCACCCAAAATATCATATTCTTCCTTTCAGCACTATTTTGTCCTGTATACCTCTTTTCTAGCCCTACACTTGGCAGCCAAGTATTCCTCTTTGTTACCTCCCCTTTTATCAATCCGGAAAAGCCCTCTTTTCTCCTTAACTGCAGCTTCTATACCCTTATCCCACCACCGTGTTACCTTTTGTCTTGGGGGACCCCTTCTCAATCCACACACTGAATCAGTAAGTCTCAGGAGATTGTTCTTGAGAGCTCTGTACAGCTCATTTACACTTCTGCCAACAGCTCCCTGTTCAGCCACCACTCTATTCCTCTCATTGTAGAAGGCATCCCCTACTGCATGGTTATTCAACTTTCACATTTTCCTCTTAGGTGCATAGGTCTTCATATCATCAACTGCTCCTTAATCACCATGTCACATATCAATAATTTGTGTTGCTACATTCACTCTTCACTGCTTATAACCTTAAAATCCCTCACCAATCTCCTATCAGCCCTCCTGACCAGGAAATAATCTATCAGGCAACTATTTCCACCAGACTTCTCTGTAATGCGAGAGTTAACCATTACTTCTAGTCCTTCTTGTATGCAACAGATCAACTCTGGAACTGTCTCCCTCTGTCTGCATTTCCTACTGCCTGTGATCTCCAGTCTTTCAAACGCAGTGTGTCCAGGCATCTCGAAATGAATGGATCTTGAATTTGGCTCTCTGTTAACTTGTTTTTTTCTTGGAGGGAACAGTTTGCAGGCTCCTGGCCTTTGATTCCTTTTTCTTTGCATTAAAAAAAAAAATAAATAAAAGATCAGCCTACTCTCTTTTCCTGAAATGAGTGTTGCACAGAATCACGTTCATTGCCTCCCCAAACTTGAATATCCTTTCCCCTTCCTCATTTCTCATACCATATGTGCACCCCCCATGTATCCCTTCATATCCTTGGGCTGCTTCACATACATTACCATTTAAATCCCCTCCCAAAACTATAATTTCATCATCCCTTATACCACTTACCACATGTATTGAGTCATCCCAGAATCTATCTTTTTCTACATCTTCCAAGTCAGCCTGTGGAGCATTTGCCAATGTAAATGAAAATCTGAGCCTGCATAACAAAATTTTCACTACTATAATCCTTTCATTCACTCTCATTACATTCGTGGCATATTCCTCCTATTTCTTCTTAACCAGTACACCCACACTGCCATATCCTTTCATTCACTCTCATTACATTCGTGACATATTCCTCCTATTTCTTCTTAACCAGTATACCCACCATGCCATATCCTTTCATTCACTCTCATTACGTTCGTGACATATTCCTCCTATTTCTTCTTAACCAGTACGCCCACACTGCCATATCCTTTCATTCACTCTCATTACATTCGTGACATATTCCTCCTATTTCTTCTTAACCAGTACACCCACACCGCCATATCCTTTCATTCACTCTCATTACAGTCGTGACATATTCCTCCTATTTCTTCTTAACCAGTAGACCCACACTGCCATATCAACGTGCTGTTCCCTGCGAGAATATCTTACATCAACAATCCCTCACAGCAATCATTCTGGCTGATCCTCCCCTATATCTAAGCTCCTATTCACAGCCAACATCCACCAACCTCCTATTCATTGCCTCGATCACTTTCCCCCTTCTACCCTTCAAATTGGTAATCTTTTCTTTCCGTTGGGCTCCTCCAATCACAACCTTATCACCTTAACCTGTCCTATCGCTCCGGTACGACCTGTGGACCCTCCAAAGAAACATCGTCTGTGGCACTTTGGAGCTGCGGATTGGGAGGCCCTCAGGCATTACTTCTTTGATTTTCCCTGGAATGATTATTGCTTCCATGGCCGGGAGCCATCTGAGTGTGCCTTGCGCATTACGGAGGTTATTCTCTCGGGCATGGAAGCATACATTCCTTTCTCTTATCCTTTGACTAATGCAAGAAAGCCTTGGTTTAATCACGCTTGTTCTAGTGCTGTCTGCAACAAGGAGAGGGCCTATAAAAGGTACTGGAGCCAACCCACCCCTGAGTCACATCTTTTATACGTTCCTGCCCGGAATCGTGTTAAGTCTGTTCTTTGTTCTGCTAAAAATAATTTCATCCATACTAAATGCTCTCAACTCTCCAACTCGAATTCTTCCCGCTCCTTCTGGCACCTTGCCAAAAACCTTTCTAACAACTTTAACTCATCATCCTTCCCTCCTCTTTTCTACTCTGATGGCTTTGTAGCTATTTCTTCTACTGATAAAGCAGACCTCTTTGCTCAGACTTTCTCCTCCAATTCCACTTTAGACGATTCCGGTGCTGTTCCTCCATCTCTTCCCCCCCCTCTGACTTCCTCATGGCTGACATTAAAATTTCTTCAGCTGATGTATTTTCTGCCATCACAGGCCTCAATACTAACAAGGCATATGGGCCTGATGGAGTCCCTCCTGTTGTTCTCAAGAACTGTGCATCAGTGCTTACACCCTGCCTAGGCAAACTCTTTCGCCTTTGTCTGTCAATTTGTACCTTTCCTTCTTGCTGGAAGTATGCTCTCATTCAGCGAGTCCCAAAGAAGGGTGACCATTCCCAACCCTCTAACTAAAGTCCAATTGCTTTAACATCCTGTGTCTCAAATGTTTTTGAGTCAGTTTGTAATACAAAAATTTTAAAGCATCTTTTCTATCACAACCTTCTTTCTGATCGTCAGTATGGGTTCCGTCAGGGACGCTCCACTGGTGATCTTCTCACCTACCTTTCAGATTCCTGGTCATCCTCCTTTTGGGACTTTGGCAAAAGCTTTGCCATTGCACTTGACATCTCAAAGGCTTTCGATCGAGTCTGGTGTAAATCTTTATTTTCCAAACTGCCCTCTTACAGTTTGTATCCTTCTATCTGTGCCTTCATTGCTAGCTTCCTTTCTGGTCGTTCTATAGCTGCTGTTGTAGACGGCCATCGTTCTTCTCCTGGATCTATCAACAGTGGTGTTCCTCAGGCTCTGTCCTATCACCGACTCTCTTCCTTTTATTCATCAGTGGCCTTCTAAGCTGTACATCTAACCCTATCCACTCATACGCTGATGATTCCACCCTTCACCTTTCCATTCGGTTCCCGCAACGTCCCCGCAACGTCCATCACAGCAGTTACTTCAACAAACAAGGGATGAGGCTATGGCACACCTAATGTCTGACTTGGCTCGTATCTCTGACTGGGGTAAAAATAATATGCTTTCTTCTTTTGTGCCACAGCCTGTCTCACCTCTTCATTCCACCATGCTGTTCCTTGCACCCCATTTTGTCTTCTCTTTACCCCACACACCACCTCACATGCTGCATGTAATTCCTCTGTGAATATCTTGCACACACCTTCCACGTCCCCCATCTGCTCCAATTCATAATTACCCAGTAGTTCCTCCACTTCTCTCTTATATTCTGCCTCTTTCTCATCCTCTTGTAACTTTTCCACTCTCCTTACATCTACTTCTTCCTCCCGTCCTTCCCTTCTTCTATCTCTCCATTTTACTTGGACCTTGAATCTGACCACCACCAATTGGTGGTCTGAAATCCACTCCCCCAACCTCTGTATGCTCTTGCATCCATTGCACATCTTCACATCCTTTCATCCACACACACATAATCAATCATTGCCTTCCTTTCATTCAGTTCACCATCCACCCTTCTCATCACTCGCCATGTACACGAGTGGATCATTTTGTGCCTGAAGAGGGTAATGGCTATCACCAACCCTCTCTCGGCACAAATGTTCCCTAAAACACTGCCATTCTCATCCATCTCAGCACGCACACCCCTCTCACCAACTACTTCATCCACCTTCACATTCCCTACTTTACCCCTCATATCACCAATCAAAAACACTCTCATTCCTTTCAAACTTTTCCATGTACACATCCACATTTGTCCAGAACTCTTCTTTCAGTCTGCTTGCACAATCTTGAGTTGGTGCATACACGCACACAGTCGCCCACCTTTGTAGTCCAACTTTCAGTCTTTCCCACACAATCCTTGAACCAACTGATCTATACTCTATTATATTCTCGTTCCATCTGTTACTCACAACAATACACACTCCTTCTTTTGCCCTCTCATTCTCAGAAATCAACACCAAGTTATAAGCATATGACATTTCCCATGGGAGTTCATTTCTGAGGTCAAGTACAAGAGCTTCAAGCACCATGACAAACAATAGGGGGCATTAGATTGACCCGTGATGCATGTCAATATTCACGGAAAACACGTCACCCAGATCTCCGTTCACTCTTACCTGGGTGCAGGCACCTTCATGTATATAACCTTAACCACTCTAACCAGCCACTCCACAGTCCCATACATTCTCATTGCTCACTTCACTCCCTAACTAGGGACTGCCAAAGGCATTCTCCCAATCAGCAAAACAAAGTACAGCTCCCTCTTTCCCATATATTTTTCCTGATAACAGGGAGAGCTGGAGCCATTTCACCAGCCCTCAGGAACTGCTCCAGACTGTTTCCCTTTGCTGAACATTATCATTGTTTTCATTAACACAGAGAGTAGTCTAGTATACTCTCACAAACCTCTGCCTCCAACTATCTATACCATACTACATGCACTGTAGACATCACACCTTGTATTCCATCTCCCTTCAGCAGTGGCCGCTGCAGTATTAAGAGTAAATGTGGTGGTACCTCAGATTGCCACCGCTGGCAGGGTAGGGCTGGTGACACAGGGCTTTCCTGGCTATCAAGTGACTGTGCTGGCAGCAGTTATTGCAACCATGGATCACGCATGTCAGGAAGAAGTATGGGTTTGGCCATATATTTTGCCAACATTCATGGTCTTAGTACCAATCTGAATTGTGTTTGCTTTTTCCTCCAGTCTGCATCCCTCCTAACCAGGGTTGGTATGAATTAAATCATGTGATTTAAAACAGTGTTTTAAAACATGCTGTAAATCAGCAATTTTTGACCCATTAAGTATGTCATAAATGTCAAAAATGCATATTTGGACAATCACTTTTATTTATTTACTCTTTTATTTGGCAAACAAGAATGCATAAGAAAATATTCATTTTGTTATTTTTTATTATTTATTCATTTATTACTTATATAGTGGTAGGTGGGGGCACTCACCATTCACTCACTCAATGTAGTGCACCACTTGGGTGACTACCTTTTCTTCTCTTCATTTCTTTTTTCCTTCCTTCTTCTTCAATCTTTCCTTCCTTCATTCTTGCCTCATCCTTCTGTCTATGGGTGACTCTACATTGAGTGGTAAGCCAAATGGTTTCCTGTACACCAGGAAACCATTAACTACGCTGGGTGGTAATTATACAGTATAACCAAATTTTGGCGCCTGGTGATTTAGTGTGTAATTGCGGCGCTCCAGTCGGATTGAGCTGGTGAAGGTTTATATTCAAGGGGTGGTTGGGGTTTATTGCTCATGCAGTGCCACTCACGGATGAGTAAGGCTTGTCACTCTCATCTTAAATGTCAGGACCAACTTGCCTAGCCCCAGGCTTCTATGCTCCTTATGGGTTAATGTAGGATTGGATGGTGAATGAATGAATTATTATTATTATTATTATTATATATTATTATTATTTTTATTATTATTATTATTATTATTAATATTATTATCCATCCATCCATCCATCATCCAATCACATGTTGCCCTATGTGGAGTGTAAGAGCCCAGGGCTAGGCAAGTTGGTCCTGGCTTTTAAGATGAGAGTGACCAGCCTCACCCATCCCTGAGTGGCATTACATGAGCAATAAACCCCAACCATCCCTTGGACATAAACCTTCACCGGCTCAATCCGATTGGAGCACCGTTATTACAGTACCCTCACGTCCAACACGCGTTTGTCCAGCATGATTCGTGTCCAGCACGGAGAGCAATAATTAGTAAGATTTAATTCGGTTTAATTACTGTAACACGAGTGCATTAGCATAACATGGACGGAGCTCTGAGAAGTGGGCGAAATCCACAGAGTTCGTCTCTAGCACGATCACCCCTGGTCCGACACGGTCATACTGGACGTTCCCGTGATGCTGACAGCCAATAAAAACTTCCGATCAACTAGCCTCCCCCGCCCACTATCGTGACGTGATTGTGATGTCGCCCAATTAAAAACGCTTCTGCTCTCACGTGATGTTTTGTTTAAATTTCTCCTGCCACAGCGCCACTTAGTCGCATAATTCGCATTGGAAGGTGCTTTTTTCTTGCTGCATTTTCTGCCCTTGTTACTGCATTTTACCCTGCTCATGATGCCTAGGAAGCCTTCTGAGAACCCCAAGAAGTGGCGGCACCTCCCTCAGGCCACCAAGCTAGAAAGCATTGAGAGGAAAAAGAAAGGGGAGAGGAAAGTGGACATTGCCAAGGTCTACGACATGAATGAAGCCAATGTGAGGACCGTAATAAAAAACCAAGACTAGATCCTGGCTTACAGAGTGCTAGGACATGCAGAAGCAGGACCTTCCATGGCTGTGGACAAAGATAGTGATTCTGAGTTTGATTTCAAAGGATTTATGAGGGAAGTTGAGGAGGAGCAGCAGCCATTACCCGCTAGTGACGCCAGCAGCCTTCCTCCGGGGACCCAGTAGGACTACCTACAGCCTTGGATATCACCTTCCATTCCCAGCAAGCCCACCAACACTATCCTAAAAGGTTAGTTATCATTCATAGCACAGTACCATTTATTATAATTACAGTAGTACCAATATATGTATAGGTATATGGTAGGTATTTAGGGTGACTTTTCCTAGGGTTGCTGACATAATTCATTTTTCCCCATAAGCTCTGTTGTTTGTCCAACACATTTTTGGTTCAACACGGGACCCATGCATGACAATATTACCGTGTTGGACGCAAGGGTCCCGTACCCACTAAACTACCAGGCACCAAAATTTGGTTATATGGTTACCACCCAGCATAGTAAATGGTTTCCTGGTATACAGGAAACCATTTGGCTTGTCACTCAATGTACAGTCACCCACAGGCAGAAGGAAAAGGAAAGAATGAAGAAAAGAAAGACACAAGAGAGCGTGTAAAGTCACCTGTAGGCTAAAGAAAGAGGAAAGAATGAAGGAAAAAAAGACAGAAGAGGATGGATGGAAAGAAGGATGGAGGAGAGGAAAGGCCAGACACCTGAGAGCAGCACTACATCAAGTGAGTGGATGGTGAGTACCCCCACCTACCACAATTATTATTATTATTATTATTATTATTATTATTTTGTGCTGTTTGTCAGGTGAGGAGGAAAGAGAGAGAATGGAGTTGGAGGAGAATTTGGCAGCATTGGAAGAGGAGACATTTGCGTGGCAGGCAGTACTGGAGGAGGAGCAGTCTGCACTTAAGGTGATGTTGCAGGAAATTAACCCATTCAGGGTCTCATTTTTTTTCTTATAAATACATGCTCACTGTTACCCATTACATTGGGGCAGGACTGAAGAACAGGAGAATGCAACCTCATTCATTCACACTCATTTCATCAGCTGTTACATGTAGCAGTCTACACAAAGCAGTTTTAACTATCTAGTTATACCCAACTAATTTCACCACAAGGAAACCTCCTGAACTGTCCCAGAGTTAATGCAGTTACAACTGCTTGTAAATGTATATTTGTGGACTATGGTGCTCTAGTGTAAGGCCCCAGTATCTCAGTTGGTGCTGTATGGAACTGATTATTATAAACCTTTTGCAGTGTGTACCTCTGACAAGAAGCTTACATGTGGTGGCACTGTGCACTCCCCTAGGTTGAGCAGCTGTGGTATCCACATGGTAGGCAAACCTCCTCATATTTCCCTGCTCCTTGCCATGGAGAAGGACCCTGGTCCAGCCCTGTTGAGGTGCTGTCTACCACAAAGGGGCACCAGATCCTTTTGTGGCATGTGCACTACCTGTAGGATTACCCCATAGATGCAGTTGCTTACCTGAGGTCAATGAGTAAACTCAGACTGCATCTCATCAATAGTCACTCTTTCTCTAATCATACCTGCTAGAACTCTCTCTCTCCATTACCTTCATTATCAGGTCTAAAAGCTTTATGCCTCTATAATTTCCTCTTTCCAGGATATCATCCTTTCCACTGTACACATTTACAGTCACACTCTTCAGCCAATCATCTGGGACAACACACTCATATATAATCATACAGGTCAGTGACTAACCTCACTCCTACATCACCTGAGGCTTTCAACATTTCAGCAGTCAACCCAGACACACCCGCTGCCCTCCCCGTCTGCATCCTGCCTATTGCCCCGCTCACAGTAGCAGCATCAATCAAAGGCCAAAGGCCAAATACTGGATCTACTGGCTCCAAACCTTCCCTGTCCCAGTCAAACTCCTCATTCAGCAACCAGCTGTAATGTTGCCACCATGCATCTTTAATATCCTCACTGTTCACCACTACCCTTCCGTCACATTCTTCACACACTGGTCACATATGATATCCCTATTCTCCTTCCTCATCTGGTTTGCCACCTTAAATATCATATTCTTCCATTCCACACACTATGCACTCGTACTTATAAAAGTTCTAAACTAAGATAGCCTTGCCTTCAGCATCAGTGCTCCAAAGGGGACAAAATGGGGGTAGTCATTGTATAATATAATGAAGACAGCACTGTACATCATAAAATTTCAGGGTGCAGAGACAAGACAGCATGAGGTTTGTGTACAAGTTAGTGCAGTGGAAGAACTACTGCGTGAGAAGAGCGTACACCTGAGAGCGGTGGACCGAGAAACACACAGTCACCGCACCATGGCTGCTCATGCCACCAGGGCCATTACAACGCTTACACAACGTACCAGACCACCACAGCACTTACAGGTTGGACACTGTTGCATACAGTATTATTATTATAGACATTTGGTTCACATGGTGTTGATTAAAGAGAATGTAAGAGAAATGGAGGAAAGATTTAGGAAATGAAGAGACATAATGGGGCACAAGGGTCCGAAAGTAAATGTAGATAAAGTAAAATTGATGATATCTAGGGCTGGCGATTGTACAGTACTGTCAAAGCAGAGAGAGTGCGGCCACATGCAGTTTGCCACTAGGGTGTGAGAAGTAACTCTATCATGTGCAGTACTTTTGATAAGTGGGTGCACAAGAAATGCAGCAGTATTATAGGCAGACAGTGAGATAATGCTGATTTCACATGTGTGATGTGTTGGAAAGATCAGGTAGAGATTATCAGGCGTGAAAGAACTGATCTGACTGGTGAGTCTCAAGTGTGTGGAAGAGTTCTTTTACTTAGAGGACATGCTATGTGTCGGAGGTGGGATTAGAACTAGCTCCCTGGTTAGGGAAGGGAGTGATTGAAGGAAGTTCAGGGAGCTGTTGCCTCTCATGACATTGAGAGGGCTCTCCCTCCGTGCTAAGGGATCTGTGTAAGCGGCGTGTTAGAGGTGTAATTCAAAAAGCAAGGAAAATACAATATAGATAGAGACTAAAGCAGCAGCATGTTCTATGAAGTGGACTGTACAAAAATTCTCGCCATTCAAGCCCCTAGAATCTTGACCTCACCCGAGGTGCATGATCATCAGTTTTATTTATTTTTTATTTATATATTTTTCTTATACCACAGAATGACATAGACCTGCGTGTTGGAGCAGAACGATTGCGAACTGTTCACTTACTATTGGGTGAAGCAGTGTCATGTCACCCAGAAGCCACACAGGCAGCCATGTTGTATTGTCAGCAGGCAACTATTCCTCCTCTCACCCTGCCATCACTCTCAAGGAGGGACACATATGGTTCACGGTACATTTTATTTAGTTTGTAGTCTTGCATCATATTCCTTTCTTTCAGTTCTTTTTTTTTATTATGTTTATTTATTTATTTATTTTTTTGTATGCAGTCTGTAAATTTCATGGTAGATTCATTGGATTTAGTTGAGGTTACAGTCTTGCACTCTGTTCCAACCTTCCATCATCATAATGATCATCATAACCATTTTTCTCGTGTTAAGATGATGTGAGGTGGATGTGTAATATTAGCATACATTAATTTTTTTTGTGGTAGTTTTACTGTGTTTTATTAATGTGATGCTCATGCCCTTTACTTCAGTCTTCCAGTTCTCTGTAGTTCTGTTGTGTAGATGGTACGGTATTCCTGTATTCCATGACCATTCATTAATTTTGTATCACTTTTTTTTTTTTTTTCCACCCATTGTGTATGCACTTACCGGGTATAGAGTAATGGAAACTTGTAAGTTCATTTTACATGTCTTCTTTCTAGACATTCATATTTTGTTAACAGCTCACAGTAAAGTACATTGCCTGTTGAAGTTCTAAAGGTACCATACCACTAAAACTGACTAGCCAGTGTCACCCAAGTAACTGTAACAGTTGTACTGAAACAAGCAAAAAAGTGCTGGATAGATGCAGGAGAATCAAGGCCATAAATTGAGACTTCCTAAAGTGTACAAGAGTGAGGCATCTTGTATCTGAAATATTTTTGTGAGTGATGGATGGTCAGTGCTACTGCTAGAGATGCTACCATATCTAAAATGCTGTGATATTTTGGAACACATCCACGACATACAATAAGGACTGGCTGTCGTAGAACGATGATGATAACGCAGTATGATACCATGCACTTCCATTTTGAGGGGCTAAGCTGTTATCTGTGTTTGGAAGACATTATTGATTATATTTTTAACCCATTATACACTAGAGTGGTAGTACCTTAATGTGATGACATGGATATAACCAGGTGACTCAACTGCCTGGTTATACAAAAGGCCTTCAGCTGTTTCCTTATCTCTTGAAAACAGGATGATGGACTGCAGAGGGGCAGTTTAAGCCTGTCACCAACCAGGTTCACTTTTCAGATGAGCCCAGGGTTGTAGCTAGAAATACAAACACTAATACCATAGTCTAGAGTTGCAGCACATAGGATTTTGCAGGGAAGGTGTCCTAGCATACAACCCTTCACCCACTTGCGTATACTGTACTTGTAAAACGTACTGGTTCATTTCATTCATTGTGTCTATAAAGACTCCAACATGCTTGCATATGTCAACCTTAGTCACCTGTTGGCAGCTCTCCATGCTGCTAGATCTCCGGCATACCCCCTATCCTGTCCCCTATCCCTTAAGGTCACACTCTATGACCTCATCCCAGGTCTTTTTCGGTTTACCTTTCGTAACCATACCCCCAACGTTGACTCATCTTGCTTTCTGCACCCAGTTTTCATCTCCGATCCTCTTCACATGTCCAGACTATCTCAGTTTATCTCTCCTCATCACAACACCAATACACTCCAGTCCTCTTCTTCCTCTTAAATCTTCGACCGTAAACCAAGCCCCCCCAGGCCGTGCATTCAAGGACGCACTGCACATCCATCTAATCATTGTCATTTCTGTACATCTGAGCTCGTGAATATTCCCTTCATTTACTGCCCAGCTCTCACTTCCATACAGCAGAACACCCCTTAAGCCTTGTACACACTGAGATACAAAATCTTTAGACAGTCAAGCGACTATGTATCGTGACTGTTGTGAGACAATCCAGATACAGACGGACGACAGTCCAGAGACACACTGGAGACAAGGCAATTTGTCTCTGGATTGTCTAGAGACTGTTGCGAGACGTTCGCTAGACATTTCTGCTACTTTCTTGCTGGACTGTTGCTAGACAATCGAGAGACAGTCCAGCGACTTTGTAGCGCATCCAAGATTGAACCATCCAGCACGTGAATTTTGAAATATCAGTTTACAACCAACATTTGTCATATTAAACTCAAGAAGTGATATTCCAGTCACAGGCAAAATGTACATGTGAAGTTATACATTTATGGACGAATATATATGTGTGTGTGTGTGTGTGTGTGTGTGTGTGTGTGTGTGTGTGTGTGTGTGTGTGTGTGTGTGTGTGTGTGTGTGTGAATAATTGCCAAAACCAACAGTGGAATCACTAAAGCTAAGAACTGTCATGACTGAACCACATACTTACCCATAATTTTTCAACGATGTATGTAAAACGTGTAAATATACCATAATTATTATTAGGACAGATCCGTATACGTACAGTATAATCTTTCTACGATGATGTATAACTTTTATGTAAAATTAGAGTGTATAAATATACTCTGTAATTATATAGGATTGAACCATGTACATATAATTATTCAATGTATGTACAACTGTTATGCATAAATAATGTTAAAATATGTGAATACTGATGCCTCATAGCAGGATGCATGCATTTTTAAATGCGAACTTTAAAAAAATGAAATAAAAACTCCGTCATCCGTTGCAAATCCCTCCGCACCGAGCAACTTGTATCTTGTCTCCCATATCTAGTGGGAGACAAGATACAGCCGAAATCTTGTCCCTGGACTGTCGCACGACTGTCCAGCGACAGATTTAGACTTTCCTGAGACAGTCGCACAACAGTCTAGTGACATTGTCGCGTGACTTTTGCTGGATAAAGTATCACGGTGTGTACGTGACCCAGAGACAATGTCTAGCGACTGTTGCGAGACAAATTTAGATTTTTCTGAGACAGATGCAAGACAGTCCAGAGACAATGTTACGCAACTTTGTATCTTGGTGTGTACGATGCTTTACACATGCCACATACAAAGATCCCATAGCACTGAGGGAGAGCCCTCTCAGTGTCAGGAGAGGCAACAGCTCCCTGAACTCCCAACCACTCCTCACTATAGCCACAGAGCTAGCTCCAGGCCCACCTCCAGCACTTAACATGTCTCCCAAATAACAAAACTCATTCATTCACCAGCAAGATCAATCTTTTCATGTCTGACAATCTTCACATGCTCTCCCCAACACACCACTCACATGAAATCAGCATTATCTTGCAGTCTACCTCTGATACTACTATATTTCTTATGCACCCACTTATCACAAATATTGCACAAGATGGAATTACTTCCCACGCCCTTGTGGCAAAACGCACATGGCAGCTCTACATCTTTGACAGTACTGCCACCAACTCTGTATATCTTCACCTTTATCTGCATTTACTCTGAAGCCCCTCTGACCCATACCATCTCTCCACTCCCTAAATCTTTCCTCTGCCTCCCTTTCATTCTCTGCAATCAAACCTAATCCTTATATTGCAACATCTCCCACAGGAGTCCATTTGTAGAGTCACATAAGAGGGCTTCAAGCAACAAGGGGCTAAAGACTGACCCCTGGTGCACACCAACATTCACGGAAAGTTCAAAATCTCCATTCACTTCACCTGGGTGCAAGCACCCACATGCATAGCCGTAACTGCTCTAACCAGCCATCCTCAGTCCCAAGCTTTCTCACTGTCCTGCTCACTACTCCCAAGGGCTTTGTCAAAGGCCATCTCCAAATCAACAAAAACATAGTGCAGATTCCTTTTCTTTCCTAAGTATTTTTCCTGAAGCTGTCAAACAAAGAATAATCAGTGGTCCCTTTGCCTGACATAAACCCAAAATGCATCTCATCAGTATTTACACTTTCTGTAATCATCCCATCTAGAAGTCTCTCCATTACCTTCATTATGTGGTACGAGTTTTATGTCCCTATAATTCCTCTTTCCAGGGCATCACCCTTCCCCTTGTACACATTTACAGTCAGACTGTTCAGCCAATCACATGGGACAGCACACTCCTATATAATCATATTTATTAAATCAGTAACTAACCCCACTCCTGTATCTTCTGAGGCCTTCAGCATTTCAGCAGTCAGCTCAGACACACATGCAGCCTTCCCCACCTGCAGTGCTTACAGTAGCAGCACCAATCAAAGGCCAAGGGCCAAACACTGGATCTGCTGACTCCTAACCTTCCCTGTTCCAGTCAAACTCCTCATTCAGCAATCGTTTTAATGCTCTGTCTGTTTCATTTTCGTTTTTGAAGGCTCCAGCATGCTTGCATGCATTGGCCTTGGTCACCTAATGGCGACTCTCCATTCTGCGCAATCTCTGGCAGCCTTCCTGTTCAGCCCCTTGACCCTGAGGTCACACTTAATGACCTCGTCCCAGGTCTTTTTTGGTCTGTCCCTCACAGCCCCACCCCTAATATAAATGCTCTTCACTTTCTGCACCCAGTTATCATCCCCCATCCTCTCCACATGCTCAGACCACCTCAATCTACCTCTCCTCATCACAACACCAATATACTCCAGTCCCATCTTTCATCGTAAACCTATTCCCGACTCCCGTCAGGACTGCCACAGCATGCAGACGTTAGTCATGGTGCTCTGCCTAGCTGACGACCTTTTCTGTCCCCTACCCACCAACTGTTCCTTGATCACTCATTATAATATTCGTGCGCAAATTTGTGGTGCTTTTGGTATTGATACCGCTACTATCCGACCGTGTTTAGGCGCAGTCGCGGTAAGTGATCGGTATGGCGAAGACACAGCCGGCTGTGCAGCTGGTTCAAGGTCTGGAAAATGACGACTAGGCTATGATAGAGGTCAGACTCCCCCAAGGCAAGCGTGGACGACAGCCACCCCAGGAGGAAGAGGAGGATGGTGGACTGGATGGCACATCCCACACAGGGAAGTATTTCAAGCCCACAGCATTTACAGACAACACCACAGGTGAGCGCTTGATTACTTTCCTAGTGCGCACTCTGGACCTGGTGAGCTTCGGATACTGGGACGAGGGGCTGCCTTTCACATCTGCATAGCAGAGACGAATATAGCCAAGTTGCCTGCCCCTCCCGAATCTCTAACTTCCCTGGGAGAATGGAAGGTTAAGCGCTGGAGGGCTACCTCCCCCACTGATAGTGCTTTCTCTTTTGGTAAAATCAGCCCAGTGTCACTAGACCTCTCCACTGAGGACATACTTTCTCAGCTTTGTTGCTTGGGGTCAGGAGGCCGCTTTGTAGAGGTTTCACGTCTCACCTCCCAATCTGGACAGGACGGCACATAGGCACAGTCTCGGGTTGTCTGACTCAAGTTCGAAGGCCCCCTGCCAGAGAAGGTCTTACTAGGACATTCCTGTTATGTGGTAGGTACTTACACCTTTCCTCTGCTACGCTGCTTTACATGCCATCAGTTTGGGCATGGATCCCTCTCCTGTCGCAACAAGGTCCGATGTGCATGCTGTACCCGCTTTCAACCCTACCGCTCCACCACTGGGGAGCCATGCACAGAGGACCCTTACTGCTTTTTCTGTGGCGACGCCTACACTGTCACATCACGAACATGTCCAGTATATCAACAAGCCCTTGCCATTCATGAGACAGCCCGAAACAACCCATCCTCCCTCCAATCTGCGAACACCAAGCTACACTCCCTCAACCTGGCACTACGCACTGCCTCACCCCCTCACCCCGCTCAGTCAGCACCGTCTGTGTCCTCTCATCCACCCAGCCGCACCGTGCAGAAGGGCCTCAGTTTTGCTGCAGTCACCTCCAACGGTTTCTCTGCCCTACAGGACCTGCAACCACCAGAGGCGGACATCACCGACAAGGAATCAGACACGGACATCCATACCTCCCCACCCCGCGAGATCGCGTCCCATCCTATTCCAGATCTGAAGCCCCAACGTTATCGTCCTCGTCCCACCCATAGTGTGAAGCCAGTTTCTGATCCCGCCACCCCCCCTGTGATCCCCCCGACCAGTCTCTCCCAGCCACGCCCCTTTTCCTCAGCACCCCGTCCTGTCAATGCACATTGCTCATGCTCTCGCCCATCTGTACTACCTTCTCATCAGGATGACTCCCTGCCACCCTCAGGCCTCCATGAAACACCAGTAACTGATTCCTTTATCAACATAATTATGGAAGCTTTATCCTTGTACCAAAGTGGTCTGTCATTACTGGATATCATTACCAGACTCTTACCACGCGTGCTTTCCCTCCTCACCCGACAATAATGGCGCCCCCACATATCAACCGTTTCATCCTCTGGAATGCCCGTTCCCTCCTGCGTAAGACGCACGACCTGAAGATGACAGTGTCAACCCTTTCCCCTGGGGTCGTTGGCATTTGTGAGACCTGGCTTTGCCCTAACCTCCATCTGTCAGTCCGGGGCTATCACGTTGTCCGCGCGGATCGCCAAAGAGCGGGAGGGGGCGTGGTGATTATGATCCATGACTCCATCCCCTGTTCAGAACTCACAATCCCTAGGCCAATCCAGGGTGTCATGGAATTCCTTGCTGTCCATCTTTGCCTCTCTATGGGCTGGATCACAGTAGCTGTCGTATACAACCCCTGCCAGGACTTGACCCTGGAAGAGCTCTGATACTATCAAGACCACCTCCAGCCACCATGCCTCCTTATGGGAGACTTTAATGCCCGCCATCCACACTGGGACCCGTGTGTAACCAGTGGCTCTACAAATCGATCAGGCAGATCCATCTTCAGTTTCCTTCCTGAGAGTTCCCGCTTCACCCTCCTCACACCTATGGGCCTCCAGACTCGTTTTGACCCACGGACTGGTCGTCCCTCCACCCTAGATCTCTGTGTTGGTGATCCGCTTTTTCAGCACGCGGCCGTGACTACTGGCCCTTACCTCGGGAGTGACCACCTCCCGGTTCTCCTTGATATTGCCGGCCTGTCGCCCCCACCTAAGTATGCCCCATGCCCCCGATGGCGGTTGACCTCAGATCGGTGGCCACAATTCTGTGCAGCCCATAGCATCCCTCCCCCCCAGTCAGACTTGTCCCTTGACGAACGGGCGGCAAAGTTCTCTTCATCCCTCGTGGAGGCAGGACGTTTTGTTTTCAAATTATCATCACGTCGGGGTGCAAAGCGCCCACCGGTGCTATGGTGGACGGATGACTGCACCCGTGCCGTCCGAGCTCGTCTCTCAGCTTGGAATGCTTGGAGATGTAACCCCTGTCTCCGCCTCAAGATTCAACATTGTCGCCGAGAGGCAGAATGCAAACGCATCATATCATTGGCACGACGTACAGCCTGGTCAGCCTTCTGCTCCTCTCTGTCCTTCTCCAGTTCTACATCCAGAACGTGGAAATTCGTCCGATCCATGAAGGGACTCCCCAACGTACACTCATACCCTCTGGTCAAGGACGGTGCTACCCTCCTCACCCCTCATGACAAAGCAGAGTTCCTGGCACAGTTCTTCCAGTCACAGCTTGGTGTTCCCGCCCCCCTGGCGATATTAGACCACCTCCAGCAGGTCATCCAGGATGGAATCTCATCCCCCTCTCCAGAGGGACTTGCCTCCCCATTCCTCCCCCCTGAACTCCAACACACATTGCATTCTGCCAGGAGTGGGAAAGCTTGTGGCCCCGACTTGGTCCCTAATGAATTCCTAAAACACCTCCCACCCCTCCTCCTTACCTCCCTACTAGGCCTGTTCAGTGACAGCTGGCTGTCAGGCACATTCCCTTCCTCATGGAAGGAATCCCTCCTTCTCCCCTTTCCCAAACCAGGACTGGACCCCTTCCTGCCTTCCTCCCATCGACCTATTGCCCTATTATCAAATGTCGGCAAGGTGCTTGAACGCATGGTTACCAGGCGCCTTACATGGAGGCTAGAACACCATGGTCTCCTCCGGGAGGACCAGTGTGGCTTCCGACCAGGAAGGAGCACTGCGGACATCCTCCTCCAGATCGAACACCACATCCGCTCCTCATATTGCCACCGTCGATATCTCCTGGCAGCTTTTGTAGACATTCAGAGCGCATTTGACTCAGCCCCTCATGCTGGTATACTATATAAGCTCAGCACAAAGGGGGTGAGAGGTCCAGCCCTGGCATGGGTACGAAGCTTTCTCACAGACCGCACATTTGCCGTTTCCCTAGGGAATATAAAATCATCTTGTTCTGTGATTCACAGGGGCGTCCCACAGGGCTGTTCTCAACCCCCTCCTTTTTAACATCTTACTGTCAGACATCCCCCGAGTCCCAGGAGTCTCCTTCCTTATCTATGCGGACGACGTTTCTCTCCTCTGTAGTGCAGATCAACTACACGATGCCCAGTCAGGCCTCCAGCAGGCAGTAGACGTCTTTGTCGCCTGGGCCGCGACATGGGGTCTGACAGTGAGAGCCGGGAAGAGCTCTCTCATGTGCTTCACCCTGCGCAAACTCCCTACCCTTCCACGTATTCGGATAAACGGCTCTCTTGTACCCCTACAGTCTAGGCACACCTTTCTTAGACTGCGATTAGATGGCCCCAGACTGACTTGGAAACACCACATAGACTACCTCCGATCCTCCTGCCTCCGACGACTAGACATCATGCGTAGCATAGCAGGAGTGCGTTAGGGTGCAACTAGGGAGAGATTGCTCCATCTGTACTCCGCATTCATCTTAAGCCGACTCACTTATGGCTCATCAGCTTATGGATCTGCCTCCTCTTCTCACCTGCAGAGGCTGCATGTAATCCAAAACACTGCCCTCTGTATAGCCCTAGGGGCCTTTAAGTCATCCCCAGTTGTATCCCTCCATTCCAAATCAGGAATGCTCCCCCTTTCCACATTGCGTATTGGCCTTGACTGTCATCTCCTCCACCGTCTTCTTGGACATCCCCCCCAGCACCCGCTTTCTATCCTATATTCTCGAATCCCTCTAGTCAGTCCTCCCCTTCGATGGCCCCGTGCAAACCCACCCTTCATCTTTCGTGGCCTACAGGCCTGTTATACCTTATCTATTTCACCCCTGTCTTCCTCCCCCACTCCCTCCATCTCACCTGTCCCTCCGTGGTTTGACCTCTCCCCCATGGTGTCCCCAGACCTCCCTGTCCCATTTCAAAAGTCCTCTGATGCTTTGTTGGCCAACCAAATTTTCCACCTTATGGATACCTCCCTCTGTGGAAGCTTCTTCAGAATCTTTACTGACGGCTCATACTCCCCTCCTGCCTCCTATGCCTCAGCAGTGTACTTTGAAGACCTCTCTCTCTGCCAGACCTGGACCCTATCTGGACCACACTCTGTCCTCACTACAGAATTATATGCCATCCTCCAAGCCCTGACTTTTGTCAAATGCCACTTGCCACCTCAACCAATAGTGCTTTACACTGATTCCCAGTCATCTTTACACCTCCTCCTCTCCAGTTGGCCATCCTCTCATGTGCGACTACTCCGTGCGAATCACTCCCTCCTTATATATTTTGCCTCCCCCCTCTGGACTGTACACCTTCAGTGGGTTCCTTCGGATGTAGGCATTTGTGGCAACGAAATTGTGGATCATGCAGCTCAGCAAGCCCACCACTCCCAACATCTCACTTGCCTTGATCCGGATCCTGCTGCTCTCCGCTCTCATATCTGACAAGCCTGTACATCTCTTTGGGAGCATTCCCTTTCTCTTGAGCTAGACACAACCTCTCTAGGACTCGTCCTTGCTGATGCTGCAATCCACCCCTGGGCCCGCCATCCCTGCCGCCAACTGGACGTGGCATTCACCCGCCTGCATATTGGCCATACGGGCCTGAATGGCCACCTATACCGTCTAGGTTTGGTAGATTCCCCGTGGTGTCCCTGGTGTCCCCGTGCCGAGGAGACTGTTGAACACTTCCTCTTGTGGTGTCGCAGATTTCACTCCTACCAGGTGGCCCTCCAAGAACACTTGGCTACCCTTGGATACCCCCGCCTCTCCCTCCCTCTTCCTCTTGTGGTGTCCCAGATTTCACTCCTACCGCGTGGCCCTCCAAGAACACTTGGCTACCCTTGGATACCCCCGCCTCTCCCTCCGTCTACTACTTGGTGGCTCCGGTGACCCTGATACGCGTCTGCAAGTCATGTGCCTGCTATGTAGATTCCTGCGATCGTCAGGGCAGCTCACCCGTCTGTGACCTAAGACTTTGCACCATCGGCTGAGGAAGGGCAGTGAGTCGTGTCCTCGACCGTTGCCCTCTACACCCAGAAGAAGAAGAAGAACCTATTCCCCCCCCCCCTCCAGGTCTTGCACTCAGGGACACACTGCACATCCACCTAATCATTATCATTTCTGTATGGTTGAGCCTGCGAATATGCTCTTCCTTTACTGCCCAGGTCTCACTACAATACAGCATTACACTCCTAACACATGCTGCATACAAAGATCCCTTGGCATGTAGGGAGAGCCCTCTCAGTGTCAGGAGAGGCAACAGCTCCCTGAACTTCTTCCAACCACTCCTCACCCTAGCCACAGAGCCAGCTCCAGCCCCACCTCCAGCACATAACATGTGTCCCAAATAAAAAAAACTCATCCACACACTCAAGAGACTTACCAGCAAGTTCAGTCCTTTCACGCATGACAATCTCCACCTGCTCTTCCCGACACACTGCACACATAAAATCAGCATTATCTTGCAATCTACCTCTAATACAACTACATCTCTTATGCACCCACTTATCACAAACACTGCACAAGACGGAATTACTTCCCATGCTCTTGTGCCAAATTGCACATGGCCACCTTCCCTCTTCTTTGACAGTACTGCTACCAACCCTAGATATATCACTTTGGTTTTATCTGCATTTAGTCTTAAGCCCTTGTGCCCCATACCATCTCTCCACTTCCTAAATCTTTTTGCCACCTTCCTTTCATTCTCTGCAGTCAATACCAAATCATCAACATACAGCAACTCCCACGGGAGTCCATTTCTGAAGTCACATGAGAGGGCTTCGAGTACCATAATAAACTACAAGGGACTCAGACTGACCCTTGATGCACACCAGCATTCACAGAAAACTTATCACTCAAATCTCCATTCACTCTTACCTGGATGCGAGTACCCACATACATGGCCACAACCACCCTAACCAGCCACTTGTCGATCCCAGACTTTCTCATTGCCCGCATCACCACCTCTCTAGGATCTCTGTCAAAGACCATCTACAAATCAACAAAAACAAAGTACAGCTCTGTCCAGGCGTCTTTAATATCCTCACTGTTCACTACTATCTGTCCTTATCTTTCTTCACACACTGGTCACCTATGATATCCCTGTTTTCCCTCATCATCTGATTTGCCACCATATCATATTCTTCATCTTAACTCTATCTCGGTTATCCAGCAAAAGTCTCCCGAGACTCATATTTTGTCCTGTATTCCTCATTCTAGCCCTTCGCCTGGCAGCGAAGCATTCCTCTGTTACCACCACTTTTCGTTTCCTGGAAAAGCCTTCTTTTATTCTTAAATGCAGCTTCTACACCCTCAACTCACCACCATGTTACTTTATGTCTTGAGGGGTCCTTTGTCCTTCCACACACTGAATCAATAACTCTCAGGAGATTGTTCTTGAGAGCTCTGTACTGTTCGTTAACACTTTATTTAACAACTTTCTGTTCAGCGACCACCCTACTCATCTTGCTATAGAAGGGATTAATCCCCTGAGCTAGACCTAGATAGATCATATAGCCCTGCTAGGGTTACAGGAGAGCGCTACCCCTCCTAGCGAAGGAAGCTACCCGGGTGCGGCACGAACTCTCGACCTCGCGATCTGAAGTCACACGCATTACCATTGAGCCACCCTGCTCACCAACCTCTTGCTACAGAAGACATCCCTTCCTACTTTGTTTTTCAGCTTCCATATTTTCCTCCTAGGTGCATAGGTCCTCTTCTTCATCACCCACTCCTTAAGCAACGTGTCACATATCAGTACCTTGTGTTGCAGCACACACTCTTTGCTCCCTATAGCTTTAACATCCCTCCACAACATCCTGTCAGCCCTCCTGACCAGGAAATAGTTTGTCTAGCAACTGTTTCCTCCAGACTCTTATGTAATCAGCCTACTCTCTGTTTTCCTAAAATGCTTGTTGCACACAATCATGTTCATTGCCTCCACAAACTCTAGTATCCTTTCCCCTTCCTCATTTCTCGTACCATATCCGCATCCCCCATGAACCCCTTCATATCCCTGGACTGCTTCACCTACATGACCATTTAAGTCCCCTCCCAAAACTACAATCCCATCATCCCCCATACCAGTTAAGTCATCCTAGAATCTATCTTTTTCTACATCATCCAAGCCAGCCTGTGGAGCACATGCTGCTATAAATGAAAATGCGAGCCTACCAAACAAAACTGGAATTTCTCCTTTAATTAACTTAAAGAATATACCAGTACATATTCTAGGTAGGACTGGGCAGAAATACGATTAACCCTGATGACTTACAGTGGTGGAAGCAAAGGAGTATAAGTTTTCTTTATTAACAACAAAACCAAAAGGAGTGACTATGCAAGTTGTCCCCACTTAGATGCTCTTGCACCTTTTCTCTCCACATTTTTTTTTTTTCTCTATCTCCCTCTCCTTCTCATAGCTGCCTTTCTCTTATACACTCCTCTGTCAGTCTTTCGCTCTCCATTCATCCCACTTGCAGAGTGAATTATTTTTGCACAGTATCAACCTCTACACCACCCTTTGTTCAATTTAAGAGAAAATTGATTTACAGTGATGTTGATTTAATTCTAAGGGAATATGTTGCTTGTATTTCAGGTCCAGTTTAGGCAGTATGCAGTCATCACGGAGCAGCAGCAATGGCAGCAATGTGAGTCAGGATCGTGGGCGCAGTGTGTCGCCAGGGAGGCGAACGTGGTGGCATCATGGTAGCAGTCGGCACAGCTCACTCTGTTCTGCCCGCTCTCAAGACTCTGGGCGCAGTGGGTCACCTCAGCAACTCAGCAGCTCACCAGCACCCTCACCATCCATGCTCACACAGCCACAGGCAGCTAAAATCACACTTATCACTCCAGGTAACATATAGAGGGTTTGTGTTGGTAGTTTGTAGTTTTATGTTTAGAAACTGTTGATCATGCTATGATGTGTAGATCTTTTCAGTTGACAGCAGCTCTCCATGTGTTGTGATCTTGAATCATTTCCCTACTGGGTCATTCCATGCAAGTGTCAAGCTTTAGTGTCAGTCTCAGAATAGATTAAAAATATCATCATCATCATCCGGACCTCCATTCCCACCCTAGGGCAGGGTGAGGAATAGCAGTATCCAGACAGCCCAAATTTGCCAAATCCGATGGGCCATGCTTCCATTCATTCACCATTCAAGCCCTCGGAATCCTGGCTGTATCTGATACACCATAAACGTTCACCACATACCGTAGCTTCACATAAATGTATACGATAGAGTCAATCCGGACTCTGTCATGTTAAAAGGAGTGCCAAATCCCTGATCATGCGCTTCTCACAATATTCATCCAGCTAGCACGATCTCTTGTTGGTCCCCTAGCCTCACCGACCTCCAAATCTCTCTTCCTTACACATTTATCCACCATATCCCTCCACCTTCTCCTTTGCCTACCTCGCCTCCTCCCTCTTTCAAATTTGCTCAGATATAATTTTTTCACCACTCAATTGTTATCCATTCTCTTCACATGACCATACCATCTCAGTACACTCCCTTCAATTCTTGTGTCCACAGACTTCCTCACTCCACATCTTTCACGAATCATTATTTTGTATCCTATCTAGTCTCTGTACTCCACTTACATTCCTCAGCAGTCCCATCTCCATTGCTTTCACTCTTGACTTTTTATTTTCACGCCACACCACAGTCTCACATCCATATGTTAAAACTGGCCATAACACTCCTTCATGTAAGCTTCGTGCAGCTGCAATACTCAAGCCTCTGTTTCGTATCATGGGCTTCATTGCACCAGCTACTTTCCTTCCTTGTGTCACTCTGCTTTCCACTTCATTTGCACATTTCCCTCTCTTTTCTATCATTGTACCCAGGCATTTGAACTCTCTCACCAATAGCAGCCTCTCTCCATTCATTGTAACATCACATTGGGAGTCACCTTCCCTCTCAGTAACCATCACTTTACTATTTTCTACATTTACTCTCAAGGCATAACGCTCACAGACATCAACAAAACCCTGCACTAGTCTACAAAGTTCTTGTCTGTTATTTGCAAGTAGTACTGCAAAATCTGCATACAACAAATTTTAGATATTCCATCCATCACCATTCATGACTAATGCCATCCCTCTCTCCATTACTTGCATTTTTAATGCTCTCATCACCTATCCATATATATATTGAACAACCATAAGGACATCATACAACCCTGTTGCACGCCCACACTGATTGTGAACCATTCACTTAGATGCCCATTTACCCTTACAAGTGCTTCACTACCATCATAAAAACTCTTGACGGCACCTAGCAGCTTACCATCTACACCATACATGCGCAAAACCATCCACAATCCTTCTCACTCTACTTTGTCGTATGCTTTTTCCAGATCTGTGAATGCCATAAACACCTTATAGTCTTTCTCACAAGCCTTCTCCACTATCTGTCTCATTGCAAATATATACCGGTACTGTATTTGATCCACATCCTTTGCCACTCCTAAAGCCATCCTGTTCATCACTCACTAGGACTTCTGATATCTCTCTTACTTTCTGTATAGTAATTCATCGATATACCTTCTCTACCACAATCAATAAACTTATGCCTCAATAATTCTTGAAGGCCTCAGGTGATATAGGGTGAGGTTAGTCACTGACCTGATAAATGGGATTATTTATGAGTGTGTTGTCCCAGATGATTGGCTGAAGAGTGTAATTGTAAATGTGTATAAAGGGAAAGGTGATGCCCTGGAAAGAGGAAATTATAGAGGTATAAAGCTTTTAGATCAGATAATGAAGGTAATGGAGAGAGTTTTAGAAGGTATGATTAGAGAAAGAGTGAATATTGATGAGATGCAGTTTGGGTTTATGCCAGGTAGGGGGACCACTGATGCCATATTCATTGTTCGACAGCTTCAGGAAAAATATATTGGTAGGAGAAGGGATCTTTATTTTGTTTTTGTTGATTTGGAAAAGGCCTTTGACAGAGTCCCTAGAGAGGTGGTGAAGTGGGCAATGAGAAAGCTTGGCTTGGAGGAGTGGCTGGTTAGGGTGGTTATGGCTATGTATGTGGGTGCCCACACCCAGGTAAGAGTGAATGGAGATTTGAGTGATGAGTTTTCCGTGAATGTTGGTGTGCATCAGGGGTCAGTCTTGAGTCCCATGTTGTTTATCATGGTACTTGAAGCTCTTTAACGTAACTTTAGAAACGGACTCCCATGCGAGTTGTTGTATGCTGATGATTTGGTGTTGATTGCAGAGAACGAAAGGGAGGCGGAGGAAGGGTTTAGGAAGTGGAGAGATGGTATGGGGCACAAGGGTTTAAGGGTAAATGCAGATAAAACAAAAGTGATGATATCTAGGGTTGGTGGCGGTACTGTCAAAGACGAGGGAGAGTGGCCATGTGCAGTTTGCCACAAGGGCGTGGGAAGTACGGTAATTCCATCTTGTGCGGTGTTTGTGATAAATGGGTGCATAAGAGATGTAGTGGTATCAGAGGTAGACTGCGAGATAATGCTGATTTTATGTGTACGGCGTGTCGGGGTGAGCAGGTGGAGATTGTCAGACGTGAAAGGATTGAACTTGCTGGTGAATCTCTTGAGTGTGTGGAAGAGTTTTGTTATTTGGGAGACATGTGTGCTGGAGGTGGGGCTGGAGCTAGCTCTGTGGCTAGGATGAGAAGTGGTTGGAAGAAGTTCAGGGAGCTCTTGCCTCTCCCTACGTGCTAAGGGGTCTTTGTATGCAGCATGTGGTAGGAGTGTAATGCTGTATGGTAGTGAGACCTGGGCAGTGAAGGAGGAAGATATTCGTCAGCTCAGACGTACAGAAATGACAATGATTAGGTGGATGTGCAGTGCGTCCCTGTGTCCAAGGCCTGGAGGGGCTGGGTTTACGATGGAAGAGTTGAGAAGTAGGATGGGACTGGAGTGTATTGGTGTTGTGATGAGGAGAGGTAGATTGAGATGGTTTGGACATGTGGAGAGGATGGGGGATGATAATTGGGTGAGGAAGGTGAGAAGTGTTAATATTGGGGGTGGGGTTATGAGAGGTAGACCGAGAAAGACATGGGACGAGGTCGTTAAGTGTGACCTCAGAGTTAAGGGACCGAACAGGGAGGGTGCAATGGATCGTGCAGTGTGGAGAGCCGCCATTAGGTGACCAAGGCCAACACATGCAAGCATGTTGGAGCCTTTAAAAAATGAAAACTCACTTCGCTCATTTATTTTTGTACAGGGGTACTATCACAGCCTTTTTCCACTCTACTGGCGCTTTTTCACTCATCCATGCCTTCTTACATATCTCCAACAAGCACTTCATTCCACTGTCTCCACTACACGTAGTCATCTCTGCATACGCCCCATCAACCCCAGCTGCTTTCCCCATTTTTCAGCCATTTCACAGCCTTCTTCACCTGTGTGAGTGTCACATTTCCTATCACTGCATTCCTTCTCTGCACACCACCAAAAGCAATCAAGTTTACAGTGGCTCTGCTCTCTCTATTCCCATTAATCAGGCTTTCAAATTTCAAATAAAAAATATATAAATTATATATCATTTTAAAGCACATGTATGGCTTAGATGGTAAACTGCTAAGTCCCATCAAGAGTTTTTATGATGGCAGTGAGGCATTTGTAAGGGAGAATGGGCATCTAAGTGAATGGTTCACAATCAGTGTGGGTGTGCGACAAGGTTGTTCAAAATATATATGGATGCGGTGATGAGAGAAGTAAAAACACGAGTAATGAAAAGAGGGATGGCGTTGGCAATGAATGGCAGTGGATGGAATAGCTCAAATTTGTTGTATGCTGATGATGCAGTGCTACTTGCAAATACCTGAAAAAAACTTGGTAGACTAGTGCAGAATTTTGCTTATGTCTGTGAGTGTCGTACCTTGAAAGTAAATGTAGGAAAGAGTAAAGTGAGAGAGATGGAGACTCCCAGTGTGATGTTACAGTGAATGGTAAGAGACTGTAAATGGTGAGAAAGTTCAAATACCTGGGTACAATGATGGAAAAGAGAGGAAAATGTGCAAAAGAAGTGGAAAGTAGAGTGATACAAGGAAGGAAAGTAGCTGGCACTATGAAGGACATAATAAGAAACAGGGGCTTGGGTGTTGCAGCTGTGCAAGGCTTACATGAAGGAGTGTTAGTGCCAACTTTAACAAATGGATGTGAGACTGTGGTGTGGCATGAAAATGAAAAGGTAAGAGTAAGAGCAGAGGAGATGGTAGAGGGATATGGTGAATGAGTGTGTTAGGAAGAGAGGTTTGGAAGTCAGTGAGGCTAGGGAACTGACAACAGATCGAGCTGGCTGGATGAACGTTGTGAGAAGACATGCGTGATCAGGGATTTGGCACCCTTCTTTAACATGACAGCATCCAGGCTGATACTTTTATGTGAAGCTACAGAATGAGGTGAAAGTTTCTGGTGTATCAGGTAGAGCCAGGATTCCAGGGGCTGGAATGATAAGTGAATGTAAGCATGGCCCATTGGATTGGGCAAACTTAGGCTGTCTGGACGTTGCTACTCCTCACCCAGCCCTTGGATGGGAAAGGAGGTCCGGATGATGATGATGATGGTAATAAAGCTTAAACACTGAATTTTGTGGATCTGGACAGAAAGAGTTTATAAACTATCTACTGAGAGTGAGGCACTAAAAAATGTCGCACCATGTCACTGACGAAAAATTCATGCTGAAATTAGTGATTTTCTCATCATCACTGACCTGAGTATGTATTTGTTTAGAATGCTGTCATTGGCTTTAACTGAAATAGCATCTGCTTGAGTTGTAAGTGTCACTACATGTTTACATATATTTTGCAGTCAGACTGTGCCATGACCTTGAAGTAGAAGTACTTCAGAAGTAACCCTTTTTTTTTTTTTTTTTTTTTCATAGCTTACAAATTGAAGAAAACTTACATAACTTTATATTATAAATAGGCATTCTAGTACCTTACTAATGTATCCTTGTGATATCTTGTAAGAGTCTCTGGTAAGCCATATGCTCTGTCACACATGTTACGTGCATAGCGTGAGGAATATTACTGGAAAAAGATGTAACGTTTCTTATGCACAGCTTTAAACAAGAGAACATTCGGAACTGTTTGGCCAGACCGCCTAGGGAACAACAACTACAAAAAAACACCGTAGTTACACTGAATTCAGGGAGAAATGGGTGGGTACAGTGGGGGGGCTGGGTGGGTTGATGTGATGGATGGCATTGTTGGGTGAATAGGGTGGGTGGCATTCAAGGGTGGGGAGGGTTGGTGACCGTGGTTGGTGGGCAAGATAGGTCGTTGGAATGTGTGGGCAAGATAGATCGTGGGATATGTGAGTCGCCAGGTTGTGTGGTGACACGATGGGTCACTTGGGTGGCTGAGGATATTATGTGGTCGGGGTGCTGTGTGTGGATGGTTGTAGATGTGTTGGGTGGCACTGTCAGACGAGCTTGGTGGGTGGCATTTGTGGGTGAGCAGGGTGGATGGCCAAGATCAGTGTGTTTGGTGGGTCACACAGATGGCTGGGAAAAGTGAGTTTTGGATGGGTTGAGTGAGCAGGTGGATGAGTGGTTGGGTGGATATGTGGCTCCCCAGATGACAAGGCAAGAGTGGGGACTTTTAGGGCTAGTAGTCATATAACTTGTCAGTGTTATATAGATTTTAATATACTGTTTAGAAAATGAATAAATATTTTGAATAAAATTCTGTACAGCAGGGTTATTCTGTTGAAATCTGCTAAAACCTCAGTATACAGTAATTACTTCTTACTGAACTGAAGGTGGATATATATGAGTAATAATACACCTAACAGTAGAATAAATTATACTAATATTACACGTGGCAAGATGTGAGAAAGAGCAAAGCTTCAGATCTCCAATCCATCCGCCTAACAAATCGGTGGTTTTGTGAGGGTAAGGAGGGGGCGTTGGGGGGGGGGGTGGATGTGTGTTATTAACTTGCCTTATGGTGGCAGACTACCCTGTCCCCATAGTAATGTTCATGACTACTGGTTCATTATACATCCATGATGTTGTCTGAATATTATGAACTGCAGTCATTGAGTCAGTGCCTGAAGAGGGCACTGATCAAAGTTAATTCCTTTAGAAAAAAGGGCATCATAAGTGTGGGTCATACTCAGTTTCATTTCCTTGACAACCCAGACAGAGATGACACAGCAGAGGACATAGTTGTGCAGACTTTGCCAGCTCCTCAAGTATCAAAAATGGTACATACATTCAAAAAGGTGACTTTTCCCTCCACGATCAACTAGTCTATGTTGATGATGTCATGTTGTAGATATTTCTTGAATATGCTGATGTCACGTAAATAAGAATTGTCCTCCAGTTAGGTCATTCATCCATTCTTCATCCAATCAAGTGCTACCCCGTGAGGAGGATAGGAGCCCGAGGCTAGGCAAGTTGGTCCCGACATTTAAGATGAGAGTGACCAGCCTCACTCATCCTTGAGTGGCATTATATGAGCAATAAACCCTACCCACCCCTTGGATGTAAACCTGCATTGGCTCAATCTGATTGGAGTGCCTTAATTGCCCACTAAACCACCAGGCGCCATAATTTGGTTATATGGTTACCACCCAGCAAAATAAATGGTTTCCTGGTGTTCAGGAAACCATTTGGTATGTCACTCAGTGTAGTCACCCATAGACAGGAAGAGGAAAGAATGAAGGAAAGAAAGCCACAAGAGGAAGGATAGAAAGAAGGAAGGAAGAGAGGAAGGGGCAGGCACCCGAGGGCAGAACTACATCAAGTGAGTGGATGGTGATTGCCCCCACCAACCACTTTCTGGTTAGTTTATGTAAAGTTTATTATGCAAATTTCACATCAGTACACATATTGTTTATATTTGTGATACTTACAATTACTGTAACTGTAATCAGAGTTGATTGTATAATCATATTTCAATAAAAATCGCACAAGTTACGTTTCTCACCTTTCTGGTAACGTGTGTGATGGTCACATTTTCCATAACAGCACAACAGCTATTAGAATAATCAAATTATGGTTATGATCCATATCTATTGATATATTACTGATAAGAAGCACTCCTTGATTGAACCAGTAAAATCACAGACTATTGAAATTGCTTATGCAAAGTACACGAGGGGATAGCATCGCGGTTGACGTTCCTCACACAACTTTTGAAAATCTATATAAAATCAAAATGAAAACATACTATGTAAACAATGCGACTGTGGTACGACTTGTTGTGAAATGTTGGTAATATAGCTTGCAAAGGGCATTTGCATAAATTGCATAACAGAGTACTGTAATTCAATAATTTGTCTCCAAAAATCCTGGAGGTCTCCATGTGTGGATACGTCCTTCATCGAGATCTCCAGGATAGGGGACTGAGTAGGTAAATGATTCAGGATTGCAATGCATTAAGAACTGCCTTGGGGGAAAAAAAAATACATGCTAGTGTTGTCTGTGGTTTCCAGACATAAAACATATGTTCAAGGTCTGGTCAGTCTCATTGATACCCTGATCCTCCTTATAAACCAGGCCACTCCTACAACTTTAGTAGTTACTAAACCATGGTTGCATGAACTGCTGTGGGTGCAAGGTAGGAAATAAAAATGAGTCTCCTAGGTTATTACAGTAATCACATTATCAGTTTGACTGTACTTGACCTACAACTAAGCAGAAAGGGGTTATGGATTTTTGAAAAGTTAGAACAAAGTATAGCACCCTCATACAGCCATCATTTAGCTAAGGATCCTATTATAAATGGCGTTGAAGATTTTGCAGGACCTCTTCCATGAATATATATTTTTCATATTACACCCTGACATTAATTTGTATGTTTATTTAATTTTGACAATTCCATGGTGTCCACCAGTTTCCTTCAAGAAGATACTGAGGTGTAATGTGCAGAATAAGTTGGCAAGAAAAGGGTGTTACAGAATCTCCAAAGCCACTCAGAATACCATCCTAAGACCACACTTCTTGGGGTTTGAAGGATCCCTGGCAACTGCTCTTGACCAGTTTATTTTGGATATAGATATAACACACCAGTCAGAGTGACAGCCTTGCATAAGTCTTACCTTCAAGAGGTGACTGTAGTTTTTTTTGATCATGTGCAACCAGGGAAAGTAAGGTAGTCATTACCCTTAAGTGTACTGAACTATGGTAACCAAGCTGTAAATGCCATACATGACTTACTGAATTTATCAGTGTACTGGCCGGAATTTGAATGAAGGCCCTCATGCTGCACTTGTAGGCATACTATACTTCAGTCAAAGAGAGGATCCCTGCATTGTCTCTGGCAACACTGGCTTATAGATGCTATTTCAAAGTCTCAGATCCCTGCACCTTATAAGTGATAAAATGGGATTGGCTCATACCGTTGTACTAAATACCACATTATCTTATCGGATGATGACAAGTAAAGATATAATTAGCGTGTTATACAAGAAAATTTTAACTCATTTCAACCCGGTGGTCTTAGCTTATTCATGCCACCTTTAGATATTTTGTTTAATCTAGGGAGACCTTTGTTTTAAACCCCAATAAATGAGAGCTGTAACTAATCCTTTCTGTTCAGAAAGTCTTAAGCAGAACAAAATTATCTGAAGGTATGATACCTAAAAAGAAAAGACATCACTGTACTCAAGGGATTCCTCAGTAAATATTTATGTAGGTTGCACTGTGGTGAAGATTGTACTGTAATTGCTGAGTTTCATTCTTCCACACACTTTTCATTTTGGTGCCATTTCTCTCATTTTGTAACCAATTCACTTCATACTTGGTGTAGTTGTTCCCTGTGCTAATACTCCCAGACACCATTTTCTTTTTTCTTGTTTAGGCATTTTAGAGGATTTCATGGCAACCATTATCCACTCACATGATGTAGTGCTGCCTACTTCTTCCCTCACTTTTATCTTTCTTTTTCTGAGTCTACCCTCTTCTCTTCCTTTGTCTTTCATCATTCTTGTCACTTTTTATTACTCTTCTTTCCTTTTCAGGTGGCTTTACATCAAGTGGCAAGCCAAATGGTTTCCTGTAAGCCAGGAAACCATTTACAATGCTGGGTGGTAACCATATAACCAACCCACACGTGTTCCCCACACATCAGCAAGTGGGTTAGCGGAGGGTTAGTGCCTTTCCCCGTAAAACCACTCATTCAAAGACAAACGGCCACCCTATGGGATTATGACGTCTGGCTATAGATAGATAAATGGGATCAAAAGTCAAACCATAAATACAGTAATTTTGAGGTCCTGTGTTTTTCCATGTTTATTGATTATCCTGAAAATTTGTAGTATCAGTGTACCATGAGACCATTCTGCATTCCCTTGGCAATGTTGGTAGTTTTAATTCTTATTTTTACCATCTTGAAACAGTTTCTTTAGCTTTGGAGAAACTTTTTTTTTCAATGGAGAGGTTAGATGTACCTGTCATTTACTCCTTCAGTACAAGAGGCCATCCCAGAACTGAACAGATTCATCCAGTGGTAGCAATAATAACTGAAAAGCTATTTCACTGATATGCACAGGATTATTTCTTGTTATTTATAGTGTGCCCTCAAATAAAAAAGATATCGGTACAGTATATATGATATGAAAGAGGCTGTTCAGGTACAAAGAGGCATAATAATATTCTCTTCTGTGTTGGTAATCCTCACCCCATCCTAAGGTGTGGGGGGGGGGGAAAAAAAGTCAGAATGATGATGATGATGATGATGATTATGAATAATGATGAACCGTTACAGTGTTGTGGCCACCAAGTTGCTTTTTTCATCTTTCTTTCTTTTTTTTTCAGTGTTTCCCAGCCAAGAGCCAAGGAGAAGTCAGTACCAAGGGAAGAAACTTTATAAGAGACCAACTGTTCCCATGAAGTAAATGGGTAGCTATGGAATATACTGTAAATACAGTGATCCCATGGTTATAGCAATTTTTGTTATCACTGCTAGACTCTGTGTACTTTAGGATGACAGCCCTGCCTAAAAATGATGACTGTGTAACTGGTTACCAAACTTACCCCACAACTATAAGGTAACAAGCAACTCTGCATGGTTACTTATGTGTTCACAGAAAATAGGACTGTGAAATTAACCTCTTCCATCAGACACTACTGTATATTTTTCATATAACTGCTACTGGGTATCTCCTTTATTTTAATTTCAGTTTGGGGCAGATTATTTTAAATGAAGGGTATAGATAAAGTCTTCATTAGCTTTCATTACCAGGAAATTCTACAAACCTAAATCAAACAGTTTGTTATGTCCTTTGCATCCTGACTTGGCTGAGAGTTTTGTTCTTTTGCAGCTTATTTCATATAGATAAATAATAGTAACAGAGTATACAGTTTTACCGTTCTACAGCCTTTCCATATCACTTCTTCATGACTAGCACCATAATATAGTTTTAATCTATTGCTACAACTCAGCATTGAAGATACAGATATGGCAGTTTTTGGCCAAGTTACAGTAAAAGTGGTATAGCAGCAATAATACACTACTGTACAGTATGTATCTGTCATGCTGAAGGGATGACAGAAGCATTTTTCCTGCATACATCAAAGACTTTAACCCCTTAAATTCGGTGATCAGTTTTTCTTAAGTTTATTTCTGCTACCCCCAGGTGGTTTTATTCAGCTTATGAAAGATGAACTGGTAGTAGTAGTAGTAGTAGTTGTTCCGCAGTCTGGCTGAAGAGCCCTGAGTCCCTAAGGAAGGCCACAGCCGAGACCATGCTTTCCCACAGAGCTCCCAAGGAGTGTATTTTGTGTTGTTGCCGCAGGCAATTGTGTGCAATGCAGTCTTCCACAATGTGCTTAATAGTATGGGGCGCTGTGTTGCATCCTGGACAGGCATCAGCAATGGAGTCATCTAGCCTCTTCTGATAACTCCTGAGGGCTGGATGATGCCCACATTTCAGCCTGGCCAGGTGGACCCTGTCCTCACAAGGGAGGTAGGATATAGAAGGGTGGATATCGGGAGGCCTTGCATGCAGCTGTGTGTTGTCTTTGAGTGACTGAATGGAGTGGCGAGTGATTTGAGGATGGATATGCTTTTGGAAGCTGTTTTGAAGCAGGCAAGGGGGTAGACATGATAGTATTTGTGTATGATATCGTGTGCTGGGCAGGGCTTTTGCTAACTGCCGATGGTTGCGAGCCATTAAGGTTTCACATTTACGAGCCAAATAAATTTTTAGTAGCCAAACTGACTACGAGCCGAAATATTTTACAAGCAGTAAATGTATTTTTTTACACATTGTGATGATTAGACTCATATAATGAGGTTTTAAACATTCACAGTGGGGACAAGGAAAGACTTAATAATCAGTCACAATGTGCTTTTTTGTTCATTTAAGTGAGATTTACTTATACTGTAGTTTCCTAGGTTTTGAAGTGGATGTATTTTCTCCTCGCCAAAAGGCAACTTGCATGTAAAATTTGTTCGCCGAAGGGAAAAAATACTCGCATTTGCGAGCTGTGGCTCGCCAAACAAGAGCCCTGCTGGGTGTTATTTTGATATTCCTTGGTGTGTGGGGATGTGCTGCCATGTAGTATTGTGGATGGTGTGGGTTTGTGGAGGCTGCAGCAAGAATTTGTGTGCCTCTCATGTTTAATGATCCTTGACTTTGAGGACTGGTTTCTTGGTGTAGGTGGTCTGTAGGTGTAGTAGCTGTGCAGTCTGTGATTATTTTTAGGGCCGTGTTCTGTATGGTCTGTAGGGTGCTTGGGCTTCTAACCTCACTGAAGTTAGAAGCCCAAGCAGGGCTTGCATAGTTAATCACTGAACGTATATATTGTTTGCATACTGTAATGATGGTTTCTTTGTTGTGTCTGAATGTTGAATGGGCAAGTGACCTTAGGGCATTGAGCCTTGGGGTTAATTTATTTTTAATGTTTTTGATGTGCTGCTTAAATGACATTGATGGATATATATATATATATATGTGTGTGTGTGTGTGTGTGTGTGTGTGTGTGGTAGAGGGGTGTTGTTTATGGTGAGATGTGGAATGTGACTATGTTCTGCTGTTCAGATTGTGAAAAGAGCCACTGTAGATTTGGCTGGGGGTTTTGAGTCTGTTTGTGGTGAACCAATCGTGTAGTGTGTTGAGGTAAGGTTGGAGGATGTGTGTGGCTGTTTGCATTTTAGTGGGTACATATAGGTGTTATGTCATCTGCATAGGAAGCTATGTATATCTTTGGTGTGAGGGATGTGGGTATGTTGTGCATGTATACGTTTAAGACTGTAGAGGGACAAAACAGATCCTTGAGGGACGCTGTTTGTGAAGTTTCTGATGTTCGATGACTAACCGGCAAATGTTACACATGCTCATCTGCCTGCTAATAGTTTGCCAGCCATCTTTTTGTGTTATTGTGCATGTTTGTGTTGAATATTTTGTTTGTAAGGTTGTGGCGAGGGATGCCACCAAAAGCTTTACTGATGTCTAATGTGACTAGGAGTGTTCTGTGTGCTAGCCTATCTGAATTGATCCCATCAAAAACTCTTTGTGCAAGGTCTGCAAGAAGAGTGTTTGTGGAGTGTAGTGGCCTGAAACCATGTTGTGAAGGGGCTGGGGGATGTGGGGTGTTACTAATTGTAATACCAGTCGTTCAGTGACTGGAGTGGGTGCAGAGGAGTATGATCGGGCAGTGTGAGGAAGTTAATGTGGGGTCTTTGTTGGTTTTGGAGAGAGTGATGACAGTACCATGCTTCCAGATGCTGGGTATTATGTTTTGTGAGTAGTCATAGTTTGATATGTTGGTGAGTGCTTGTATGCCTTGTGGTCCAAGATGTTTAAGATGTATGTTGTTCATGCCATCTGGACCACAGGCAGATGAGTGCTTAGGGTTGCTGATGTTGTGCTTCGTCTGGTTGTAAGTGAAGGGTGCAGAGTCTGGGTCTGTGGGGAACTGTCTCTTGCATCAGATGACATGCCAGTCATCGCAGTGGGGGTTTAAATGACTGACATGTGAAAAGTGATTGATGAGAGTGCTTGTTGTTTGTTTGAGGGTATGGTGTCTGCTGTTGTGATGGCAGTGTGTGATTGTGTACAGTTGCTGTTGGAGAGTGTGATGCTGTTTAGTGTTTTGTAAAGTTTGCTGGTGTTTGTTTTGTGATCAAGTGTTTGGAGATAATTATTCCAATTTAGTGTTGGCTGCTATGATATTGTTTATATGAGTGTTGAGGGCATATATTTGTTGTATGGTGTCTTGTGTATGGGGTGTTGGGGAGTGTTGTAGTGTGTCGCCTTGACTGACGAGGCCTTGAATTTCTGGTGTAAAATTGGAATTGTCTCTCTTTCTGTTGCCCATAGGGATGTGTCTTTTGTCTGCATTTTGAATAATTGTATTGAAAGTGTGCACAGTGTTGATGTTTGTGATGGGTGTACTGTTTAATGTTTCAAAGTGTTCTGTTTCTGTTGTGAAGGCCTCCCAGTTGGCTGTCTTATAATTAGTGTATGTGTGTCTGTAGAAGGGGGGAGAGGGAGGGGGAGGCCAAGGATGAGATGGAGGGATGGAATGGAGAGGTATATGAGAGAGGGGGGTGTGAGCTGGGAGCAGGGCAATGGAATGGCGGGGGGCAGGGTGACATGGAGGAGATTTGTTTGTGGCCTCCCCTTACAGGATTAAGGCATCTGGCAAAAGATAAGATAGATAGTGTCTGTGGCCACCTGGAGTGATTCTGGTTTTGGTAGTGATGATGATCAGGAGGTGGTCAGGGCCAAGGATTTTGACCACTCTCCAGGATGTGGGGGCAAGGTTTGGGAAACAAAAGGTGATGTCTGGGGATGATGGGAGGAAGAGGGCTTGGTGTGATGAACATGTTAATGAAGACTGTATCAAACCCCTCCAGTTTATTTAGTCACTTCCATGCTGAATAAAATTATCTGGGCTTGTATTTATCAATAGCTGTGAACTTTCACAAGGAATCTTGTGAATTTGCAAGCCAGTGAAATGTTTAGGAGCTTGTGAATGGACTTTTGTGAAAGAGAAGGTCACTGTGAAAAATACGCCCCCTGGAGGTAGCAAAAAGAAAATTAAAAATACATGAGTGAAGGAACTGATCAAGGACTGTCTGTTGTGTTCAGTTAATGGTTTTACTCATTTTAGGAGACTTTTCAAACTAGGGCACATTAAAAAGCATCTCCCCTAAATGTATAGAACCACATGGAGGTAGGAAGACATAAGCCACTAAATGTCATTATTCTTGCTATATCTGGATGATTTTATTCAGTTTCGGAGTACTTCTCCAACTGGACTTCCGTAGGAGGTGTTGTATGCTGATAACTGGTGTTCATTTTGAAAAGTGAGAAAGTAGTGAAGGAAAGATTTAGGAAAAGGTCAGTTGGAATGATGCATAAAGATTTGAAAGTAAACACAGATCAAACAAACATGACGATATCTAGGGCTGGCAGAGGTACTGTCAAAGTAGAGGGAGTGTGACCATGCACAGTTTGCCACAAGAGTGTGGGAAGTACAGTACCTCCATTTTGTGCAGTATTTGTGATAAGTGGGTTCATAAGAAAAGTAGCTGTAGGGGTATTAGAGGAAGGCTTCTAAATCATGCTGATTATGTGTGTGCAATGTACAGGGGAGATCATGTGCAGGCAGAGAGGTGGGAAAGGATTAATCTTGCTGGAGAGTCTGTTGAGTTTTGTTATTCAAGGGACATGATTTGCTGCAGGTGGGGCTGAACCTAGCTCAGTAGCAAGGGTAAGGAGCAGTTGGAAGAAGTGCAGGGAGTTGTTGTCCCTCCTGTCACTGAGGGCTCTCCATCCGTGCCAAGAGGTCCTTGAGTGCACCATGCGTTAAGCATGTAATGTTGTATGGTTCTGAGTTGAGCATTAAAGGAGGGGGATATTCATAGGCTCGGATATACAGAGTTTATAATGACATTCCTCTTCCTTCTGTCTACGAGTGACTCTACACAGTGACAAACCAAATGGTTCCTTGTACACCAGGAAACCATTTACTGTGCTGGGTGGTAACCATATAACCAAATTGTGACACCTGGTGGTTTACTGGGAAATTAGGATGCCCCAATAGGATTGAGCCAGTGCAGGTTTATATCCAAGAGGTGGTTGGGGTTTATTGCTCACGTAATGCCATTCAGGGATGAGTGAGGCTGGTCACTTTCATCTTAAGTGTCAGGACCAATTTGCCTAGCCCTGGGCTCCTGCACTCCTCATGGGGCAACACTGGATTAGATGATGATGATGTGATTACATTGGATGTGTAGTATGTCCTTGAATGACACATCTAGGAGGGTTAGAACTATGAATGAATAGTTGAGTGGAAGGATAGGACTTGAATGTATTAGTGTTGTGATGAGATGGTCAGTGCATGTGAAAAGGTTGGAGGATGATAACTGGGTGTGGAGGGCAAGAGGTGTGAATGCCGAGGGTAGAACTGTGAGAGGCAGACAGAAAAAGATTTGATACAAGATCATACAGTGTGTCCTCAAGAATAAAGGACTGAACAGAGAGACTGCAAGAGTTTGGGCAGTGTGGAAAGCTGTCATCAGATGACCAAGGCCAATGCATGCAAGCATGTTGGAGCCTTTATAAATGAACAAACAAATACCTTTACTGAATTACATCACCCTTGAAACTTAATAAAATCATTTGAAGGCAGCAAGAACAGAAACAAAACTATGTAAAGTGACTCAAGGGGTTTTTGTTGTTGTTGCCCCAGATCCATCTGAACATGAACCTTGTTGACTGCAAGCTGAAGTTGCCATTCTTAGTGTCTTTTGAGACACTAATTAACAAACACATAGTCAAGCATCTAGAAATCAATAAATTGATCAGTGATCGGCAGTATGGATTTAGACAGGAACGTTTAACTGTAGTTATTCTTTGCCATCTTACCCATCAGATTAACAAAACAACAGACCAACATGGTGAAACACACACAGTAGCACTTAATATTTCAAAAGCATTGGACAGAGTATGGCACCAGGCCTTATTGTTTAAGATGTCACACTATGGCCTTGCATCACTGGTTCCTCTAATTTCTTCTTACCTTCATAGTAGAAAAATACAGGTCATGGTAGATGGAATTTATTCTCAGTTTCATTCCATAAATGCTGGCGTACCTCAGGGATCAGTTTGGACGCCAACCCACTTTCTCATACATATAAATGACCTCCTATCAGTCACGCACAACCCAATACACACTTATGCTGATGACTCGACCCTTCATAGTTCTTTCACATTTAGTACCTCCTTTACACAATTTGATATAAATTCCCAAATAAACACAGCAGTTTGTGTGAACCAGGACCTTTCTAAAATTAATCAATAGGGACAAAAAAAATCTGGTCTCATTTAATGCTCAGAAAACTAAATACATTAATTTCTCCAATAGAAAGAATCCCTCAGACACTCACATAATTTTAAATGATGTCAGTACTACAATTGATATCCTAGGTGTTACCCTAAACCCCAACCTAAGCTGGACAGCTTATGTTAAATCCCTTGCTAAAAATGCTTAAAAAAAAACTGGGACTTATGTATAGAGTTCGTGAGTTCTTCACTGACGAGCAGATGGCCACAATATACAAAAGTCATGTGCGTTCTCAGATCAAATACTGTTCACCACTGTGGAGTGGATGTGGGGCAGTTTCACTGAGGCAGTTGGACAAAATTCAAAATAAAGCCATTAGATTAATCAATAATCCTGCCATAACGCAGGACCTTCCTCCATTATCAGTATGTAGAGATGTTGCTTTAGCACTATTTTATTGATTTTTTACCGTAAGTGCTCTAACGAACTGGCTTCAATTGTGCCTCCCCTTCACATTTTCTCCCAAAATACTCGGGCAGCTGGGAGCGCCCATGAACTCACACTCTCTCCCCCACAATGCAGAACCTCTTCTTATCAAAATTCATTTATCCCCAGAACTACTACTCTCTGGAATTCACTTCCTGGGAGTTGCTTCCCACATACATTTAATCCATTCGATTTTAAATCCAATTGTTATAAGTATTTTATGAATGGAGGATGCCTTTAGGCACATGGACTTATTTTTTTTCCTTTGTTTTTCCTTCCTCCATTCATTTAAAAAAAAAAAAAAAAAAAAAAAAAAAAAAAATCTCCTGTAGTCCACCATCCTTCTTTCAGGGACAAAAGGAAAGCTGAAGGACATTTGCATAACTAAGCAGTTAATCCACATGGTCATACATGTGCCACTTCATGAATGCATCCCTCTCCAGCACCAACTGAAGGAGCTACCTATTCTCATACAATATGCTGTGAAATTATGTGTGTTTTCAAGTTAGTCTTTCTGGGGAATAACTTGCCGCATACAGCACATGCGAACCTTTTTACACCAGCGTGTATTTTTAAGTGATGGGCCAGTCCAGTTTTCTGAGAGAACTGCTTACCACATTCTTCACATGTAAATTGCTTTAATTGTGTGTGTGTTTGTAAGTGGGCTGTTAGACTGCCTTTTAGAGTGAATTGTTTCCCACATGTTTCACATACAAAATTCTTCTCTCCTTTGTGAATCAATGTATGGTTTTTCAGGTTGCCTTTCTGAGTGAAAGATCTATTACATTCCTTACATTTAAACTTTTTTTCCCCAGTATGTGTTAAGATATGGTTATCTAAATGAGTTTTCTGGAAAAATTTCCGTCCACACTCCTCACACTCAAATTGTTTGTCTCCTGAATGAGTCTGAATGTGTTTATTTAGATGTCCTCTTTGATGGAATTCCTTATTGCATTTATGACACTTAAACTCCTTAATTCCTCTATGTACCATCAAGTGCTTTGAAAGGTCCCTTTCAGTAAGGAACATTTTCTGACACTCTTCACATTTCACACTTCCACCTATTTTGTGCGTCAAAAGGTGATATTTGAAGTGTCCTTTATGGCTAAATTTTCGTCCACATTCTTCACAGCAAAAATTTTTCTCTCCAGAGTGAACAAGTTTATGCTTCATGAGATTGTACTTTTTGGCAAATTTTTTACTACAGACATGACATTCAAATTTCTTGACACCAGTATGAATTGCCATATGGTTATTAAGGTGACCCTTGTGACCAAACTGTCTTTTACATGTAGGACACTCAAATACTTTCAGTGTTTTATGGGATACATGTCCTGTATTAATTTGGCCACTCTTATACTCGGCAGGTTCATCTTTTTCTATTACATCCATTACAAGTTCCTCCATTACACCAACAGTATCCGTTTTAACAGTTTCACTCATCCTGATTCACTAAAACTGCATCATAACACTCCCATGAAGTATATAGAATTCGTCCTCCTTTGAACTTGTTTTACCTAAGGTTGTTTAATAACCTGGTGATGAATTAACACTTTCTTCACTTAAATGTTGCATGTGATACAGTGAAGATATTTTTCCTGGATATTATTAGATGGGAGCACCCACCACCTAGTCACTCAGTATAGAGCAACCTTCAGGTGCTAAACTGAGTGACAAACCAAATGATTTCTTAAGACACCATTTACTACACAGGGTGATTAACATAACTAAACCAACACCCGGTGGCCTAATTTAAGGCACTACACCCAGATGTGGTCCAAGGGATGGTTGAGGTGGAGCAACTGGTCACTCTCATCTTAAATAAGCCCCTACACTCTTAATGATTCAATAAAGGAGTGCCCAATACACAGAGATAAAGGACACACAGATGAGTGTTTCTGTGCTCTTATCCTGTCATTCATAAACCAAAATGCTGTCTCAATTATCTGTATAACATGTCGTAGACAGTAGTAATCTGCCTGCACACAGCACAGACTCTTAATGCAGACTGAGAGTGATGCTGAAAAAATTTTCTTACCATAATAGAAGGGATCTCATACTAGAGTAGACAGTTAATGCACCACGGTTAAAGTCCAAGAGTTAGCTGGAGGTTTTTCTGTTGTGTAAACTGCCTGGAATGTAGAGTGATCTCCCATGGCATAAATGATCTGGTCTACAGTAGCCTAGCCCTGGACCCTCCTACATTCTGAAAGAAGTAAAAGCATTAGATGTAATCTTGCTGTCCACTAAGCTTCATTTACTGAATACCCTTGTTATGTATCATAATTTTTTATTTTATTTTTTTCCATTAAGTCCACACTACATGGCAAAAAATTGCTAGATAAAAACCCATTGCCACTGATAAAGCAGATAAGCTAATTTTTCCCTGTTTTGCATTACCAACTGGTGGTAGGTGGTGGCAACCATCATCCACCCACTTGCTGTAGTGCTGCCTACTTCTTCATTCACCTTTATCATTCATTTTCTGTGACTGCCCTCCTCTCATCCTATTTTTCCCATCTTTCCTGTCATTTTTTACTACACTTCTTTCCATTTCAGGTGGCTTTCCATTGAGTAACAAGCCTGATGGTTTCCATTAAGCCAGGAAACCATTTATACAACACTGGGTGGTAACCATATAACCAGCCCATATGTGTTCCCTATGTGTCAACAAGTGGCTTGGCGGAGGGTTAGTGCCCCTCCCCATAAAACAACTAACTCAAAGACAAACTGCCACCCCTTATGGGATTATGGTGTCTGGCTATAGATTCATACAGTAGACTGCATTACAGACTGTCCTGAAAATGTTCGTATCACCAGTATACAGTATAACAGTGATTTGCTGTATGACCAAAACAAGGGGGGGGGGGGACAAAATAATGGTCTCATTTAATGCTAGTAAAACCAAATACAGTACATACAGTTTATTAATAGACAGATATTGCCTTATTCCTACATTACCTTCAATGATGCTAATATTCCCATCTCTAAAAGTATTGAAATTCTCGGTATTTCACTTAACTATGCCCTCAGCTGGCCCTCTCATGTTAAATCACTTGCTAAAACCACTTCAAAGAAACTTGGATTACGGTATTGTACAGAGTCCATAACTTCTTTGACAAGCAGCTAGCTATAATTTATGTCATGTGCACTCTCAGCTGGAATATTGCTCACCCATGTGGTATGGATGTGGAGAGGTAATACTAAAACAACTAGACAAAATTCAGAATATAGCTGTTAGAATTTTTAATAACCTTACTATTATAAATGAACTACCTCCCCTACAAGTAAGAAGGAATGTTGAATCCCTTGCACTATTTTACAGATACTTTTATGGCAAATGCTCATACAAAGTTGCATCCATTAAACCACCTTTCCATGCCTTCCCCTGCACTACACGGTCATCTGGTAGCACTTATTACTCACACTGCCATATTGCAGAACTTCTGCCTATCAGTTCTTCTATTCCCCAAACTGCATCTCTTTGGAACTTGCTTCCCTAGAGTGGTTTTCCCCCAAACTTCAACCTATGGCTGTTCAAGCCCAAGTGTTCCAGATTTTTTAATAATGGGCACCTGTGATCTGCTGTATGGATTTTTTTTTTTTTCTATTATCATTGGTATTATTCATTTGTTTTTGTTTCCTCTGTTCTGTTATTAAAAAAAAAAAAAAAAAAAAAAAAAAAAATGTTACACCGTGTTACAGTGTTCAGTATTCCACAGTGAATATAATGCATGTATACTGGTGAAGTTGAGAACAAGAATTAGCCTATTATTGCACATTTACTTCACATTTAGGGCATGTTCATGATTTTCCTTTTGATACTTTATCTATCTATCTATCTATATACCTAGGCTGCTTCCCCCAAGGAAAGGGAGGTAGCCGAGACAGGACGACTCACTCTCCATTTACTCATCCATTCAAACACATTCATTCGCATCTTAGCCCCAAAGGGGAGAACGGACAGATCCTCACCGCATCACACCGCACAAGGGTCAACTGCGCAATGCAAGCCTTGACATCCACAGCAGGGCCCGACAGCAGAACTGGTTTACCCCTGCCACATCATAACAGACCCATCCCCTTACCCGCACCTGACCTGACTAGCTGATCAGACCAAATGCGGGAGAATATCCCCTCAGGGCTGCGTCATCACTTATTCATTTACAATTTCTCTCCATTTATTTCTGTCACGCACAGCCACTCTTCCTTGCTCAACAGACATCCCTCTCGCATCCAGCGCTCTCTTCACACTGTCCATCCATCCTATTCGTGGTCTTCCTCTCAGTCTTACACCTCTCACATCAGATCTAGTTATCTTTTTCACCAATCGCTCATTATCCATTCTCTCCATATGCCCAAACCATTGCAACACCCTCTGCTCAACTCTACCAGCCATCTCCCGAACAACTCCAGTTCTCCTTCGCACTTCATCATTTCGCACTCGATCCATACGCGTCACTCCACACATACTCCTCAGACATCTCATCTCCATTACATTCAAACTATTCCTCTCTGCTACACCCATATTCCATGTTTCAGCCCCATATAACGCAGTCGGTACCACAACACCCTCATACAGCCTTCTCTTTACATCCATTCTAAGCGAAAGACATTTAAACACTTTTTTCATTCCTCCCAGCACCTTTCCTACTTCATTAATTCTAAACTTCACTTCTGCATCTATTCTTCCATCCACAGCAACATGTGACCCTAGATATTTAAAACAATCTACCTCCTCAAGCAACTCACCATTCAAAACTATATTCATCCCCCTACCATCTATCAACCTCGTACACTTCATCACTTTACTCTTATTCTCATTTACTTTCAATTTCCTCCTTTCACACACCCTTCCAAACTCCTCTACCAACTGTCTCAATTTCTCCTCTGAATCAGTCACCAATGCAGTATCATCTGCAAACAGCAGTTGCTTCAGATTCCACTCTCCTCCATCAACATTTACCAGACTCAGACCACCTAAAACTCTTGCATTCACCTCCCTTACAACACCATCCATGTAAATATTAAACAACCAAGGCGACATCACACATCCCTGTCGCAGCCCCACTCTCACGGAAACCAATCACTCACAGCATTTCCCACTCTTACACATGCTCTACTATTTACATAAAAACTTTTCACCCCTTTTAGTAACCTACCATCAAGTCCATACAATCTTAAAACAGTCCACAAAGCCTCCCTATGAATTCTATCATACGCTTTCTCTAAATCCATAAATGCCCAAAACACATCCTTGCCTTTCGCTAAATACTTTTCACACACTTGTCTCACAGCAAACACCTGATCAACGCATCCCCTCCCTCTCCCTAAAGCCACACTGCTCATCACTAATCACTCCCTCTGTACCCTCTCTAACTCTCATAATTAACACTCTACCATACACTTTACCTACAACACTCAACAGACTTATACCCCTAAAGCTAGTACATTCATACTTATCACCCTTGCCTTTATACAACGGGACCACACAAGCACTTGCCCAGTCAATTGGCACCATACCTTTCTCAAAGCACACATTCAATAATCTTACTAACCAGTCAACAATAGTCACTCCACCACCCTTCAGGCATTCCACAGCACACCCATCCATACCTGCAGCTTTCCCTGTTTTCATCTCCTTTACTGCCTTCTCCACTTCCTCCTTCGTGATCAAAGAATCATTCAACTCTCCCAACACATTTATTCCTTGCACCCTTCTATCTGCCACAATCTCAGCCACGTTTTCCTCCTCTACATTTAACAATCTTTCAAAATACTCTGCCCATCTCTTCCTTACTGCATCCATCTCAATTAACATCCTTCCATCCTCTGCTTTTACTTTATATCTGGGAAAAATGGTTATGGGCAGAGAAACATATGGGCCTTTCTAAGCTTAATAATTGGCTCCCAGGGGAGAGTTAGAACTAGAAGAGCTTAAATATTAGAGAAGTCTGTCTCTGGCAGTGCATAATAAAATATTTAATAACTGTCATGAAATACCATTCACTGATTTGCTTCTTCTCCCTACCAGTAGTATGGAGAACACAATAATAAAGGTATGTTTCTGTATCTCTCAGCCATCCAACATTCCCAGGTCCATGATTTCATTTATATTGACATACACTCAACAGGTTGGCTTGGATGATGAAGAAAAAGATAGATTCTGGGATGACTTGATACGGTATGTATGGTTGGCGGTATGTGGGATGTTGAGATGGTAGTTTTGGATGGGGATTAAAATGGTCATGTGAGCAAAGCAGCTCAAGGATATGAAGGAGTGCATGGGGATGATGTGCATATGGTGTGAGGAATGTGGAAGGGGAAAGGATGCATGTACTCGAATTTGAGGAGGCAATGAATATGATTGTGTGCAACATGCATTTTAGGAAAAGAGATATTAGGCTGATTACAGCTACCACAAAATGATTTAGGACCTCCCCCCACAAGGTATTAAACAAATGAAATCATAGTATATCACAGTGTTTGTTCATGAAATGCCATTCATTAATATGAAATCATGTTTCCCTTGTTTTTCAGGACCAGTTGGATGCATTTTGGCATGGAATCACTGAGATCTCTAAGGTAATCTAAGGACATTTCTTTGCACCAAATATTTGTCAGTTCAGTCTTGAGGTTGTCCAGATTGGGTGTCTTCTTCTCTGTCATGATTTTCTTCATCTCTGCCCAGCAGTTTTCTATTGGATTTAGATCCGGACTGTTGCCAGGCCAGTCGAGGACCTCAGTCCGATTATCCTGAACCCATTTTGTCAACTTTCTTGACTTGTGACATGGAGCTGAATCATGCATGAAAGTCGCACCCATCGATAGCAAAAAAGTTTAACCAGCCACCAGTCATCATCAAGTTCTTAGTTAGAAGGTAGAGGCCTCCCCTTCCCACATCACCTAAGAAACACTCCCATACCATTACTGATTGTGGGTGCTTAACAGTCAGCACCAAGTAAGCAGGGTCATATTGACTATGGGAGGCAGGGCGACAAACCTTGGCAGAACGCACCTTAAACACTTGAAATGTGCTTTCGTCGGAAAACATAACTTTTCTCCACTCATCCGATGTCCAGTGCGCATACTTCTTGGCAAACTGAACGCGCTGCTTCTTCATGCGGTCAGTGAGAAGCGATTTCTTGGCTGCTGTGCGGCTTGGCAAACCCAGCTCCTTCTGCAAGCGGTGTTGGATAGTTCGAATTGAGACGTCTTGTAACAGCTGGGGATGCTTCAATTCCGCTGCTGTCAGTCGAGGATTCTTGATTACTTCCCTCTTCAGAAGAGTATTTGTACCTATGGAAGTCATCCTCTTCTTTCCACTGCCATGCTTGTGCTCTGGTACGACATCAGGTGGCAGGCCGCGTGCTGCAGCAAGAATCTTCATGACGGTCGACTTTGCGTGTCCAGTATGTTCACAAATTGTGTTGATAGGGACATTATCCAGCCTCCATGCAATGATACGGACCCATCCCTTGAGCAGTACTTTCCAGGCATGACAACTCGACTCTAGAAAAATAACAGGGCAAACAGTAATGCATACGAAAAAAGAGGAAGGTGCAAGCTCGGAGCGATAGGAACATATACTCCCACTCTTGCTTCTTGGCAAGCACTGACGTGCTGAGCGTTTCACCACCTCCCGCTAACACCAGAGGAGTTGCCAGTTACTTCTTGTCCCCCCAAATTCACTTGGTAGAGGTTGAAACACAAAGCAGACAACTCTTCCATAGCAATTCTGTGTGTAGGTCCCAAGTCAGTTTGTGGTGGGTGTACATTATGAGTCTGGAGGTAATAGTAGCCTGATTATTTCCTGGCCAGGAGGACTGACTGGAGATTGGTGAAGGATGTTAAAATATTGAAAATGGTCCTACTGTAGGAATTATAATGATGAATACATATTTATGTTCTTAACTGGCACTTATATATAATATGTCACTGAAAAAAATAACAACCTAACCTAACCTAACCAAATATGCATGCACCTTCAACTGTGTGTCTGTCAAATATCTGGGCCTTTCCTACATGAGGCTATGGGAATTGGTAAATGTGTTTCATCAAAGCATGGTTTGTCTAATTTTTTTTTTCTTATGTAGCTTACATAGACACCAAATAGGAAGAGAAAGGATATTTTACCGGTAATTATATGTAAAACCAACAGTTTTACATGCAGACCATGGCAAGCAACCACATGTTGGGTCAGACCTTTAGGTTGTTTCGGAACTGAAGTCAGTCCATCTTTACAGTAATCGTTTGTCCCTGGTAACCTAACTAATTGAATGATTTGGGGACGAATGAGTTTTAGGTCCAATTTGACGGTGAATTTTTACAAGGTGCCAGTACACCCCCTAGGATGTGCAGCATATTTTTCTGACAGTTTTTGATGAGATTTGAGTGATTTTGACCTTCATGTTTGTTGGAAATGCTTAATTTTGCCTCTTTTCCAATCATGAACTTTGACTGGATGAGGGGGTGAAATGAAGCATTTTCAACAGATAATGAAGGCAAAAATCACTCAAATCACATCATAAACCACCAGAAAAATATACTGCAAACCAGTTAACCTAATCAGACGTATATTAACCCAAGCTAACCATCCAGCCTAACCTAACCGACAGAAAACGAAGGCAAAAATCACTCAAACAGCATCAAAAACCACCGGAAAAATACACTGCACAACTGGTTAATCTAACCAAACAGACCTAGACTAACCAAACCTAACAACTGACAAAATGAAGGCAAAAATCACTGAAATCGCATAAAAAACACCGCAAAAATATACTGCACAACCGGTTAATATAACCAAAAAGACCTAAACTAACCAAACCTAACCTAACGTGCTGCAGTGGAATCCTTTACCTAAGAGATACGATGGTCCAGGTTGTGCAGTATGTTATTCTGGTGGTTTGTGATACGATTTGAGTGAATTTTGCCTTCGTTTTCTGTGGAGAATGTTTCTTTTCACCTCCTCATCCAAAGTTCATGATTGGAAAAGAGGCAAAATGAAGCATTTCCGACAAAATTGAAGGTGGAAATCACTCAAATGTCATCAAAAACTACCAGAAAAAATAGACCGTGTTTTCTCAATAACTCAAAGGCTTCCTCCGGTTCTGAGTGGAAACGCCTAATAACGCGTAATCAATATCACACCCAATGCTCAGATTAAGTCCTACCTCGTCGGGAGCCAGAACGAGAAGGATTTGAATTTTCCACCCAGGAAATATGAAAGACCGCTCTTCAAATTGATTGGTAAAAATATAAAGTAAGCCTATGAGTGGGTGAAACAGACCTAGCAGACGCATGAGCAGTCGATGGAGGGACAAACACACATATGAACGCACACATTTTTTACACGGACTGCCTGTCAACATCCAAGGTGTGGGTTTTTGGGAAATTTTAATTAAATTCATTATCTCTTTATGTATCGATTTCTGAGTGAGGTTATGGGGGTTCATTAGCATTCTTATGTAATATACAATGCATTTATGATGTTAATATCCCTGAACTGCATATTGGCAACTTGTAATATAATCTATCTATCTATCTATATACCTAGGCTGCTTCCCTCAAGGAAAGGGAGGTAGCCGAGACAGGAGGGCACACTCCCCATTTACTCATCCATTCAAACACATTGATTCGTAGTATTTACAAGCGGACAATATGAAGTTTAGGAATTTTAGCACCATTAATGTATAGTATAGTCCCTAAGGATCATAATGAACCTCCATAACCCCATTCGGAAATTGATATTTTCAGAGATAATGAATTTAATTTAAAATTCCAAAAAAAAACTTTATCTTCACTCGGCCACTCCAGGTAAAAAATGCGTGCGTTCGTACGTGTGTTTGTCTTCCCTTCAACTGTGCATGCGCCTCGTACGTCTGTATCGCCCAGTCTGTTTTGTCTGTTCCTTTATGTTACCCGGTGGTGCAGTATATTTTTCTGGTGGTTTTTTATGCGATATGAGTTGTATGTGGAGTGAGGCGGAGATGCAAGGGTGTGCAACGGACAGCATGGTGGAATGATGAGGTGAAACGAGCTGTGGAACAAAGAAGAAGGTATATAGTGAATGGTTAGCGAGTAGAGGTAGAGGAGAAGATGAGAGAGAGAGAAGAGAGAGGTATATGTGAGCAGGAGAAGGGAGGTTAAGAGACTGATGAAGGAGAGTAAGAAGAAAGTGGATGAAGAGTTTGGGAGGAATCTGAATGTGAAATGGAGGGAGAGTAAGAAATTGTTTTGGAAGGAGGTAAAAGTAAGGCAGTGTGAATGGGAAAATAATGGGGGAGTGAAAGATAGGAATAATAGATTGTTGGTGAAGAGAGAGAAATTGAGGAGATGGAAGGAGCACTTTGAGGATTTGTTGAATGTAGAGAGTGAGAGCAGTGCGAGTATAAGTGGTTGGGGAATGGCTGGGAGAAGAAGAGGAGGGAGGAAGAGATCAGTAGGGCGGAAGTAGTGGAAGCGATGAAGATGATTAAGTTGGGAAAGGCCCCAGGAATTAATGGAGTGTGTGGTGAAATGCTTAGGTATGGGGGTGAGATTGTTGTGGAGTGGATATGGAAGTTGTGTAGATTGGCTTGGGAAGAGGGAAGGGTTCCAGAGGTCTGGAAGTCAGGTATAATTGTTCCTTTATACAAAGGAAAAGGGGAGAGAGAAGTATGTGGTAACCATAGGCGTATTTGCCTTCTTAATGTGACTGGTAAAATATATGGTAGAATACTCATCGATAGGGTTAGGCATATGACAGAGGAGCTAGTTGGAGAAGAACAAGGGGGATTTAGGAAGGGAAAAGGGTGTGAAGATCAGATATTTGTTCTAAGATGTTTAGTGGAGAAGTATCTAGAGCAGGGAAGGCAAGTGCATGCTGCCTTCATGGACTTGGAGAAAGCTTATGACAGAATAGATAGGCAAGGTATGTGGAAAGTATTAAGAATATATGGAGTGGAGGGGAAATTGTTGAGTGCTGTGAAGAGTATGTACGAGGGAGCTAGGGTATGATGCGAGTGGATGGTGAGCTGAGTGAGTTCTTTGATCTCAGTGTGGGACTGAAACAGGGTCCTTTGATGTCTCCATGGCTGTTTAATATATACATGGATGGGGTTGTAAAGGAGGTGCAAGGTAGGGCAGTGGATGTGGGGGTGGCTCTAATGAATGAGGGTGAGATTTGGATGATTCCGGTGTTGCTGTTTGCTGACGATACAGTATTGTTGAGTGAAGATGAATGGGAGTTGCAAGGTTTGGTGAATTAATTTGGGACAGTGTGTAGGAGGAGGAAGCTGAAAGTTAATGTAAACAAAAGTAAAGTTATGGTGTTTGAGAGGAATGAAGTCACAGAGTGTGCAGTAAGGTTGGATGGTGAGGATATGGAGAATGTGAGTGCATTCAAGTACTTGGGTTGTGTGATGAGTAAGGATGGAACTTTGGGGGATGAAGTGTGTGAAAGGGTACAGCAGGGAAGGAAGGTTGTTGGTACACTGAAAGCAGTGATGAGAAATAGGGAGGCGAGTATGGAAGTAGGTGGTGGCGACCATCATCCACTCACTTGATGTAGTGCTGCTTACCTCTTCCTTAGGCTGTATTATTCTTTCTCTGTGCCTGCCCTCCTCTCTTCCTATTTCTCCCATTTTTCCTGTTACTTCTTATTGCTTTTCTTTCCTTTACAGGTGGCATTACATTGAGTGACAAGCCAAATGGTTTCCTGTAAGCCAAGAAACCATTTACAACGCTGGGTGGTAACCATATAACCAAACCATATGTGCTCACTACGTGTCAACAAGTGGGTTGGTGGAGGGTTAGTGCCCCTCCCTGTAAAACTAATAAATCAGAGTCAAATGGCCGCCCCTTACGGGATTGTGGCGTCTAGCAATAGATAGATAGATAGAGTATGGAAGTTAAGAAGTCACTGCATGATAGTATTGTGATCTCTACTCTGACTTATGGAAGCGAGGCGTGGACCTTGCAAGTGGGGAACAAGTCAAGAGTGAGAGCAGTGGAAATGAGTTACTTGAGAGGAGCATGTGGAGTGACGTGGAGGGACAGGTTGACGAATGAAGTGAAGGAACGTTGTGGGGTGGATGTGGATGTTGTTGAGAAGATTAGGAGAAATACACTGAGGTGGTTTGGACATGTGAAGAGAATGGAGAATGAAAGACTGACTAAGAGGGTGTATGTAGGTGAGGTGGAGGGAGGGGTAGACCGAGGATGAGGTGGAGTTGAGAGGTATATGAGAGAGGTGGGGTGAGTTGGGGGGAGGGTAGTCAAATGGTGGGTGACAGAGCGACTTGGAGGCGTTTTGTCTGCGGTCACTCTTTGCGGGATTAGGGCGTCGGGCTATAGATAGATAGATAGATAGATTTTTTCGGAAAATGCTTAATTTCACCTACTTGTCCAATCAAAGTTCATGATTGGAAAAGAGGGGAAATGAGGCATTTCCGACAACAATGAAGGTCAAAAACATTCAAATCGCATCAAAAACTACCAGCAAAATATATTGCACTACTTGGGGGGTGTATTGTCCACTTGTAAAAATTTACCGGATAGGTTAGGTATGTTGGGGTAGGTTTAGTGTGTTTGGTGAGGTTACGTAACGTATTCCCCTAGAATACATTAGGTATGTTGTGGTAGGTTTGGTTAGGTTTTGTGTTTGGCGAGGTTACGTTACGTATTCCCTTAGGAGAGGTTAGGTTATGTTGGATTACATTTGGTTAGGTTTAGTGAGTTTGGTGAGGTTACGTTACGTATTCCCTTAGGAGAGGTTAGGTTATGTTGGATTACATTTGGTTAGGTTTAGTGAGTGGTGAGGTTACGTTACGTATTCCCTTAGGAGAGGTTAGGTTATGTTGGATTACATTTGGTTAGGTTTAGTGAGTTTGGTGAGGTTACGTTACGTCTGTTTGGTTAGGTTTCGTTTGTTCTGTTATGTTACCCAGTGGTGCAGTATATTTTTCTGGTGGTTTTTTATGCAATTTGAGTTGTTTTTTAATTCATTTTTTCAGTAAATGCTTAATTTCACCTGCTTGTCCAATCAGAGTTCATGACTGGAAAAGAGGGGAAATGAGGCATTTCTGACAACAATGAAGGTCAAAAACATTTGAACTGCATCAAAAACTACCAGAAAAATATATTGCACTACCTGGGGGGTGTATTGTCCACTTGTAAAAATTTACCGATAATGTGTCCTTATGAGGTTGCACTACAAAGTCAATTCTAATTTCACCAAATGCCTTGCAGTGTAGCAAGAAATGCTTCTGTGTTTCTGTTTCATAACCACAGCATGGACATGGCTCCTTTCCTCGAAATCTGTTTTTCCAGTTTAGCTTCAGAGTATTGGTTCTTGCTTTCAACATGTCTACCTCCTTTGCTATCCATCCAGCTCTTTAATTATGGCCATGAATCTCCTGTATACATTTAATGTTGACTTTTCTTCAATATTGCTTTGATTTGTTTATTTGTGTTGAAAGGGAGGTGAATTCAGCATTTGGGAAAATTGGGACCTGATGGCCTCCACCTGTCTTCTGAAATATTGCCCAGCCTTAGCCTTACTCTTGTTTTTGATATTTCAAAAGTCTGTCACCACTGGTAAATTGCCACATGATTGGAAAAAATCCATTATCATTCCTATATTCAAGAAAGGCTCTCGACACAAACCTCTTAACCATAGGCCTATTAGCCTAACCTCCATCTGCTGCAAAACCCTGGAAAGATTTATTACAGAGGCATTATACAACTACCTTGACACTAATGGAGTGCTGTCAAATGAGCAGTATGGATTCAGACAGGGTAGAACTGTAGATGACCAACTGTTACTCGTGTATAATGATGTTACGGCATGGGTGGATGCTGGGTATGTTGTGAATGTTGTCTTGTTTGACTTTAGCAAAGCCTTTGACATCATCAACCATTCGATACTCACTGACAAGCTGAGGCTACTTGGGGTCAGTGGTTCCTTGCTAACTTGCATCTCTGACTTCCTGTCCGGCCGCACCATGCAAGTGTCTGTGTCCAGCTGCGCCAGTTCCTCAAGGAATGTTCTCAGTGGTGTTCCCCAGGGATCTGTTCTAGGCCCCTTGCTCTTTCTGGTATATATAAACTTTCTCCCCTCATACATACGCTCCAAATGTAAATTCTTTGCTGATGACATGAAGATTTAACTCAAGTTGCGCCAAAACACTTGTTCCACATTAGCTGCAGATATAAGTACATGCCGGAAGGACATTGATATGGTATACAATGTCGCTGAGTCCTGGGGTTTACGTTTCAATCTTGACAAGTGTACTGTTCTGCGATGTCAGAGAGGCCCAGTAGTCTGGAATTCTATTGGCGCACTTCAGTACTATCACATTAACAACACCAGCCTCTCCGTAGAAACAACACACAAAGACTTGGGTATCTTGGTTGACAGTTCACTGAAATTTCATTCGCACATAAGAAATACTGTAAAAAAGGCAGCAGGCCTCTCAAATAATTTATTAAAGGCCACCCTCTGTCGAGACCGAGATTTTATGTTGACTTTATTCAAATCCCACATCAGACCCATCATGGAGTTTGGCTTCACTGTATGGAACACAGGCTACCACGGAGATCAGAGGCTCCTGGAGTCTGTACAGTGCAGATGGACCAAGCAAATCAATGGCCTGTCCGAACTCAGTTATGCTGACCGTCTGAAAAACCTGGGCCTGTATTCTGTAAAAGGGAGACTGATCAGAGGTGACCTCATTAAATGCTGGAAAATCTTCCATCGCCAGTCCCCAATTGCACCGCCTGAGCTTTTTTCTCTTCCTTCGTTAACTCACACCAGGGGCCATAGATTCAAGGTGGCCAAACCCCGCACTTCAGCCGAGTGTAGACGCAGGTTTTTCAGCATCAGATGTATAGACCTCTGGAACTCTCTTTCAGATGATGCTGTTAGCGCTGACCCAGTTGCATCATTTAAAAAGTCCCTCCACTCACAACTAGGTCACATCCTGTTCGACTATATTGAATAACTACGACTCTTAATTCGAAGTCCTTCAAATAGTGCAACTACCGTGCATATGGCACAAATTCAGCCTCTAATCAATAGTCTATTCTGATGATGATGTATATAGGAAACGGGGCTGGCGTGCCAGCAGGTATGGGCTGCCCTACTTCTTGAAAAGCAGATTCCTACCAAGCCATACTGTTAATTGTAATAGGGTAGCCAACCAGGTGAGTAGAACAGGTGAGGTATGTAATATACCATATATATTTTTTCCTCATCTTTCAGTGTGAACCTGGTGCACTGCTGATTGAAATTATTCTTATACATTTTACCATCATTCTGGTGTATAGGGATATTTGTAGACATGCTATAGCTGGAGGAGGGCAGCCATTAACAAATGAACAAAATGTTATAATTTCGTAAATCAATTAATTTATGAATTTATTTTCCTACGGAGTGTATAATTCATTCATGACACCCAAATTCTGCAAAAATAACTTGGTACTCAAGAGCGTGCAGTTAGATTTTGTTGACATCAGTGGTAGAGTCCTATGGAGGGCAAAAACACTAAAACAAGTGAAAAATACAAACCAAACCTACCATTTACCAACGCTGACCAAACTATGATGTGTGTAATTACTGCCATGTAATATAATATTGTATAAGCACTACTTACACGTCATTTATTCATGACTTTTCATAGGAAAGAAGTCACACAATGATGATGATGGACTAGAGGCAGAAGCTTACTGGCTTGCCCTCAAATGTGCTAACTAAAGAACTGAGCTGGCTAACACACAAACTTTCAAACAGTTGCCGTTTCAAAAATCTATTCAGAAAGTACGCAGGTAGTCTGAAGTAAACTAGAAAGCATAATTTAATATCCTAACTCAATATAACGCGCCACGTCGCCACCATAGAAGCTTTTGTTTACTCGTATTCGTTTCCGAAGTGTTTAGTCTTGTAAAATCTTATGAACAGCCTTATATTTCTCATATATTTTAGTCTGCTGGGGAAAATTTGATTCACGAATTATTCAGTTTTTATAAATGGAAAAACCGGTTATCATATGAATATTTAAATTTGTTATACGATAGGGGGGTCTCGTGGCGTTTATCCTCCTGTGACATTCCAATACTATTTTACGCCACAACCAGGTGACGAACGCCTAGCGTGAACAGTAAATTTATTTATGGTACGAAAAACGGGAACGTCAGACACTCACGTTCGTCAGTACTGGCGTTTAGTTTTTACGATACGGCCCAGTGTGATGGAGGTGACATTGTAAGGTGCTGCCCTCACGCGGCGATGACGATTGGCTATGCGATGTGTTGACAGAAGTCGCTACTGTTGGGGGGGGGGGGGGGCGGTAGACGATGTTTGCTAGCGGGGAGGTTGATTGATTTGGAGGGCAGAGAAGGGAATAACCTTGGATGGAAAAGGGTACGAGAGAGGGATGGAGGAGGAAGAGAGGTAATAAAGAGAGAAGTGGAAAGAGGAGGAAGTTGGGAGAGGACCAATGACAGAGAGAGGGGGAGGATTAGAGTTTTGTTTTTTCTTTTTATTTTATTGGGGAAGATCAACCATATTTAGCCACACACACACACACACACACACACACACACACACACACACACACACACACACACACACACACACACACACCATTCCTTTTACACAACCATCACATTCAACACCACTTCTGCCTTCTTCATTCCCTACCACTGTCAACTACACACACACACACACACACACACACACACACACACACACACCATTCCTTTTACACAACCATCACATTCAACACCACTTCTGCCTTCTTCATTCCCTACCACTGTCAACTACACACACACACACACACACACACACACAAAGCATTCCTTTTACACAACCACCACATCCAACACCACTTCTACCTTCTTCATTCGCTACCACTATCATCTATAACTACACACACACACACACACACACACACACACACACACACACACACACACACACACACACACAAAGTATTCCTTTTACACAACCACCACATCCAACACCACTTCTACCTTCTTCATTCGCTACCACTATCATCTATAACTACACACACACACACACACACACACACACACACACACACACACACACACACACACACACACACACACACACACACACACACAAAACCACTTATAAACAGAACAGGCTAAACTTTGAGTGTGACTCTCACAGGCATGGAAATCTTAAAGAATGAATAGCCAATATCATCCTAGGTTAGGTCACTTTGGGCACCGTTTGGTGGGACTGGGTCATTTTTGGTTGGGATGTATTCAGGTGGATTAGGTACAGACAGATTAGACTGGGTTTGAATAGGTTTGTTTAGATGTGTTTTCGTTGGGTTGTACTAGGTTAGGTTAGGTAGGCTTGGATTAGGTTATTCTAGGCTTGGTTGGGTTGGGGTAGGTTAGGTTTGGTCAGGTTAAGTGAGAGTGGGTGAGATTAGGTCGCTTTAGATAGGGTTAGGCTGCGTTTGATTAGGTTTGGTGGTCAGGTTCGGTTATAATAATTTAGGTTAGGTATGGGGAGGTTAGGTGAGATTATGTGAGGTTATAATAATGTAGTTAGACTAGGCTACGTGACACACACACTACGTGTGTGTGTGTGTGTGTGTGTGTGTGTGTTTTCATGAAGCCTATCTTCGTGTATGGATGTATGAATGAATGACTATGTATGTATGACTATGCATGTACCGTATGTATATCGCTTTATCTACATGTATAAAAATTGATGATTGTCTGAGTACATATGGTATGTATGTCAAAATGCCGTCGTCTGATTGCGTACGAGAAATACACTTACGTCAGATTGCGTAGGAAGAATTCTTACGTCAGTTTGCGTCGGAAAAATACACTTACGTCAGATTGTGTCAGAGAAATACGTCAGTTTGCGTCGGAATAATAAACTTACGTCAGATTGCGTAGGAAAAATAAACTTACGTCAGATTGCCCTATTCCAGTCAGGGATTGCATATTTAACTTAGGCTTTTATGGCTGTTTCTCTTCTCTCTCTCTCTCTCTCTCTCTCTCTCCCAAAAAATAAAATACGGAATGCAGGATACATCGCCAGAGAACAGGCGTTGTGTGTTTGGGAGGTTGTGTGGGTTCTGTGTGGGGTGTGTTTGGGAGGTTGTGTGGGTTCTGTTTGGGATGTGTTTTGACGGGTTGTCTGGGTTCTATCTGGGGTGTCTTTGGGGTGTTTTTGGGGTTTGTTTTTGGGGATTCTGTGGGTTCTGTTTGGGGTGTGTTTAAGGAGTGTTTTGAGGGGTTGTGTGGGTTCATTTTAGGGTGTGTATGGGGTTTGAATGGGGTGTGTTTGGGGTATATTTTGAGTGTTTTGGGGTGCATTTTAGGTGTATTTTGGGTGTGTTTGAGGTGTGTTTGGAATGTGTTTGGGATGTGTTTGGGGGTGTTTTGAGGGGTGTATTTGCCCCATACACCCCGTCCCCCAAGAGTCTGACACACCTCAGAGAAAAAATTTCGGTAGTGAAACTTGGATCGCTTTATCCGTAGACTTTTCCCCTGAACCGTGGCTGGTATGTCTGTAGACTTTTACCACCAACACTATAGACACGCCTTCACGTGGTGGCACTGATGAGAAAGAGAGAGAGAGAGAGAAAGAGAGAGAGGGTGAGCGTTACTTAGGTGGAGTGGCGGTTTGCACGAGGCGGATGAGGGTGTTGAGTGGGGTTTGTCTAATTCGGACAGCTCCTGCAGCATCTAGGACATGAAGAGGGTGGGGGGGGGGAGGGTTCAGTGAGTGTGATGTCTGGGTTGGTGTAGTTTCTGCCGCTCTGAGTAGTTCGGTTGCTGGGCATTTTAGTAGATAATGTAGTAGGGGAAAAGGAGAGTTTGCGTTGCAGTGTTTGCAGTTTTGGTATTGTTCGTCGATTATACTGGGAAGGGGGCGATGTCTTAACTGTAACCTTCGCATCAGTGAATGAGTGTAGTTGTTTTCTTGTCTGAGTTATGCCTGGTTGAGGGCTGATGCTTTGTTTAATATTTTCTTTTTGATTTGTGAGTGGCTAAGTGTGACTTCGATATCGATGTGGGGGCAGTTTGTGGCTTGTTTGGCGGAGTTGTCTGCTTTTTCATTTCCTCTTATGCCTACGTGGCTGGGGATCCAGTGTATGATTATAGTTTTTCTTGCTGATATTTGGTATGCTGTGTTGAAAATGGTGCTGCAGATGTTGATATTGTCGTAGCGGTCTCGTTGGCGTAGTACTTGTATTGCAGAGAGGGAGTCAGTGTGTCTAATGATGGCTGGCGATACAGTGGTGTTTTTGGCGTCTATTAGGGCTTCACGGATAGCTACGAGTTCAGTGAGGAGAGTTGATGCTCCGTCTGTGATTCGCCAGGCTGCTGTCTTGTTCCCGGAGATGAAGGCTGCTCCTGCTTTGGGTGGATTAACAGATCCGTCGGTGTAGTATGTGTTGAAGCTGGGGGGAGTGAGGTGAGTGATGAGTTCTAGGCTGAGTTGGCGTATTTCTTCTGTGGGGGTGTTGGCTTTGGCGGAGGAGTGTGGAGTTATTAGTTTGAAAGGGGGTGGAGCCCAGGGGGGTGGCTGCCGGTATTCTGGGTCGGGAGCAACTGGTTCTTGTTGTATGACGGTGTCGAGGTTGAAAAGTCGGTTGGCTTTCATAGTGCAATGGGTCCAATTTTGTTTCAGCACATCAGGGTGAAGGTTGATGCTGGCTGGGACTCGTGTTAGGGGTGGGAGAGGTGTCGCACTGTGGGTTATTTTTGCTATGATTCCTGCAGCTCTAGCTTTTATTCGGTGTTGAATGGCTTCGATCTTCCACTCCATGCGGAGATTGCAGAGGCGTGTCCATCTGGGTGAGTTCGTCATGATAAGGAGTGCCTCGTTTTGGGTGGTTTCGAGTTTTTGGATTAGGGTGGGGTTTGCGCCGACGGGTATAGGGGCACAATAGTCGATGACGGAGCGAATAGCTTGGATGTCAAACAGTCTGAGGACTTTATATGAGGCCCCTTTGCTCTTGTCTGTAGGGGATCTGAGGGCGCTGAGTTTAAGGTTTGTTCTCTCTTTTAAGAAACTGAATTCGGTTCTGAAGGATAGATTGGAGTCGATCCACATTCCGGGATAAAGGTGAGAGTTTATATATTCGATCGGGTTGTAGCCGAGATGTAGAGGACGTGAGGAGGGGGGTTGCATGCCTAGTGCTAGTGCTTTGTTTTTTTTTGGGTGTTTATAGATAGGCTGAGATCTATACATCCTTGGAGGAGTTGGGAAAGGGTTCATTGAGCTTTGTAACAGAGGGGGCCTCGGTTTACTATTAGAGCTAGATCATCGGCGTAGCAGAGGACGCGTATGTCTGGCCCGATGTTTGTTTGTAGGAGACTGTCCATGAGGGTGTTGTAGAGTTGGGCTGATTATACTGGCCTGTGGAGTGCCGTTGTTGTGTCTGTGGAAAGTGGAAGAGTGTCCTTGGAAGCGTACGAGAGCTTCTCGATCTCTGAAGAAGTCCTCGAGCCAGCCGAGGAGGCGACCCCCAATTCTCTTGCTGGCAAAGGTAGAGAGGATCGCCTGGGGACAGGCGAGCTCGAAGACTTTTTCGAGATCGAGAAAGATGACTAGGCTCATCTCGTTGCGTACTTCTGCCATGAATGTGGTGAGGCATTCTGCTGTCCCCCTTCCTCTGGTGTATGCAAACAGATATTGGTGTGGCGTGGGTGTGCTCCATTGCAGACGTTGGTGGACCATCCTTTCCATGGTTTTTCCAAGGCAGATGAGGAAGGATATAGGTCTATATTTACCAAGGTCTTTGGGTTTAGGGATTGGTTGAATGGCAGCCTTTTTGTTTGCAGAGGGAAGTTTGGCTAAAGTCCAGAAGTGATTTACGAGGTTGAGAATGGCAGTGGTGGCATTTGGTCCAGCGTGAGATAGCATGGAGTAGGTGATTTGGTCAATACAGGGGGCTGTGTCGCTGCTGGTTTTGAGTGAACGATGAAATTCTTGGATAGCAAAGGTTTGGTCTGTTTGGGCAGGGGTGTTTTTAGCGAGGTGTATTCTTGCAGCTCACTCGGCGTGTAGGGTGTTGAGGCGGTTTTGTATGTGTCGTGGGGTGCAGAATGGAGAGGTTTGATGGGCGAAAAGTTCATAGCTTGATGTTGATGGCTGTGGCGGGGGGGTTCTCCTAAGTTCCGTTGTTGGGGAGTTGCTTCTTCGTTGCAGCAAGCTGAGGTGTGGGTGGCTGAGGCTTTTTTGCTCTGTTGTCTGCACGATTCTGTCCCGCTGCTTGGTTTTTTGCAGATGAGCTTTGTGGATTGCCTCTGTGGATGGTCTTTGATCCCGATCTCGAGTCCATTGTGTGAGATTGTAAAGTTGGGTGCCCAGGCCTACCTATGCCAGAGATCCTGGGCGCCGGGCTTTTACCTTCCCCTCCCTCTAGAGGACGTCGTGAGGAGGGACCCTGGCTCCTACTCCGGATTGCCCCTTGACGGGGAACCTAACCCTAACAGCGGGGTGCCTTCCTGTTACCCCCTGGCTCCCCAGTCACTCTAGTGACCCCCGTCGTGTCAGCCCTAAACGGCCTTCCCTCGGGGTTCAGTTCGTCAGTAGTGGGGTAACAGGAAATCCTACGGCAGAGTGGGCAAGGAGAGCAGGGGGTAAGGGAGGGATAGGATGTACTGAGTGTGTGTGTGTGTGTGTGTGTGTGTCTGATGTTGGGGGGGTAAGGGGGGATAGGATGTGCTGAGTGTGTGTGTGTGTGTGTGTGTATGTCTAATGTTGGGAGAGGATTGGGAGGAAGAGTGAGGCAAGAGGAGATGTGTGCGAGGATCAAAGCTCTACCTGACTGCAGTATACAGCCGCCAAGAGAGGCAGTGTATATCTGCAGTCGAGGTGAAGGAAATCTTGGTAGAGACGATGGTGATAATGCAGGGTCGGGAGGTGGTGTGGTTAGAGTAAGTGAAACCTGGGTAGCAATGTCCGTATAGAGTTTTATGCAGGCCTGTGCTGCTGGTAGAGACGTCTTTTCTCGGCAGCTGCTCGACCGAATCTGTGGGAGGTATATGAGAGAGCGAGGGTGAGCTGGTAGCAGGGCAGTGAAATGGCGGGGGACGGGGCGACATGGAGGCGATTTGTTTGTGGCCACCCCTTACTGGATTAAGGCGTCTGGCAATAGATAAATAGTATTCAAAAGAGTATATGATATTTTGGCAGGCTCGTACAGTGATCCTGGCCACGCTGCTCGGCCAATAGGGAAGGACAGGACAATCGGTAGCACCTATGATGGAAAGCTTTGGGTTACGGTGGGGCCACACTTGAGCCAAACATGTGACCGACAAGAGGAAATGAAGCTCAGGGGCCCTTCCAACGATCAGACTCGGATATTGCAGCGGCTCTAACCCGGTGCTTTGAGTCGTCTTCTCGGTCACATGTTTCGCGCAAGTTTGGCCGCACACTAAGAGTTGCTTGCTGCTGCAAAATGAATCTTAGATGTAATTGTTAGTCCTGTGGTCTCATCAGCTTAAGTACCGTATGCTTTCCTTAAGCTCTCTCCATAGCAATATCCCAGTACCCCTGCTTGTCGTAAGAGGAACCTAAAAGCGGCCTTTTTGTCTCCCATTTTTCTCTTCTTACTGTCCTCTTCTTCTCCTCTGTCCTACCTCTGTTCTTGATATTTCCTTGTTTCTCCCGGCCTATATTTTCCCTGTACTTCTGCATTGCCATATAGCCATATTATGGCTCGGTGCATACTCTTGATTATTCCTTCCTTCCTTCCGTAGCGATATTTTGTGTTTATTGCTCCTAGATACTGTACTGTGTTGTCTGCAATTTGTATTTTTGTGATGTCAATGAAGACTGCGTGAATAACATACAAGAATGCATTAACTAACCAGATATTTAAATAAACTGGTAAGTTACAGGTATTAGGGAGTTAGCATGTGGGGTAAGCAGATTTCTGGAGAGTGATTGAAGGTAGGAATGACGGAAAATAAGAGAGAGGGAGAAGGAGAGAGAGAGAGAGAGAGGAGTTTGGGGTGCGTGTGGGGGGTTGTGTGGGTTCTGTTTGGGGTGTGTTTGGGGGGTTGTGTGGGTTCTGTTTCGGGTGTGTCTGGGGGGGTTATGTGGATTCTGCATGGGGTGTGTTTGGGGGTTTGTGTGAGTTCTGTTTGGGGTGTCTTTTGGGGGTTGTGCGGGTCCTGTTTGGGGTGTGTTTTTGATGTGTTTGGGGGGTTGTGTGGGTTCTGTTTGGGGTGTGTTTGGGGGGGCTATGTTGGTTCTGTTTGGGGTGTGTTTGGGGGGGTTGTATGGGATCTGTTTGGGGTGTTTTGAGGGTGTGTTTGGGTGATTGTGTGGGTTCTTTTTGGGGTGTGTTAGTTTTTTTTTTTTTTGGAGGGGGAGGTTGTGTGGGTTCTGTTAGGGGTGTGTCTGGGGGGTCGTGTGGGTTCTGTTTGGGTGTGTATCGGTGTGTTTGGGGAGGTCGTGTGGGTTCTGTTTGAGGTGTGTTTGAGGGGGTTGTGTGGGTTCGTTTTGGGGTGTGTTTGGGGGGTTGTGTGAGTTCTGTTTGGGGCTTGTTTTACGGGGTTGTGTGGGTTCTATTTGGGGTGTGTTTGGGGTGTGTTTGGTGGGTTGTGTGGGTTCTGTTTAGGGTGTGTTTCGGTTTGTTTGAGGGGGGTTGTGTGGGTTCGGTTTGTAGTGTGTCTCGGATGTGCTTTGGGTGGTTGTGTGGTTCTGTTTGGCGTGTGTTTGATGTGTGTTTGGGGTGTGTTTGATGCGTGTTTGGGGTGTGTTTGGGGGGTTGCGTTGGTTCTGTCTGGGGTGTGTTTTGAGGGGTTGTGTGGGTTCTGTTTCGGGTGTGTTTGGGTTGTTGTGTGGGTTCTTTTGGGGGGTGTTTGTTGTGTGTTTTGGGGGGATGTCTGTCAGAGAGTTGGAACGTACAGGAGGCTTAGACTGAGAGGTAGGGCGTAGGGCATGAGGAGCGAATGTTAGGTCAGTCTGTGTCTCAACGGTGCACATCACGGGACGGGACACAACCGCCGATGCATAGGAGATATTAGGCTTGGGAGTTGCATGCAACTCCTTCACCTTCTTCCTTGCATCGTAAAAGGATATGCCCTCAGTTGCCTTCACTGTGCAGATCTCTTTCTCCTCCTTCCACTTGGGACAAACCCTCGAGGAAGTGGAGTGAGCGCCCTGGCAGTGAAAACAACATTCATTCTCTGATGCACAGTGGTCAGCAGAATGGCCTACAGCCGCGCACTTGCCACATACTAGGTTAGAAGACCGACAAGCCTTTTCATGGTGTCCATATATTTGACATTTTGCACAACAAAGGGGGTTCGGGATGTATGGCCTGACATTGAAAATTTCGTATCCAACTTTCACATTGGATGGAAGAGATACTTTTCCAAAAGTCAAAACAACTGTTGCAGTCTTCGTCCTTATGCCTTCCGAAAATCTTGTAATAAATCTGGCCTCTATTACATCTTGCTGAGCAAGTTCCTGTACGATTTCTTCCTCTTCCATAAGCACCAGATCCCTGCAGGTGATAACACCCTTGCAGGAATTCATGGAGTGGGGGATCGTCGTCTGGACATCGTAACTGTGGAACTTCCTCAGTCTCAGCAAGTCCTTTACCTGGGCAGAATTGATAGTCTTTACCAAAAGATCTCCACTTGCAAGTTTTTTCACTTGTTCCACCTCACCTGCACACCCATCAATCACCTTCTTGATGATGAAGGAATTGAGGCTGGACAGGGGAGTAGAACCAACCGCGTGAATGAGGACGAATGAGGCATTATTTACACTGATGTCAAGTGCTCGGGTCCGGCGCCGTTCAGTCGGGGGACAGTCCGTCCGTTGGTCAGTAGGGGGTCGGTCAGGACTACCTCCCCCCCTGACCCTCTTGCCCTGGGTCATTAGCCGCCCCGTTGTCCCTTCCTGGGGTGGTGGTGGCCCGGTGGTGGGGTGGGGGGTGGCGGGGTGGATGGTCCGGCGGCGGGCATTTTATATATATTAGTATCTTGAGACTCGGTGGCAGATATAATTAAAAAGGCGCATCTTACGTAGAGGTTAATGGATGATGATGCTATAAGCGATCATTTTCGACAGGTTTTACTCTAGATAATTAAAATCGTCTGACAGTAATATGAACAGAGGCAAAGAGACGTTTTCAGAGTGGAGTGGTTAATGTAAAGATAATGATAATGTTTAAGTATATAACACATAAGTGAAAAGAGTATAGTTAAAATGAAATATACAGTAAAGCAAATGTTACCGAGCATGATTGAAATGAGTCTTCTGTCTCGAACTGGAACTCTGTGAACCCTTGAAGTTCCGAATCCCATCAGTCACCCTCTAACCGAGAAAGGGGAGGACGCAGGTGCTGTGTGTATATTAACTCAGTGATAGGATTATAGTGTGTAAACAGCTTCCCCGTCTTCTTGAGGTACAGAAGGGTAAGCGAGGATACTGTTCATTCGTTCTTTGATAGCTACGAGTTCTCGCCGCTGCGCCAAATCGTCTGTATTAATCTGAAAAAGTAAAGATGCGCTGTGGTGTTGATGTGGATGCGTTGGAGGGTGTTGGGAGAGGTACCTTGAGATGGTTTGGCCATGTGGAATGAAGACTGAGAGATTACCTATAGTTCTTCCACCTTAACTTGGCCCAGGTTTTCGTCCCTTTGTAGCTTATTTCATGTAGCTCAGTGGCAGGAAAATATAATACAGTACTACGGTTCTACGTACGTTCTTACCATGATGCTTGTTATGTATTTAATTATTTTACGCGTCATATTCTGGTATTCGTATTGCTACACCTCAGAACTGAAGACAGAGACAGTAATATTAGGACAAGTTAGAGTGAAAGGAGTATAAGAGAGTGTATGTGAGTTAGGTGGAGAGAGACGAGTAGTGGGAGACCGAGAATAATGAGGTGGAGGGATGCGGTGGAGAGGTATATGAACGATGCTGGTGTGAGTTGAAGGAGAGGCAGCCTGATGATGCATGACAGGGTAACATGGAGGCGGTTTGTTTGTGGTCACCCCTCCAGAGATTAGTTTTAGATATAAGAAAGAGTACCGAGATATAAATACATCCATAGTGGCGAGTCAATTGATTTTTCTTTTCTGTTGCTCTGTAAGGTCTTCTCTCAGCTTAACATAATCCTGGAGTTTTTCCTTGAATATTTATCTTTATTAATCTATGCTACGTTCAGTGTAGGGTCGGACCTTACAGTCGGAGGGAGAGTGATAGCCAGAATTAACTTCCATGCTGACGAGGTGCCAGTGGGAGGTGGGTGTCCGTAGGAGGGATGATGCATATGAAAGTGGAGAAATATGAGGGAGAGTGAAAGGCAGAATTAACTACCACATGCTGGCAATGTACATCTGGGAATGGGATGGGTGTGTAGGGAGTGTGATGTTTGTGAAAGTGGAAATATTGTAAAGTATTGGTTATGTTTATGTGTCAGAGTGTGTGTGTGTGTGTGTGTGTGTGTGTGTGTGTGTGTGTGTGTGTGTGTGTGTGTGTGTGTGTGTGTGTGTGTGTGTGTGTGTGTGTGTGTGTGTGTGTGTGTGTGTGTGTGTGTGTGTATGTGTGTGTGTGTGTGTGTGTGTGTGTGTGTGTGTGTGTGTGTGTGTGTGTGTATTTCATCTTTTCGAGTGCTTTTATTCTCGTTGTCGTCCGGCGGCATATGACCCTGGTTGTTGTATCGCCAGATTTTATTATATATACTTATTCAGTTCAATTTACCCTACCCTACTCTTCTCAACCCTACACTAGCCTACCTCAGCCTACCTCAGCCTACCCTACCCTACCCTGCCATTGCCGACCCGACTCTACCCTACTTTAACCTACCCTCCCCTGTACAGCCCTTTCACCACTACATTACTTTTCCTGTTTTCTTCTCTCTACCTTCGGATGATTTTCTTCACCTCTACAGTAGAGAGAAATTTCGAACTGGAAGGGTTAAATACTGCCATCATCAACCCCATCTCTATCAGGGGATCTCCTAAGCTGAATAAAATCATGCGGTCAGCTAGGACAATGTAAATAAGTTGTTCTCGGCTTGAAAGATTAAATGATTCTGTCCCGTCATCCTAAGAGGGTTTTCTGAAGCTGTAGGATATCGTCAGAAGCTAGCAAAGAGTAAAAGTGACATTCGCAAACCGGGAGCTCTGCGTCCAGCGCTCCGCGGTTCAAGTCCCAGAGGTGGACAGATGTTTTGACGTGTAGACGTTACCAGGGCGTAGCTTGGTGGCCTACCCTTTAATATTCTGGACTGATGGTGGTCTAGCCTCGTGCCCCTGCGCTCCACCTCATTAAAAAAAAAAAAAAAAAAAAAAAAAAGGAAAGAGAAGGGTCATGAATGAACTAAAGGACTGAACTAAGTGGGGAAGAACAAAAATCGTAGAGAAGATCGCCCCAAATTTGATGAGACAGTGTAGTATAACTGAGTGAAATAGGCGTTGGATATGACGGAACTAAACGGCAGTTATACCCACCACTCTTCTGTACCCTACACTAGCCTGATTCAGCCTACCCTACCCTACCCAGCCCTACACTACCCTACCCAGCCCTACCCTACCCAGTCCACCACCACCCAGCCCTATCTTACCCTGCCATAACCTATCCTACCCTCCCAAACGCAACTCGACCCATCCCTACCCCATACTGCCAAAACCAACCCAACCTTACCCCACCCTGTCAAGACCGACACAATCCTACCCCACCCTGCCAAAACCAACCCAGTCCTACTCCACACTGCCAAAGCCGACCAATCCTTTCCCACCCTGCCAAAAACCGACCCAATCTTACCCCACCCTGTCAAAACCGACCCCATCCTACTTCACCCGGCCAAAACCGACCCAATCCTACCCTACCCTGCCATAACCGACCCATCCCTACCCTACTCTGCCAAAACCAACCCAATTCTACCCCACCTTGCCAAATGCGACCCAATCCTTGCCTACCCTGCCAAAACCGACCCACACCTACCCTACCCTGTCCAAACCGACCCAATCCTACCTCACCCTTCCAAAACCGACCCAGTCCTACCCCACCCTGCCAAAACCGATCCAATCCTACCCCACTCTACCAAAACCGAGCAAACCCTACCCCACCCTACCAAAACCAACTCCAATTCTACTCCACTCTGCCAAAACTGACCTAATCATACCCCACCCTGCCAAAACCGACCCAATCCTGCCCCACCCTGCCAAAACCAACCGAAACCTAACCAATACTCTGCCAAAACCGATCCAACCCTTCCCCACCCTGACAAAACCGACCCATACCTATCCCACCCAGCCAAAACTGAGCCATTCCTATCCCACTCTCCCAACTCTGACCCAATCCTACCCCACCCTGCCAAAACCGACCCCTCTCTACCCCACCCTGCCAAGACCGACCCATTCCTACCTCACCTTGCCATAACCGACCCAATCCTACCCCACCCTGCCAAAACCGACCCGATCTTACCCCCACCCTGCCATATCCGACCCAATCCTACCCCATCCTGCCAAAACCGACCCGATCTTACCCCACCCTACCAAGACCGACCATTCCTACCCCATCCTGCCTAAACTGACCCGATCTTACCCCACCCTACCAAGACCGACCCATTCCTACCCCACCCTGCCAAGACCGACCCGTCCCTTCCCCACCCTGCCAAGACCGACCCATCCCTACCCCACCCTGCCATAACCGACCCAATCCTACCCCACCCTGCAAAAACCATCCAAGTCCTACCCCACCCTGCCAAAACTATCCCAGTCCTACCTCACCCTGCCAAAACCGACCCAACCCTACCCCACCCTGGCATAACCGACCCAACCCTACCCTGCCCTAACCAAACCAATCTTATCTAACTCATTTTTCACTCTAACACTTTCTTCAGTTTTCTTCATTCTTTCTCCAGACGATTTTCTTCAGCTCTGGAGAGGAAGTTTGAATTTGAGGGATTAGATACAGCCAGCATCAACCCCTTCTCTGTCAGGGGATCTCCTAAGTTGAATAAAATCGTGCGGTCAGCTAGGACAAAGTAAATCAATCGTTCTTGGTCTGAAGGGTTAAATGATTCTGTCCCGTCATCCTAAGAGGGTTTTCTGAAGCTGTAGGATATCGTCAGAAGCTAACAAAGTGTAAAAGTGACATCCGCAAACCGAGAGCTCTGCGTCCAGCGCTCCGCGGTTCAAGTCCCAGAGGTGGACAGATGTTTTGACGTGTAGACGTTACCAGGGCGTAGCTTGGTGGCCTACCCTTAAATATTCTGGACTTACGGTGGTCTAGCTTCGTGCACCTGCGCTCCACCACATAAAAAAATAAATAAAAAGGAAAGCCAAGGGTCATGAATGAACTAAAGGACTGAACTAAGCGGGGAAGAACAAAAATCGTAGAGAAGATCGCCCCAAATTTGATGAGACAGTGTAGTATAACTGAGTGAAATAGGCGTTGGATATGACGGAACTAAACGGCAGTTATACCTAACACCCTGATCCAAACCTACCCTACCCTACCTCAGCCCTACACTACCCTACCCAGCCCTACCCCACCCTGCAAAAACCGACCCAATCAAACCCCACTCTGCCATAACCGACCAATCCTAACCCACGCTGCCAGAACCAACCAAAACCTATCCTATACCCTGTCATAACCGATCCTACCTCACCCTGACAATAACCTACCCAGTCTTACCCCACCCTGCCGTAATCGACCCAACCTTACCCCACCCTGCCAAAAAACTCAATCCTACCCCACCTGCCATAACCGACCCATCCCTACCCTACCTCGGCATAATCAGCCCAATCTAACCACACCCTGCCAAAACCGACCCAGTCCTACCCCACCCTGCCAAAAACCGGCCCAATCCTACGCCGTCCTGCCAAAACTAACCCAACCTTACCCCACCCGGCCATAACCGACCCAACGCTACCCCACCCTGCCACAACCGTCCCATCCCTACCCTACCTTAACCAAACCAGTCTTATCTAACTCATTGTCCACATTAACACTTTTTTCCATTTTCATCTTTCTTCCTCCAGACGATTTTCTTCAACTCTGGAGAGAAATTTCGTACTGGAGGGGTTAGATACAGTCACCATCAACCCCTTCACTACGAGGGGATCTCCTAAGCTGAATAAAATCGTCCGGTTACCTAGAACAAAGTAACTAAGTCATTCTCTGTCTGAAGGGGTTATTGTGTCTGTCCCATCATCCCGAGAGGGTTTCTTTAAGCTCCAGGAAATCGTCAAAAGGTAGCAGTGTAAACATGACGTCAGTGCTTGGTCTAGGCGCCACAAATCGAGTCCCGGAGGTGAACAAAGGTTTTTATATCATATAGACGTTTTATATTTTATATTTTGCAACTTTCAGAGGCATTTACTCAGCTTTAGGAGTCTTATGGATAGGCTCAATCAAACGTATCGAACCTCCCATGTTAGAAAAAATAGCTTACAGAAATGCGTCCTCGTACTGAAGGGGCGGAATGGACAGATCGAGTGACTAAGATATTGAATTATGTATATGACTGGTTTTGTTGTTATTTCTATTATTATTATTATTATTATTATTATTATTATTTCAGGCAAATGTCCCAGGCTTCTAGACTGGCTGACTAGCGAATATTATTAAGTCTCCCGTGGCTCCGTGCTCCTTCCACTCAAGAGCCTGCACTTCACGCATTCCACGCACAAGATGGCGCCACCGCTGCATTCCTGCGAAGACGAGAGGTCAAGAGGACGACACTTGCTTTTTGTTTGTTTGTTTACTGTAATTGCTTAAAGTTGTGATCCCTCCAACTTGAATGCTCAGTTGTAACTATAGATAACTAGAATTCGTTGCTAGTCACGAAGAAGGGCTATGAAAAGATACAGAGCTCGTAGTATTGGCTGGATGAATCACTCTTTCGTGATAATCAAAGACGGTGAATAAAACCAACACTTGTAGACGAAGAATATAATTACCAAACAGTTTCGGTGGACACTGCCACCATCTTCAGTGGTCAAGATAGTGAGAGGGAGTGACATACTGACCATACAAGGGTTCCTTTTTATGCCTGTGTGTGTGAAAGGGTGGGGTAAAGGTGAGGTGGGGTGGGGTAGATTGTAAGCGGGGATTAACCCAAGGGGGATTTTGGGGGGGACATTACCGGACAGGTCAGGTGTAATTCCTATCTGACCTTACCTGTGTCGTAGCAGGAAGAGACATGTCCCTTCCTGCTACGACACAGGTAAGGTCAGATAGGAATTACACCTGACCTGTCCGGTACTGTCCCCCCCAAAATCCCCCGTGGGTTAATCCCCGCTTACAATCTACCCCACCCCACCTAACCTTTACCCCACCCATCCACACACACACAGGCATAAAAAGGAACCCTTGTATGGTCAATATGTCACTCCCTCTCATTATCTTGACCACTGAAGATGGTGGCAGTGTCCACCGAAACTGTTTGGTAATTATATTCTTCGTCTACAAGTGTTGGTTTTATTCACCGGCTCGTAGTATTTTTTTTCTTTTAACTAAGATTCATGAAATAAGCTGCAAAAATACGAAAATACGAGCTTACTTAATGTAAATGAATTATAGTACGTTCAAGATGGAGGGAAGGCATTTTGTATTTTGTTTGTGATGTTATAGTGTCTCTCAGGATCCTAGGATCCTCTCTCGGCTGAACCAAATTGTCTGGCGTCAGCTGGAACATGATGCTAGAGTTATGTCGGTCGTGAGGGGGTTAATGGTGACGGTATTGACACTGTCAGGCTCCTATGACTCACTCAGTCGAATAAAATCGTCTGAGTCAGCTGAAATGGGGTACTAGAGTTGTCCCAAGCACCAGAGGGTTAAGAATCTTAACCCCCTGAGTGATGCTTGTCCCGAGCATCACTCAGGGGGTTAAGATTCTTAACCCTCTGGTGCTTGGGACAACTCTAGTATTCCATTCCAGCTGACAGACGATTTTGTTCGGCTGAGTGAGTCATAGGAGCCTGACAGTTACTACACTGTCACCATTAACCCCCACATGACCGGCATAACTCTGGTATATCATGTTCCAGCTGACGCCAGACAATTTGGTTCAGCCGAGTGGGTCTGGGGCCTGGGGGGCACTTAAATGAAAATATCCAAAAAATATTAAAGGGGGGGTTATATCAATTTTGCCACAGGAGGTATACCAAAATTGGACTTTTTAATAAAACCCCCTCCTCTCTCACTCCCTGTGTTTTGTATATGTCCCTCTCTGTCTGCCTGTGGTGTGTCTGTCCCTCTCTGTCTGCCTGTGGTGTGTCTGTCCCACCCTCTGTGTGTGTGGTGTGTCTACTGTGTGAAGGTGGCTGTGGCTATGTACGTGTCTTGGTGTGTGTGTCTTGATGTGTGTATGTATGTAGTAGTGTGTGTGTGTCTACTGTGTGAAGGTGGCTGTGGCTATGTACGTATCTTGTGTGTGTGTCTTGATGTGTGTAGTAGTGTGTGTGTGTGTCGATGTGTGTAGTAGTGTGTGTAAGTGTCTTGGTGTGTGTCTGAGCTGAAATGTAAGTATGGGGCCTTGTGGTTTTAAGGAAAGCCTGCTACGCAAACTTCCCTCAGCCACATTTTAAAGAAACCTCTATCACACCGGGACTTGAACCCGGGTCCTCCTGATCAGCAGGCCAGCACCATGCTGACCATGCCACCGCGCCCCCATAAGCATAGCGGCTAAAACTTCTACTGTATTTTATTTCTTTACATGTTACAAAAAATTGGAAATTGAACAACATGCATAGACTAAACTAAATTGTCATGTACCTATTAATGTCGCTTTAGGAGGAGATATCTCGAAATTTCCTGAGCTACTTGGAATACCTAAGCCTGCAGTTTAATGCTAATCATGAACAAGTGCTATGGAAAGAATATAGAGCAGTTGCTACTTATATAAAGGGAGAAAGTAAAAACTGCAACTTAGTCTGCTATCCAACGGCAGGACTTAAACGATTAACCATATATTACATAAACTTAACACACTGAGTGACACAGAAACTAAACATATGATACAAATTCTTTAATGAAACTTATAATGAGAGTACAAATGACAAAATATACACTGCACAGGAAGACAGTACAGTACTCAGTGGTCATACCTTCTGTGAGACCTCTGAGAATGAAAGCCTATCTGTTGTACAGATTTATAAACGGAAGAGATGAATCGCTAAATTTGATCCACAGTAAAAAAGAATAATAATAATGAATACATAAAACAATAAAGACAAACCATATAGACTACATGTCCACCCTAAACTGACAAAAACCTGGCATCTCTCCACCTTGAATGCTGAGCTGTTTCTAGAGATAAAGACTAGATTATCATGCAAATCACAATGAAGATCTATGGGGAGGATGCAAAACCATAATACTGTCTTATTCTGCCACTTAGATACAGGAACTAAGCAGCAGAAGGACTAAAATTTGTCAAGGTGAGCCAACTACAATGACACAGATGAAGTCTGAGATTATATAATGTGTAATCATGAACTGATTGCATCATTCAGTAAAGATTACAAAAGGAAAAGCTATCAAATCTGAAAGTGTAAGTACTATACAAGATATGATTAACCTTGTACATCCATATTCTGAGATATGCTTCCTATATCATAGCCTACACACAAATTCATCCCCCTCAACAGTAATGGTATATTCCTGCTGTCTCCTGACTTCCAATCAACTTATGAAACCTCTCTCCTAATTACAGTACAGTAATATGTTAATGAAGGCTGCTAGTAATTACCTTCAGTATGATAATTCTTATTTAAAGGTAGCAGCAATGGCTAATGAAGGATGTAAGGTATGCAGTCCTTCCAGTTCAATATACTATATCTCCAATCAGGCTTTATCCAGTGTCTCTCCTACACATGTTAAAGAATGTCATATGGGACTCTAAGTTTGAAAAGTCTCTCCTATGCTGATTAACATAGTTTAAAGGTAACAAGAATGGCTTAATGAAGCCTGTCCCTAACCCCTTCAGTCCAAAAGCTCTCCTATCAACCTTTAATTACTTTCCTACTGAACAGGTTCCTGAAGGTTGTAATGTGACCCTTCCAGTTTGAAAAGTCTTACCCAAGCTGAATAACAGTCTTAAATTAGCATGAATAAAGGCTAATCATTGGAGCAGTTTGTGCCCTGTAATCCAAAAGATGTAGTTATATTCTCATTTTACTATCTATTTCTACCACCAGACCATCATATCTAACTTGAGACAGACATATAGTACTGTATTAAAGGGATTAATGGAGGAAGAACAGGACTGAAGAGTATTGTATCGGTGCTGTAATAAGAAGGGGTAGATTGAATGACGGGGCATGTTGAAAGGATGGAGGATGGCAACTGGACACAGAAAATGGCTTGGAACAAGGTCATAGAGTGTGACATCAGGGATAGGAGGCTGATCACAGAGGTTGCCAGAGGACTAATCCCAACCAGCTAGGACCAATGGATCACATAGCTCTGAAGGGCAAGGAGAGACCTCGTATACGCTACCTTCGTGGGGGCTCGAACTGTCAACTTTATGGTTGTGAAGAGCAAGCGCTACTACTGAGCTACTGCAATCGAGCAGCATGGAAAGTCGCCATTAGGTGACCAAAGCCAATGCATGCAAGCATGTTGGAACCTTCATAAATGATACGATATAACCCCTCCAGTTCAAAGTCTCTCCCATGCTGAATATCATCTGAAGGAAGCATGGGGGATGTGCATATGGTCTAAGGAATGCAGAAGGGGAAAGGGTACTCGAGTTTGGGGAGGCAACGGACATGATTGTGTGCAACACATATTTTAGGAAAAGAGACAGTAGGTTAATTACGTATGAGTCTGGGGGAAATAGCAGTCAGATAGATTATTTTCTGGTTAGGAGGGCCGATAGGAGGTTAGTGAGGGATGTTAAAGTTATTGGAAGTGAGGAGTGTGTGCAGCAGCACAAACTATTGATTTGTGATATGGTGCTTAAAGAACAAGTGATGAAAAAGAGGACTTATGTACCTAGGAGGAAAATATGAAAGCTGAAAAACCAAGTAGTAAGGGATGCCTTGTATAGCGAGTTGAGGAGAGTGGTGGCTGAACAGGGAGCTGTAGACAGAGGGGTTAATGAACAGTACAGAGCCCTCAAGAACAATTTCTTGAGAGTTACTGACGTAACATGCGGCTGGACAAGAGGACCACCAAGACATAAAGTAACTTGGTGGTGGGATGAGGGTGTAGAAGCTGCAAATAAGGAGAAAAGAAGGCTTTTCCGGGAATGGAAGAAGGGTGGTAGCAAAGAGGAATATTTGGCTGCCAAGCGTAGGGCTAGGAGAGAGGTATACAGGGCAAAGTCTGAGTCACAGAGACAATTACTTGATTACCTAAATCATGGGGAAAGGAAAAATATATTTAGGGTGGCAGGTCAGGTGAGGAGGGATAATCGGGATATTATAGGTGAGCAGTGTGTGAAGAATGATGAAGGAAGGGTAGTGGTGAACAGTGAGGATATTAAAGATGCATGGAGAGAGCATTATAACCGGTTGCTGAATGAGGAGTTTGACTGGGACAGGGAAGGTTTGGAGCCAGCAGATCCAGTGTCTGGCCCTTGGCCTTTGATTGATACTGCTACTGTGAGTGAGGCAATAGGCAGGATGAGGGTGGGGAAGGCAGCAGGTGTGTCTGGGTTGACTGCCGAAATGTTGAAGGCCTCAGGCGATATAGGGGTGAGTTTAGTCACTGACCTGATAAATAGGATTATTTATGAGTGTGTTGTCCCAGATGATTGGCTGAAGAGTGTAATTGTAAATGTGTATAAAGGGAAGGGTGATGACCTGGAAAGAGGAAATTATAGAGATATAGAGCTTTTAGATCAGATAATGAAGGTAATGGAGAGAGTTTTAAAAGGTATGATTAGAGAAAGAGTGAATATTGATGAGATGCAGTTTGGGTTTATGCCAGGTAGGGGGACCACTGATGCCATATTCATTGTTCGACAGCTTCAGGAAAAATATATTGGTAGGAGAAGGGATCTTTATTTTGTTTTTGTTGATTTGGAAAAGGCCTTTGACAGAGTCCCTAGAGAGGTGATGAAGTGGGCAATGAGAAAGCTTGGCTTGGAGGAGTGGCTGGTTAGGGTGGTTATGGCCATGTATGTGGGTGCTCACACTCAGGTGAGAGTGAATGGAGATTTGAGTGATGAGTTTTCCGTGAATGTTGGTGTGCATCAGGGGTCAGTCTTGAGTCCCATCTTGTTTATCATGGTACTTGAAGCCCTTTCACGTGACTTTAGAAACGGACTCCCGTGGGAGTTGTTGTATGCTGATGATTTGGTGTTGATTGCAGAGAATGAAAGGGAGGCGGAGGAAAGGTTTAGGAAGTGGAGAGATGGTATGGGGCAAAAGGGTTTAAGGGTAAATGCAGATAAAACAAAAGTGATGATATCTAGGGTTGGTGGCGGTACTGTCAAAGACGAGGGAGAGTGGCCATGTGCAGTTTGCCACAAGGGCGTGGGAAGTAATTCCATCTTGTGCGGTGTGTGCGATAAATGGGTGCATAAGAGATGTAGTGGTATCAGAGGTAGACTGCGAGATAATGCTGATTTTATGTGTACGGAGTGACCGGGAGAGCAGGTGGAGATCGTCAGACGTGAAAGGATTGAACTTGCTGGTGAATCTCTTGAGTGTGTGGAAGAGTTTTGTTATTTGGGAGACATGTTGTGTGCTGGAGGTGGGGCTGGAGCTAGCTCTGTGGCTAGGGTGAGAAGTGGTTGGAAGAAGTTCAGGGAGCTCTTGCCTCTCCTGACATTGAGAGGGCTCTCCCTACGTGCTAAGGGGTCTTTGTATGCAGCATGTGTTAGGAGTGTAATGCTGTATGGCAGTGAGACCTGGGCAGTGAAGGAGGAAGACATTCGCCGGCTCAGATGTACAGAAATGACAATGATTAGGTGGATGTGCAGTGCGTCCCTGCGTCCAAGGCCTGGAGGGGCTGGGTTTACAATGGAAGAGTTGAGAGGTAGGATGGGACTGGAGTGTATTGGTGTTGTGATGAGGAGAGGTAGATTGAGGTGGTTTGGGCATGTGGAGAAGATGGGGGATGATAATTGGGTGAGGAAGGTGAGAAGTGTTAATATTGGGGGTGGGGTTATGAGGGGTAGACCGAGAAAGACATGGAACGAGGTCATTAAGTGTGACCTTAGGGTTAAGGGACTGAACAGGGAGGCTGCAATGGATCGTGCAGCGTGGAGAGCTGGCATTAGGTGACCAAGGCCGACACATGCAAGCATGTTAGAGCCTTCAAAAACGAAACGAAACGAAACGGAAGCATGAATAAAATCAGTTCATCTTTCAAGTATGTGGTTAAAACTGAAATCCCATACCATAATGCACCAGTGACGTCACACTTCAAATTAAATATTTACTTATTAAATTATAAGAAGAAAATTTCGTGAATATATTATCAGTCTTTTAAACATTAATTTTCGTGCAAACTGAATAGAGAGGTAAGTAAAGTGTTTCTTGTTAAATTAAAGATAACCCCATGAATCAGTGGCATCATCATCTCTCTCTCTGAAATTCCATACAGAGTACCAGAGTAGGATCACTATTTACTGTCCTGCCGATATATCTCTACAGTTTTACAAGGGGATTTAAAAATAAACGGCCTGGTGGTGGTGGCAGGGGATAAAATTTTGCGATACCAGTCTCTAATCTGCTGCCATTCCCTACAGAACCTGAGCATAATAGACGAGAAATTAGCCCAGGTTGATGCAGCAATTCTTAACTCAAAATTGCCCCAAGAACAACTTTCTGAAGTTTGTCAAACATTTCATGCAACACCCTGTATGGGAAATTTGGATAAAATATTGGTGATATAATTCCCTAACTGTGTGCCATTCCCAACAGAATCTGAGCAGTCTAATGAGTCCACGCTTTGAAGGTTGGGTTGAAACAGGGATGTGTCATGTCTCCATGGTTGTTCAATCTGTATATGGATGGGGCAATAAAAGAGGTACAAGGTAGGGTAGTGGATGTTGGAGTGGCCCTGGTGAAAGAGGGTAGTGTTTGGAAACTCCCTGTACTGTTGTTTGCAAATGATACTGTGTTGTTGAGTGAAGACGAAGGAGAGCTGCAAGGCTTGGTGGAAGAGTTTGGGAGAGTGTGTAAGAAACGGAATCTAAAGGTGAATGTAGGGAAGAGTAAAGTGATGGTCTTTGAGAGAGGTGAAGTCAGTGAATGTACAGCGAGGTTGGATGGTGAGGAATTGGAAAATGTGAGTACGTTTAAGTACTTGGGTAGTGTGATGAGTAAGGATGGAGGTTTGGAGGGTGAAGTGCTTGAAAGGGTACAGCAGGGAAGAAAGGTTGCTGGTTCTTTGAAAGCAGTGATAAGAAACAGGGAAGTGAGCATGGAAGTGAAAAAGTTACTATATGACAGTATTGTGATACCAACTCTAACGTATGCAAGTGAAGCTTGGACGTTGTTGGAAGGACACAAGTCAAGAGTGAGAGCAGTGGAAATGAGTTATTTAAGAGGAGCCTGTGGAGTCACATGGAGAGACAGGCTGACGAATGAGGATATAAAGGAGCGTTGTGGTGTGGATGTGGATGTGATAGGAAGCGTCAGGAGAACACACTGAGGTGGTTTGGCCATGTGGAGAGGATGGAGGGTGAAAGACTGACGAAGAGAATGTATGTGAGTGAGGTGGAGGGGGGAAGATGGAGGGGGAGGCCGAGGATGAGATGGAGGGATGGGGTGGAGAGGTATATGAGAGAGGGGGGTGTGAGCTGGGAGCAGGGCAGTGAAATGGCGGGGGACACGGCGACTTGGAGGCGATTTGTTTGTGGCCACCCCAAACGGGATTGAGGCGTCTGGCAATAGATAGAGATAGATAGAAGATTAAATAACTAAAGCTAACACTGATTTGAACTAATACACATCTGGTCCACAGGTCGTGCTGGAGTCTGCTGCCTTGACGCTGCTTCCTTGCCACACTGGTCATACCCTGCTGAAGTTTGATCTGCCCTGCCGTGAGAAGCCTGACGGTGGTGTGGTGTCTTCCCCTACTCTGAGATGCCTGGTGGTGGTGGTGGTGTTGTGGTGGTGGTGGTGGCGGCGGCGGCGGCAGGGTGTCGTGTCTTCCCCAGCCGTGAGATTACTTGCTGCTGCTGCTGGTGATCTGCCCTGACCTGCCGAGAGAAGCCTGGTGGTGATGGTGTGATCTGCCTTGCAAGTCCAGGATGTTCTGTGGACAAATGCTACTTTTGAATGCATATCTTATATTGCTGTCTCTGTTAATGTATTTTGTACTGAAGTATTAATAATGAAAACTTAAATTTTCTGTCTTGTTTCATTACCTTTTTAACTGTGGCTTTGACTTAATATAGGTGATAAGTATATTGCGCTCTGCAGTCTTGTGTGTTGTGGGGACGGCTTTTGTGATGAGCTAAGACATTCTGATCGCTTCACCAAATTACTACTCAGCCGTGTGATCAGTGGACATAAAAGATTATACAATACAATGATATACAGCTAAGCATAAAAAAGGTTATGGGAATTCTCCACCATGCAATCAATGGACCTAAATTAAAGCCTATATTATAAAGCTAAGCCTGAAGAGGGTTGTGGGAAGTAGATTATGATGCAGGGTAGACACTGGTAATGTTCACTGAGCCGTGCCCGCAACACACAAGAACTGGGTGGCGTAATATATGGACCACCTTGTATAATGAGAGGCCGTAAGTGTGTGCTGACCCACAAACTTGCCATCAATGCCCCGTCATAACTATTACTGTGTCTTGCAGGAAGCACAAAGAAAACAGGCCACAGAATACCTCCTTGTCTCTTGTTCCTCCTACACAAACATACACGCCTTTCACTTTAACTTGACACAGAGTTTTATTTAAAGCATACCAGAATGTCACGCAGATCAGTAGCAGAAACAGCTAATACTACAATTCTACATCCTTTCCACGGCACTCATTCGTGACTAGCATCATATTCTAGTGATAACTATCGCTACTACTCGGCAAACAGTATGGAAACTATTTATAAGCTATCTGTCTATCGATCTATCTATAGCCAGACGACTTAATCCCGTAAGAGGTGGCCACAAACAAGTCTCCTCTATGCCACCCTGTCCCCTGTCATTATGCATCACTCCCCCTAATTCACACACACCCTCTCTCATATACATCCCAACTCCATCCTCCACTTATAAGTAATACATTAAAACAACCGTGAATTACTGCCGCACAAGCTGAACCGTAATCATATCCAACACAAACACGAAGAAGCTTTAAAGAACAGAAAACAATACCTTGATAGCAGAAGACACTAAGACCACAAGTACTGACAGCCTACACCAAGAAACATAACTAATTTCAGTCAGAGACCAAGTGAATATGAGAGGCCCACAGTTCATCACTTCAGCTCAAGATCCGTCCCACCTTTGTAACCTTATGTTGCATCATCCTCTCCACAAACAAAATCGAACAACCGCCCAACACTACACAGATTATCTTTGCAACATATCCCCTCCTCCACCCAACTCTACACTTCCCAGACACATACATAAACTCACAAACGCCCCAGCCAGCCAAAACTTTCTCTACCAAACCCAAACATAAACTCACAAACACCGCAGCCATCCAAAACTTTCTATACCAAACACACACGTAAACACACAAACACCTCAGCCAGCCAAAACTTTCTATACCAAACACATACATAAACTCACAAACGCCCCAGCCAGCCAAAACTTTCTCTACCAAACCCAAACATAAACACACAGACACCCCAGCCAGCCAAAACTTTCTCTACCAAACCCAAACATAAACACACAGACACCCCAGCCAGCCAAAACTTTCTATACCAAACACATACATAAACTCACAAACACCGCAGCCATCCAAAACTTTCTATACCAAACACATACATAAACACATAAACACCTCAGCCAGCCAAAACTTTCTATACCAAACACATACATAAACACACAAACACCCCAGCCAGCCAAAACTTTCTATACCAAACACATACATAAACACACAGACACCCCAGACATCCAAAACTTTCTATACCAAACACATACATAAACACACAGACACCCCAGCCAGCCAAAACTTTCTGCCAAACAGGATCCTTCATGTGCCACCAGCAGCCATACACCCTTCAGACACTACCGAACCCAGAGACACGAGTACACCAACCTTCCCTGCTACAATACTAACACAAAATATAACACACATACAATCCCCTGTGTTCATACTGCAAAGTGGCACCCCCACACCACAGCACACCCACTCACTTCCTGCACCACAACACCACAACACAGACAATCCTTCAACACAACACTGGGTTCACATCCAGAGGAGCCTAAGGTGTAACAAGAACAACAACAACAACTCAGGCCAAGTTAGAGTGAAACGAGTATAGTTACGAAAGGAAAATTATTGCAAGTTATTTTGTTAGCGCTTCGGGTACACAAAGGTACAAGGCCACAGGGAACGGACTGCATACCGAGGGTGTAATACTGTGGCGGCTTAGGGGGCTTTATACCACCTTTTCTTCAGTGATTTATTGTTCAAGCGAGCGAGCGTACAGAGCAAGCGAGCGAGAACACTATATGACATGGTATAATATGGTGGCAGAGAACAGCGCCAAGACTGTGTTGTCTAGGAAACTATTAAAGCCACAACGGATCTATGGACATCATTAGAAACCTAGTAAAAAAAATAATAGGAGTTACTTGAGGGACTTTTCTCAAAATTTGCCGCGCCAGTGCTGATAAAATGAAAATAAAAGTACCAAACTGAGCACCAGAACCGAGTTATTCTGGAAGTTAAAAGCTACTGCAGATCTGTTCAGACAGCTGGAAAGCTTATGAAGAAGCAATTGGTACTACTTAAGTTAAATAGACTTAGCTTTTAACATCAAGCAAGATTGAACGGATGTATGGATGGATGGATGGATGTGGAATCGTGGATGCTTGGACCGATGATAGAGTTCCTGCTGTTTCGTCCTTCCACCTGCCGACAAAAATCATCATCATCATCATTATCATATTATCATCAACTCCTACCTATCGATCTATTTATCTACATCTGTTTATCTATAGCAAGACGCCTTAATCCCGTAAGGGGTGGCCACAAGCAAATCGCCTCCATGATGTACTGTCCTCTACCATTTAACTCAAGTATCGCACTCATATTTTTCTACTCTTTCCCTCCATCTCATCGTCGGTCTCCCAATCCCCCTCTATCCTTCCAGCTAACTCATGTGCACTCTTCTAGTCATTTTCTTATTCGCCATCCTCTCCACATGGCCAAACCATCTCGAAGTGTTTCTCTTAACGCTTTCAGTCTCATCCACATCAGCATCACAACGCTCCTTCATCTGCCCATTTGTCTGTCTGTCTCTCTATGAAACTCCACATGCTCCTCTCAAGTAGCTCATTTCCACCGCTCTCACTCTTGACTTGCGTCCTTTCAACAAGATCCAAGCTTCACTTCCATACTTTAAAGTGGTAATCACAGCATGCAGTGCCCTTTTTTTTTTCATACTTTCATCCTCAGTTCCCTCTTCCTAATCACTGCTTTTTAGAGAACAAGCAACCCTCCTTCCCTGATGCATCATTTCTGTCACTTCATCCTCTAATCTTCCATCCTTATTCATCATATTACATAAATACTTAAATGCACTCATATTCTTCCATTTCCTGACTATGCAGCCTCACTGTGCATTCTGTAACCTCATACGTTGAGATGTTAAAGCATCACCACCATCAGCATCAACATCATTATCACCATCAATATCATCACCATCAGCCTGTGACACACCACTGCATGATAAGGACCCTCTCACCTTTCTCCACTCTGATCCATTGATTGTTAGCCAGTTCCGTCCTTGCTCGGTAGATCTGCATCATATGATCTCTCCATCTTGTTCTCTGTGCACCTCTTCTTCTCACTCCATCTCTGGCTTGCCATTCAGTTACGCTCGCTGTCCTTCTGTTATCTCTTCTGTGAAAGACGTGACCTGAGGTGTGTGTGTGGAGTTACCTGGAAACAAGCTCAGAATTACTAGATGCGGGAGCTTCAGGCCCCTTAGGTTAATGTCCTTGGTGTGGTGTGGTGTGGTGTGGTGTGGTGTGGTGTGGTGTGGTGTGGTGTGGTGTGGTGTGGTGGGGGGGTTGTGTGCTGTGGTATGGTGGGGAGGGTTGTGTGCTGTGGTATGGGGAGGGTTGCGTGGTGAGGTGTGGTGTGGTGTTGGAGGGTGGTTATGTGTGGTGTGGTGTGGGAGGGTGATTTTGTGTGGTGTGGTGTGGTGTGGTGTGGTGTGGTGTGGTGTGGGAGGAGGATTTTTTGTGGTTTGGTGTGGTGTGGGAGGAGGATTTTTTTGTGGTTTGGTGTGATGTGTGAGGGTGGTTATGTGTGGTGTGGTGTGGGAGGGTGATTTTCTGTGGTGTGGTGTGGTGTTCTGTGGGAGGAGGATTTTTTGTAGTGCGGTGTGGGAGGGTGAATTTCTGTGGTGTGGGAGTGTGATTTTGTGTGGTGTGGTGTGGTGTGGTGTGGGAGGATGATTTTTTGTGGTGTGGTATGGTGTGGGAGGGTGATTTTGTGTGGCGTGGGAGTGTGATTTCGTGTCGTGTAGTGTGAGAGATTGGTATGGTGTGGTGTGATACGGTGTGGGAGGGTGGTATGGTATGGTGTGGTGTGAGAGGGTAATGGTGTGTGACTTAATGTGTGTGGTTGGTAGAACGTGACTTGGCTTCACTGTAATCTCTAAATCCTATATGAGTACAACACCTCTCATCCGAAAATTGTTAGTGAGAAGCAGACGGTCAGGGCCGGTCCTAGAGCTACTGTGATAAAATGTAGAAGATCATGTGTTGTGTCCTTAAAATTAAAAAAGAATATGTGAGGTTAATTCTTCTCTTTAAATAAAGACCAAAATATATGTATTACTTCACTCATATTCATCCACTTCCTAACGATACATAAAGAGACGGTGATCAGTGACTTATGGAACCCTGTGCTGTGATCTATGGGATGTAATAAGCTTTTCAGAATATTGCGTTAAGTGTCTCGTAATTGTATAGGTAAAAGGTCCTATGTTCTTGGCCTAATATTTACCCTTGAAATAAAACTATGAATGTGTGGAAATAATTCTGCCATTTGAATAACTATGGTATCATCAACCAAGATATACATACACGAACAGAAGCAAGCACACACACACACACACACACACACACACACACACACACACACACACACACACACACACACACACACACACACACAACACTCACACACCACACACACACACACACACACACACACACACACACACACACACACACACACACACACACACACACACACACACACACACACACCACACACACACACACACACACACACACACACACACACACACACACACACACACACACACACACACACACACACACACACACATACCTGCCCAGTTACCTAAACATTTGAGGTTAAACGAAAAGGAAAGGAGGATGTGACTCAGCCAGTGACTTGAAGATCATCGTCGTCGTCGTCATCATCGTCGTTGTCATCTTCATCTTCGTTGTCGTAATCATCATCATCATCGTCAGCAGCATGTTATTGTCATCCCAACACTGTAAAAGATGTAGTACAAAAGTTATATCAATATCATCACCATTATCATCAAATACATCACTATCATCTAATCATATTCTAGAGTTTGTATCAACATCATCTGCATCAGCAGCATCAACATCATCAGCAGTAACATCCGTCTTCATCATCATCATCATCATCATCAGCTTGTGACACACCGCTGCAGGATAAGGACCCCTCTCACCTGTCTCCACTCCGATCCTTTCGTTGTCAGCTCGGTGGATCTGCGAGTATCATCTCTATCTTGTTCTCTGTGTGCCTCATCCTCTCACTCCGTCTCTGGTCTGCCATTTAGTTACGCTAGCTGTCCATGTGTTACCTGCTCTATGGAAGACGTGACCTAAGGACTGCGTGTGGACTGACATGTAAACAAGACGACAAATATGTGTGTTGCAGAATCACTACTATACCCTGTTCACTCTAACTTGGCGTAAAATTGCAATCTCTGTCTTATATTTTGCGTTGTGACAAGGGGTTAACACTAGAATGGTGCTAGTCACGAAGAAGTGGTATGGAAATGATGTAGAGCTGTAAGTTTGTCTAGTTCTTTCACTGAACTACCGGAAATAAGCTGCAAAAAAACGACTATCTCGGCCTTGGTAAAATGAAGGAACACTACCACAATATACGCGTAAATGTATGTGTGTACGTGTGTGTACGTGTGTGTGTGTGTGTGTGTGGTGTGAGGTGCCTGTGTGTTACCATGGCAACCTCCCGACACCATCACAGTTACATACACACATTTCCCCACCAGCAAGTTCTATTAGAGAGTACTGTGTGTGTGTGTGTGTGTGTGTGTGTGTGTGTGTGTGTGTGTGTGTGTGTGTGTGTGTGCATGCGCTTCAGAACAAAATAACTTACATGCAATATTTTTTTTTCCATCACACTGTCCCTCTGAAATCTGAATCGCACTTATCAGTTTACATTCAGGTCCCAAACTGTACTGTTGGGTAGACATAAACAAGGGGGCTGGCAAACCTAGTCCACCAGTCTGATCGGCACGAGAATCTACAGGACGACACTCACACTGCTATTTCACTGGTGCTGAGACACCAAGATTGAGGCGGTACAAGGCAGAGTTGCCGTGAATTGCACACTGGTTGTGACGTCATTATTGCACACGGTCTCGTTTAGTAACCAGGATGACAGAGGATGTATTGTTGGTATAACTACCATAAAATTTGGTATACTGTGAATACTGAAAGAGAGGGTATAATTAATGATGTCAGACCTATTATGATTCAAGTGTAAGGACGTTAAATGATTAAGAGAGTTAATAAGTCAGCAAATGTTGATTAATAACAAGACAGGAGACAAGTAAGTTTATCCACATCCAAGTTTTCTAGTATATCAACTGTACACGATTTACAACATTGTTTCGGTATTTCTTTAATATTACAAAGCAAGTGTGGACTGCTAATGGTTGGCACGTGGCTTGTAAATAATAATATATATATATTTTTTTTATGATATCGCCGGGTGGGTAGAGGTAGACTGTTCCACGACGTATTCTTCCTTGTTTTAAATGACAGTATTATAGACAAACGCTACATATTCGTTGGTTTAACTGTGAAGGGTCTGAATAACAATACATGTTAGTTCCTACCAATCATGACAAAATCCCCCTTATTCCTACAAAATAACGTGAACAATCAGTGTGGAATGACGTCCGCCTGCCCACATCCATGCTCGTCGTTCATTTGTTTTTCCACATTAGCAGACGATTTTCCACAAAATGGCAGCACTGGACTACAAGGCCTCCTCATCTCCCTCACACTAACATCCCCCTTGTCTCATCAGAATTACGTCTAGTAGCCTTATAGGTATTATTTCTTTGGGCCATGATACTTCCTGGCTGTCAGTGCGATATCCTTGTGTCCTAATGTAGTCACCTTAATGGCTAAAAACAGCAAATATCCAACACTTACCTCAGGGGAATGATGCAACAGCAACACACACACACCCTCGTCCTTCCACTGTCATACGGCCACTAGCAAAAGTAGCCAAGTAGCGACGCCTACCAAGACGAGAAACTTGTCCAGCTACTTTTACAACCACTAGATGGTACCAGGACCCTCTCATGGTAGGGGCAACTCTAGTATTCTATTCCAGGTACTGTTTGGCGATAGCATTCAGTTGAGAGTGAGTCATACTACTCTGAGAGTGTTAATACTGTCTCTATTAACTCTCATGATCATACAGCTCTCTTTACCAGCCCTATTAAAAAATAAATTGCAAAGGAAGTCTGTGTGTTACCATGGCAACCTCCCGACACCACCACAGTTACATAAATACATTTCCCACCAGCAAGTTCCATCAGAGAGAGAGAGAGAGAGAGAGAGTGTGTGTGTGTGTGTGTGTGTGTGTGTGTGTGTGTGTAAATATGTGCCTGTGAGTGCATCTGTGTCTCACCACAATGCACCGCTAGACACCCACTCCACCCCACCACCAAACACTTTCTTCACATGTCATTTCTTGCCACAGAAAACTTTAATATTCATTGATCGTTTTTACAAATTAGGTCCGAGTATGTTCTACTGTATTGTGATGATAAAACGGCAATATTGGCATTGAATATGAGTACAAAGATGTTTTATATAAAGTGTGAGACTCAGTGGGCAATACGCATGGTGTTAGCTTGGCTGGTGCAGGGAGTCTGTGTTACCATGGCAACCTCCCCACCTCACCACACCACCGCAGACATACACACATTTCCCTGCCACTAAGCTCCATAACAGAATACGTGTGTGTGTGTGTGTGTGTGTGTGTGTGTGTGTGTGTGTGTGTGTGTTTCTGTCTGTCTGTTAGTTCACTACTCGTCAAAGGACCTTGGCTGTACATGAGAAGACATGCTATTAAAGTTAGGGCACAAATGTAATGTGCTATGATGTCAACTACACTAATAATAATGCCACGCTTCGTCTAACCTTTCTGTCTCCTTGCCTTGTGTCTGTCTGTCTTCTATCTGTCTGTCTCTGTCTTCCTGTCCCTCTATTGCAAACCACAAACTTCTCAACTGTCCGCAACGTCCTAGATTATCATTGTATCACGCAGTATATTATTTTTTCATCTTAAAGTGGCCCAAATTTTCGTCCTTTTGCAGCTTATTTCACATGGGTCATTGGCAGAAACGGACAACGCTACGGCTCCCTTTCCATACCACTTTTTTGTGACTTACATTTTCTAGTATTAATCTATTGCTACAACTCAGCATTCAGGTTGGAGGGATGGAAAATTTAGGCCAAGTTAGAGTAAAACGAGTACAGAATTAGTAAAGCCAAACAGCATACCTTTGGAGGGTGCAGCGGGAACAAGGCGAGATCACAGGCAGGAGGACAATGGCGAAAAATCCAGCAAAATCTAACCACCTGCTATGAAGCGACGCCAACAACACTCTTGCCTCACAATCGGTTCAGACGACCGTCCACTTTATCAATAAACACCTATGATTTTAGAGTATGGTGACAGAAGATTAAATAATTGTGTAGACGTAATGTACTGATGCACTCTCTCCATGGAGTCTGCCTCTGACCTACTACGATATTTATTGCTTGTTCGTCACAATGCTTCGAAACTGATGAGTCTCTGTCTCGGACATGATGGGTGGCCAAACCTTTATCCTTGTAGCTCTGACCTTTTACTGAATGCTGTAAATATCGAATTACTTCATCCCAACCTAATCCAAAGTGTAATGACAGAAATGATCTGGTAGCATGACTTCCCCGCGCATCTTTTGTGACGCCACTGATTAAGTCGGGGTGGGCTTTCTGGTCAGAGAAAAGCAGTAAAATGGATGGGTAACTGCGAAAAATTGATCATTGTCCGCTGACTCTTCCTGCTCAGCTTCCAACAACAACGTTCCCCACATAGTTTGGGCTTGCACGGAATGGCAAATTCAAAATCTAAATAAGGAGGATAATCTGCTGACTTTTTTCCATAATTTTGCTAAGAAACAGGCTGGCAGAGAAAGGCAGACAGACTGTCAGACAGGTAGGCAGGCAGTCAGACAGGTAGACTGATGTATAAACCGGGCCAAATACAGTTCATAACTTCCTCTCACTTCCGAGGTCTGTTGTACTAGCATCCCATTTAGCAAGAGATTTTTTCGCCTTTCTTAGTACCCATTTTGTTTGCAGCCATATTCGTACCAAATCACCTTAGTCAACAATGATGTGCGTATTTAGGGATTAATAAAACTTTAGTTTCACTCTGTATATGATAGAAAAAGGCAGTGAAAACATCGATAGTACCCCCAACAGTCTGATGCCACAGCCTTCTGCCGTTCGCCTCTGCCTGGGTTTTTTTCCTTTAACCAATTTTTCCCCGACTGGAGAGTTGTGGCAGACTCCTGTATTCCATTAACTAACATTTTATTCATTCTACGTACAGTGTGCTCAAACGTGAACTGATTTTGTCCTATTGTGCGAAAACATTGCACTTCATTGGCCACGAGCCTTTAGGTAAGATTTTGGAGTGATGTAGGTGGTGGGAACCCTCTGTATCTTGACTACTTTTGGGCTGGGAATTTACTATTATTATTATTTTCATCACCATCATCATCATCATCATTATTATTATTATTTTCATCATCATCATCATCATCATCAATCATCATCAATCATAATCAATCATCATCAATCAATCATCATCATCATCATCATCATCAGTAGTAGTAGTAGTAGTAGTAGTAGTCTGAGAGATCAGCATTCCAGATTTCATTGACTCGCAGATCCACCGAGCTGGGACGGAAGGATCGGAGTGGAGACAGGTGAGAGGGGTCCTTATCCTGCAGTGGTGTGTCACAGGCTGATGATGATGATGATGATGATAATGATGCTGATGATTATAATACAGCTACTACTGGCGATAGCGGTGAGGATTTAACCTCTGTAAGAACTAACAGAAATGGGATGAATATGATGATGAATATGATGATGATGATGATGATGATGATGATGACAATGATGATGATGATGATGATGACTATGATGATGATGATGACTATGATGATGATGATGATGATGATGATGATGAGACTCCCGTACAAATTCTACAATTTGATTAGAAGGCAGTGATGAATATGATGATAAAGGTGATGACTCTGATATAACATCTGTTCTACATCTTTTACAGTGTTGGGATGACAGTAACATGCTGCTGACGATGATGATGATGATTAAGACGACGAGGAAGATGATGATGATGATTACGACAACGAAGATGAAGACGACAACGACGATGATGACGACGACGACGATGATCTTCAAGTCACTGGCTGAGTCACATCCTCCTTTCCTTTTCGTTTAACCTCAAATGTTTAGGTGACTGGGCGTGTGTGTGTGTGTGTGTGTGTGTGTGTGTGTGTGTGTGTGTGTGTGTGTGTGTGTGTGTGTGTGTGTGTGTGTGTGTGCGTGTGTGTGTGTGTGTGTGTGTGTGTGTGTGTGTGTGCTTGCGTGCATGCTTGTTTGTGTATGTACGAGTAAATCTTGGTTGATGAATACATTGTTGGTTACATGGCATAATTATTTCCACACATTCATAGTTTTATTTCAAGGGTAAATATGAGCAAGGAAGAGTGGCTGTGCGTGACAGAAATAAATGGAGAGAAATTGTGAATGAATAAGTGATGACGCAGCCCTGAGGGGATATTCTCCCGCATTTGGTCTGATCAGCTAGTCAGGTCAGGTGCGGGTAAGGGGATGGGTCTGTTATGATGTGGCAGGGGTAAACCAATTCTGCTGTTGGGCCCTGCTGCGGATGTCACAGATTGCATTGCGCAGTTGACCCTTGTGCGGTGTGGTGCGGTGAGGATCTGTCCGTTCTCCCCTTTGGGGCTAAGATGCGAATGAATGTGTTTGAATGGATGAGTAAATGGGGAGTGTGTCGTCCTGTCTCGGCTACCTCCCTTTCCTTGGGGGAAGCAGCCTAGGTATATAGATAGATAGTAAATATTAGGCCAAGAATATAGGACCTTTTACCTATACAATTACGAGACACTTACGCAATATTCTGAAAAGCTTATTACATCCCATAGACCACAGTACAGGGTTTCATAAGTCACTGATCACTGTCTCTTTATGTATCGTTAGGAAGTGGATGAATATGAGTGAAGTAATACATATATTTTGGTCTTTATTTAAAGGTAGGAATTAACCTCACATATTCTTTTTAATTTTAAGGATACAACACATGATTTTCTACATTTTATCACAGTAGCTCTATGACAGGCCCTGACCGTCTGCATCGTCCAATGATCAATCGTCATCGCCGCGTGAGGGCAGCACCTTACAATGTTCCCTCCATCACATTGCCTGCCTGTCATCGCCGCACGAGGCACTAAACAGACACATACCCTAAAGAAAAACACAAACGTTAAGGCCTATAGCTTCTATTTGGATCAGAAACAGACAAGATTTTATTCAGGATTAATGAAGAGACTAAATTCTTATGGAAGAGGTGTTGCAAAGCCTCTACTCCTTAGTATGAGGCTGGTAGGTGCCGTCCCTGGCTCAGTTACATCCCACATCGGTAACACACACCCCCTCCCGGCGTTAGGGAGGCAACTGAGGTTCCGGGTTCGTGGGAGAATCATTTGATGAATGAAAAACATGCTAAATTTACCTCATCATCCTTCCCTCCTCTTTTCTACTCTGATGGTTCTGTAGCTATTTCTTCTACTGATAAAGCAGATCTCTTCGCACAGACTTTCTCCTCCAATTCCACCTTAGACGATTCCGGTGCTGTTCCTCCATCACTTCCCCCCTCTGACTTCCTCATGGCTGACATTAAAATTTCTTCAGTTGATGTATTTTCTGCCATTACTGGCCTCAGTACTAACAAGGCATATGGGCCTGATGGGGTCCCTCCTGTTGTTCTCAAAAACTGTGCTTCTGTGCTTACACCCTGCCTAGGCAAACTATTTCGCCTTTGTCTGTCAACTTGTACCTTTCCTTCTTGCTGGAAGTTTGCTCTCATTCAGCCAGTCCCAAAGAAGGGTGACCACTCCCAACCCTCCAACTATCGTCCAATTGCTTTAACGTTCTGTATTTCAGAAGTTTTCGAGTCAATTCTTAATAAAAAAATTTTAAGGCATCTTTCCTATCACAACCTTCTTTCCGATCGTCAGTAAGGGTTCCGTCAGGGACGCTCCACTGGCGATCTTCTCACCTACCTTTCAGACTCCTGGTCATCCTCCTTTCGGGACTTTGGCGAAAGCTTTGCCATTGCACTTGACATCTCAAAGGCTTTCGATCGAGTCTGGCATAAATCTTTAATTTCCAAACTGCCCTCCTACGGTTTCTATCCTTCTATCTGTACCTTCATCGCTAGCTTCCTTTCTGGTCGTTCTATAGCTGCTGTCGTAGACGGCCATCGTTCTTCTCCTAGATCTATCAACAGTGGTGTTCCTCAGGGCTCTGTCCTATCACCAACTCTCTTCCTTTTATTCATCAATGATCTTCTAAGCTGTACATCTAACCCTATCCACTCATACGCTGATGACTCCACCCTTCACCTTTCCATTCGGTTCCTGCAACGCCCATCTCAACAGTTACTTCAAGAAACAAGGGATGAGGCTATGGCACACCTAATGTCTGACTTGGCTCATATCTCTGACTGGGGTAAAAATAATATGGTTGTCTTTAATGCTTCTAAGACTCAGTTCTTACACCTATCAACCCGACAAAATCTTCCACAGGTATACCCACTAATGTTTAATAATATTCAGATTAATCCTGCATCATCCTTGAACATGCTTGGGGTTTCATTTACTCAGGACTTATCTTGGAAAGATCATATTACATCTCTTGTAAAATCTGCTTCCAAGAGATTGGGTGTGCTAAGCCGACTCCGCTCTTTCTTTACCCCTGCACAATTGTTGACTCTATACAGGGGTTTTATCCGCCCCTGTGTGGAGTACAACTCTCATGTGTGGGGAGGCTCCCCACATACAGCTCTTCTCAATAGGGTGGAGTCAAAGGCTTTTCGTCTCATTAACTCTCCTCCTCTTACTGACTCCCTTCAACCTCTGTCTCTTCGCCGCACTGTTGCATCTTTATCTCTTTTCTATCGCTACTTTAATGGTCACTGCTCCTCTGAACTGTCTGCTTGCATTCCTCCACCTCTACGACGGGCGCGTAGCACCCGTCTGGCAGCAAACTCTCATCCCTTTTCTGTCC